>NC_136280.1:10384493-10984493 GCF_964198595.1 Lampetra fluviatilis
AATAATTGCTCAGTTTTCCAATAATTGCTCAGTTTGTACCCATCTTCTCGATTGGAGTTGTGTCTGTGTTTATATATCTGGATGGCTTCATAGACAAATACTCTTTGGTTATTTCGGTAAAGTCACGTATAAAGATAAAATAAAATAATAAATTAAATAATAGCATTATTAAATGTATATCATTATTTAATTTATTATTATAAAGATAAAATAAAATAATACATTAAATAACAGCCTTATTTTATGTATTATTTTATCTTTATACGTGACTTTACCGAAAGAACCAAAGAGTAATCCCTGCAGTCACGAAAGCTCCAAATTAAGATTCATAGACAAATCTCTGATAATAGCCGGTAGGTTTGCAGAGTACCTTCGTCTTGGAAAATTATATTTTGTGTGAGCCTACAGCGTTAAAACAATGATCAGCAACGGCAGAAGTATTGCTCCTACCATGTTTCAGATCTGCCTTGTGTTCGCGAACACGGTCCGAGACATGTCGTTTCATTTCCCCAATGTAACTGCTGCCGCAGCCACAGTAGTTTGTAGACACCAGGATATTGCATGTCAGGAATCATATCCTTTACAGATGAGATCAAATAACGGATTTTGTATACTGTGTTGAAACGAACCTGGATCTTGTGTTTGTTTAAGATTCAGGAAATATTTTTGGTAACCCCTGCTATGTATGACAAGGTGATGGTTTTGATTTGGTCCTCAGATGGTTGTCTCCCCATATGCAGTGGTGTCATAGAATGTCGCCATGCTAAGTCACCAAAAGCCCTTGTCATCACACGCTCCTCTTGAGTGTATACAGCCTTGGCAGGTTCTACCAATGCAGGAATACCAGGGATAAATTCACGTGAGAAGATCGTTATGTGTTATTCCTTCATGTGTGTGGGTCTTTTATATGCACACCTATTTCATCCCAAATGCCAAACACTCCTTTATGGGTTTTTGCCAAATTACCCCAGTGCGGCACATTCCTGATATTCAATTAGGTTTGCTTAGGTAAAATAAAAAGGCATTATTGCTCCAATCTATTTTTCAGAAAACACCTTCTAATGTTGCTGTGAATAACTTTAAATACAAGTTTGTCTTCTTGCTTACCTTCCCTTCTGATATGTTTTGTTGCTTTCTTCATGCAGCTGCTTTGTTCCTGAAAATATTTTTTTTATGAATTTTCTTTCTAACATGCAGTATTGAGACTGCGATAAATAAAACGTGGTACTTTAATAGCATAAATCAGAAAAAGAGGAGCATTTATACCATTGCTTAGGAACTGGATTTTATGACGGCATTGATTTCCAGTATATGTACATTCACGTAAATGGTAAATAGAACAAAAATCATCACTGATAATATATCTATGCCGGATTTTCCGGATAACAAGCACACTGCGATTAACTGCATGCACAATCAACTGCACTCATGTGGAAGTAATTTATTTATTTATTTATGGATCCAAGGGGTTCTCACGTTGTTGTGAAACCATCTCATTCCCAGCACACACTCTGCTTTCTCGAGCCCCTTCTGCAGATCATCTCTCTTCACGTCACTCCGCACCCCTGCACCTGGCTCCTGAACACACAGATACGCTTTGCCATGTGCTCTGCAGCCTATATACATGTTGGATGAAAAGTAAAACGTCCCCATTCTAAGATTTGTTTCTCCCACTTACTGACTTCCTGTCATCTGCCTAAATGTCAGTCCATTTACACTATATACTGTATTAGTGGTGGAATAATGTACTCCCTTACCCGCTACCTCTAGTGATTAGAATTGTTGAAATTTACGATTACGATTGAAAATATATTCGGAAGCCACTGGAGCTACAGTGAGGGGAAAAAAGTATTTGATCCCCTGCTGATTTTGTACGTTTGCCCACTGACAAAGAAATGATGAGTCTATAATTTTAATGGTAGGTTTATTTGAACAGTGAGAGACAGAATAACAACAACAAAATCCAGAAAAACGCATGTCAAAAATGTTATAAATTGGTTTGCATTTTAATGAGGGAAATAAGTATTTGACCCCTCTGCAAAACATGACTTAGTACTTGGTGGCAAAACCCTTGTTGGCAATTACAGGTCAGACGTTTCTTGTAGTTGGCCACCAGGTTTGCACACATCTCAGGAGGGATTTTGTCCCACTCCTCTTTGCATATCTTCTCCAAGTCATTAAGGTTTCGAGGCTGACGTTTGGCAACTCGAACCTTCAGCTCCCTCCACAGATGTTCTATGGGATTAAGTTCTGGAGACTGGCTAGGCCACTCCAGGACCTTAATGTGCTTCTTCTTGAGCCATTCCTTTGTTGCCTTGGCCGTGTGTTTTGGGTCATTGTCATGCTGGAATACCCATCCACGACCCATTTTCAATGCCTTGGCTGAGGGAAGGAGGTTCTCACCCAAGATTTGATGGTACATGGCCCCGTCCATCGTCCCTTTGATGCGGTGAAGTTGTCCTGTCCCCTTAGCAGAAAAACACTCCCAAAGCATAATGTTTTCACCTCCATGTTTGACGGTGGGGATGGTGTTCTTGGGGTCATAGGCAGCATTCCTCCTCCTCCAAACACGGCGAGTTGAGTTGATGCCAAAGAGCTCCATTTTGGTCTCATCTGACCACAACACTTTCACCCAGTTGTCCTCTGAATCATTCAGATGTTCATTGGCAAACTTCAGACGGGCATGTATATGTGCTTTCTTGAGCAGGGGGGCCTTGCGGACACTGCAGGATTTCAGTCCTTCACGGCGTAGTGTGTTACCAACTGTTTTCTTGGTGACTATGGTCCCAGCTGCCTTGAGATCATTGACAAGATCCTCCCGTGTAGTTCTGGGCTGAACTCCTCACCGTTTTCATGATCATTGCAACTCCATGAGGTGAGATCTTGCATGGCGCCCCAGGTCGAGGAAGATTGACAGTTCTTTTGTGTTTCTTCTATTTGCGAATAATCGCACCAACTGTTGTCACCTTCTCACCTAGCTGCTTGGCGATGGTCTTGTAGCCTTGTGTAGGTCTACAATCTTGTCCCTGACATCCTTGGAGAGCTCTTTGGTCTTGGCCATGGTGGAGAGTTTGGAATCTGACTGATTGATTGCTTCTTTGAACATGTGTCTTTTATAGAGGTAGCAAGCTGAGATTAGGGGCTGACTCGGAGCTGGGATCCCCCGGGGCCCCATCCCTCAGCGGGGGAGTTGGTATATAAGGGGGTGAGCCGGAGGGCTCGGGGCAGAATGTACGAAGCTTAACCAGTGAAGAAGGAAGATCTGCTAGATAGAGGCCTGGACTCCCCTGGATCGCCGCCCTTGTCAGGACCGACCAGGACCGAGCCAGTGGCGTGGCCCCGAGAGCCAGAGCCGGTGCTCTTGTCAGAGCTGGTCTGGGGACTCCGGGCGCCGTAAGCCCAGTTGGCCAGTGCTGGGCTAGCTAGCCTCCCCTAGCCCGATAGTGGAGGACCGAGAGGTAGGCTAGGGGTAGCCTAGAGTGTGTCTCCCCAGTTAGACGGGTGAAGGGGCCGACACCCCTTCCAGTGTTGTATGTCCCGGTCTGTATTGTGCCTTGTACGGAATAAATAAGTGTGCCTCCAACCCCGGCGTCCAAGTCCTCCTGAACGTTATTACACCTGTATAAAAGACACCTGGAAGCCAGAAATCTTTCTGATTGAGAGGGGGTCAAATACTTATTTCCCTCATTAAAATGCAAATCAATGTATAACATTTTTGACATGCGTTTTTCTGGATTTTGTTGTTGTTATTTTGTCTCTCACTGTTCAAATAAATCTACCATTAAAATTATAGACTGATCACTTTTTTTGTCAGTGGGCAAACGTACAAAATCAGCAGGGGATCAAATACTTTTTTCCCTCACTGTATACTCTTTTAAATCTAGATTGAAACCCCATTTTTTTAGAACAATTTTTTGTGTGCTGGGTTTGTTGTCCTACGGTTGGTTATGTACGGTGCAAAAGAAGTTCTACATACAAAAAATTCAAGGATGTTTTTTTTTATACACTGCAATGAACAGTACTGGCTTCTAGTGGCTGCATGAACCTGTTATGCACATCTACAAATCTAAAATCACTGATTTATTACACACAATTTGATACGTATTGTGAGCTTGATAATCAATATTAATTGGCATTATGCATCTTCTTTCCACCTCCACTGTTTATGTATATACGTTGACCTTTTTCGCACTGTACATAGCCAACCATGTTAATCAGAAGTGTGGGATATATATCTGCACATTTACATTCCATCATGGTATGGTTAGTTTTTTTCACCACTCGGTGGAAGGGACGGGGGGGGGGGCAATTCTATCCGTCACCCGAGTAGGTGAGTGGGTGAGTTAGTGGAATCACTTCTTATAGATGTACCCTGGCAGAATGGGACTCAAGTACTGGTCCGTCCTCGCCCATAAAGAAGCGACGCACCCCATCGTCAGTCTCCAAGTGCCAGCTCAAGCAAAAGCATTGTGGCAAGATAGTCTCATTACTATAACTCGACACTATAGCTCTTGATGCACGTCGAAGCATCAACTGCACCTTCGATTATCACGGTTGGCTCCACATACATACAAGATAAATACAACTGCAATGGATAACTTGGACGCACCCGCTGATTTCCCCACACTAGACGACGCGCGGGCAGCTATGTAGAGCTCACATTTTATTCTGCAGCCGACTGTAACTCCATACCACCAGAGCTGTTAAAAATGCACCATTGAACCGACCGCTGTCACGCTCCACAAGCTGTTTCAGAAAGTGTGGACGTCTGCCAAAGTTTCAGCTGGGTGTAAAGAGGGCATCATTATTTCACTGTACAAAGGTAAAGGTCAATACTTGAACTGCAGTAGCAGCAGCAGCTATCATGACATTGCATTTTCAGTGCCTGGAAAATTGTGTCCTCGCTTTCTTCTTGCGATAATTTAGTTGCTTTTGACTGGTAAACGATCCAGTTTCACTACCGGTCGAACAACCATGGGCACATGTTCTTGCTCTGTGGCTACAAGCATAGGATACACTGGAAACTTAATTTGCGACCTTCACGTGGGAACAGGAGCCTGGGTCAGAATGGGCAGAGGTCTGTCACAGTGGTTCAATACCGAAATTGGTGCCCGACAAGTTTTCATCCTTGCCAATGCATTATTCTGTCACACCACATCTCCGATTCAACATATACATACACCATAGACTGGATCTTAGAACGTTTGGCACGCTGCTAAGGAATTATTATTATTGGCAATATGGCGTTTATGAACATGGCTATGTGGATAATGAGTTGTGAAAACAGCCGAGTCGGTAAAACACTTGAATGCTTTGACAAAAGCTGCCATACAATATTCAGAATCTGGCAGCTGGATAAGTCATCCAAAACATCAAAATTAACGGTTACATTTTTGAGGAGTTGAATAATTAATTAATTTGTTTCAGCTCCAGGCAGTTTTCCTTGCACAGGTGCCTGCCAGACATGGTGGTAGACACCTGTGACTCGATCTGCAGTTACATTTAACATCTCATCGCGGTGGCCAGATGTTAACTAGCTCAATTGGTATTCAGGAGGTTGTGGGTTCGATTCCGACCCTGATGCCTGCTGTATATTTTGAGTTTGCGTGTTTCCACATGGTCGTTGAGAGTATATGGCTACTATAAATTTCCACGTGATAAGTTATAATTTGTGGCCATGTCGCTTCTGAAAAAGAGCTTCATAGCTCCGTGGGCCTTACCTGACAAAATCAAATGTTTTTCAGTGAATAGTTTAACTGCATTTATGATTGTAACACTGTGGAGGGTATGGAGACAATAGGAGCTGGGACCTAGCACACAAATCACGATATATTTTACCTTTACCCTACCTGTGTTACAATATGGATAGGTGATTTGGAGGCGTTCCATGAGTTATTATCGATATTTTCTCGGAATAAAGTGGCGTGGGTTTCTATGCAACACATACGTCAAGCATGGCACTATGAGGCTTGAGGTCATCGACGTGTTGCTCAGACAATGACGACTCAAACTCTTCGGATACGCTGTAGCTTGGACAAAAGCCAACCCACATCGTAACATCTGAGAGCCCCCACACTGACCTGGTCGGAGACCTTGCGGTAACCAAATGACCCCACCTCACTTCTAATTTGATGGGGGGGGGGGGGAATGTACACGGCTTTCAAAACTGCAGACTGCATTGAATGGCTTCACGCTCGGCTTCCTGTTGCTGACAGTAAAATAATGGACAAAAAGGTTTGTTTTATGACATGGCATTTATTTAATCACTGATAACTATCGTATACTTTTGGGGGGAAATACGCAACAAGTTATCTATTGCAAGACACTGTATGCCTGGCGATATGTATGTAAAACTGAAAGAAGAATTAGGCCAACCGTGGCCGGAAGCCATTATTTACTCAGTATTGTAATTCCAGATTTTGATGATAAAAATGAGATGCCTCTAGTGGCTCAAATCAAAATGAACAACGACGCCTCCAGAATTCCTATACGTCCGCTCAAAGCTTGCTTTCAGGAAATTTCGTGGGCCAATTTTTTTCTTTCTGCTAATGCTCAACAACCCTTGGGCTGCATGCTGATGGACTGAGAAGATTTGGATTAGGATGGACTTCTGACAATGCTTGTCACCTTGGAATTGGATCATACTATTGACGAGGTACCTCAGTGGTGTGAGAGTGACAGAGATGAGCCGTAGCAAACATTTGTCCTCGCTGTGCTGCATCATAAGTATGTGTTTCAAGGTTTGCACTTCCAAGCGCACTGCATTACTGATAGAGGTAAAAAAGTCAATGCATTATATGAACAATGTTTGCTGGAAATACGTGAACTGGATGCATGGACTCAAAAAAATACCCCCCCCCCCCCGCCTATACACTTCGGCTACAAAAAACTATAAAATAACATTGGAGCTATAAATCTTTATCTCCGTAGAAATTAAAAAACTGACACAATGGATAAAATATGCCAATAGACTAAAGGAACATTGTTGGAAAAAATATGTAAACTGACTCGATACTACCATCCCCCCGCCCCGCACAAAACTGTAAACTGGCCTTGGGGTCATAAATCATGAGCTCTCATGGCTTATTTTACCCTAGGCACCTATTTTTTTAAAATTAGTTGGCTCCTGTTCACCGACTGCAAAGCCATGATACAGCAATAACTTTCCAAATGTGTGGCGGGTATATTGCTCAACGATCGGGCTGCCTTTGGTTAATACGCGTTTTAACAATGTAAACTCCGTGAGGTACTGTATTTGATGTGGCATGTAAGCCAATGCATATTAATACGTGTTATTAATCTCGTATATTTGATCATTTAAAAGAATGCTTTTTGCTGTTCAGAATAGTTTTCAAGTTAATTAAAAACAACACTAGAATATCCTATTTGGTTAAGCGACATTCATATTTTTTTAGTTTACGATCCAGGGGTAAGCATCGTTACCAGCACTTCCTCAGAGATTACATTCAGAAAGATTAAATCGAAAAGATTATAGGCCCAATGCATGTGTGGATAGAAAGGCAGTTTCCACCAATATTTTTTCTTGGAAAAATAATGGCAAAAATTTCCACAATTTTTTGCAAGATTTTGACATTTTATATCAACAATTGGCAAATAAGGAATTTCCCCCAAAATATATCAGGCCCTAGGTGTCACAAAATGTTAAAGGCAGAAAGTTGAAACACTAATTGAAATGCTGGACATGAAATGATGCATAACCTAATTAATTAAATTTGATCCTTAAGTTCACACTTTATCCATCAAATTATTAATGCAGGAGCTTTTAATCTATATATCCTGTACGTACATGTGTCAGGTGACCCTGATAGCTACTGGAAGTGCTGCATTTACCATTATCTAAAAAAATTGATTCTTGAATTGATTTGAGATCCTCAAGTCGTAAAAATTCATGGACTCACAAAGGGGGGACATCATTAAATACTTACTCAATGTGGTGTGGTTTATTTAAATTGAATAATGTACTTCATGGTACTGCAAAACACCCTAAACATCATGATTGATGTGATAAGTGTTTGTATCAAACATTTCTCAATAAATAATTGGATACAAAAGAAGGAATAACATTCGAGAATAATCCAAATCGTGAACACATTGACATTTTTGTAATTTATATTCTGCAAATCAGCAAAGAGGAATAATATTTGTAAATGGCAAAAATGAAAATAGGGGCTTTCATGCAAACAATACATTTTGGCAAAATGTAGTCATTGCCCAATGATATGTTTATAATCTTTTAAAAATGTAATTTGCTTGAAATCAAAAACAAGGGGTAATTTTCCTTTTAACTTGAACAACGAAAACAACAATCTTCACTAAACTAGAAATAATAATTTCCCAATCTTCATTTGAAGCTTTCGTGATTGCAGGAATCCATACTCTTTAGTTCTTTCGGTAAAGTCGCGTAGGTAGAAAAATAATAGATCATGACGTTCCGATCGCAACACTAGCAATCGTCATCAGGTGGGACAACTACAGCAAGAAAAAACTGCTGAAGTAGGCGAGAGATCTGCCGTGGCACAAGGTTATATAGGCCTCGGCAGTAGGGGGGGAGATGAGGTGGGGGGAGAGAGAAGGGCGGGCAGAAAGTGGACCCCGCAGCAGCACCTGTACTCTGCAAACCCACCGGCTATTATCAGAGACTTGTTCATGAAGCCATCCAGATATATATAAACACAGACACAACTTCAACCGAGAAGATGGGTACAAACTGAGCAATCATTGGAAGGACGTTATTAACCAGGTAAAGTCTTAACTGACTGAGATGTTTCCATCCTACCTGCCTATGTCAGCTGTTATTTCCGACTCTGTGTGTGTCTTTCTATCTGTGTATCTCTCCGATCTTTACTCCAGTGGCCCGGGTGCTGCTGCGGGGTCCACTTTCTGCCCCGCTCCCCGCCCCCCTTCTCTCCCCTCCCCCCTGCAGCCGACCTCTCCAGTGCTGCCGTGGGGTCCACTTCAATCCAGTGACCCCGGATGCTGCCACGGGGTCCACTTTCTGCCCCGCCTCCTCTCTCCCGCCACCCCCTACTGCCGAGGCATATATAACCTCGTGCCACGGCAGATCTCTCGCCTACTTCAGCAGTTTTTTCTTGCTGTGGTTGTCCCACCTGATGACGATTGCTTGTGTTGCGATGTAAACGTCATGATCTATTATTTTTCTACCTATGTGACTTTACCGAAAGAACCAAAGAGTAATAATTTCCCACTTGCTTATTCATGAAATGTTCAATCCAAATTTTTCTGCCAACGGCACTTTTAGTTGTAATATTCGGTCGTCTCAGTGTCTTAAAATTTAGTGGAAAAACCATTAAAATGTAAAATAAAACCTTACAATCTTTCACACATCCAGAAATAATGATTATATTTGTAGAATACACTAAGTGTATCTATCATGGAGCTCTTTGATGGCTAGTGTT
Source organism: Lampetra fluviatilis (assembly GCF_964198595.1). NCBI lineage: Eukaryota > Metazoa > Chordata > Hyperoartia > Petromyzontiformes > Petromyzontidae > Lampetra > Lampetra fluviatilis. Next base: position 10,393,931 of record NC_136280.1, read on the forward strand.
ACATTATGTTAAAGCAGTTAACTTATCCGGCTAGGTGGTGCTAGTGGTTAGAGTACTGCGTGCCGTGAATTTGGCAGGTTGTAAATTTAAATCCCGGTCAAGGTTTGACCCAGGCTTTCACCCCTCGAGGTTCAATATAGTGAGGAACACATTATGGGAGGTTAACTGCAGTTGGTCTATGTGTAATAAACGACTGGACCACGATGTCTGGCTCAGTGTCCTTTATTATTCGGTTCGTGCTGTACACCCACACGGCTGTCTTTACTCTGTAGCTTCTCCACGGTGCTGACTCCAATGTCGGCCCGATCCCCAACAGCAGCTCCGCTGCTGTTTCTCTCACACAGCCCCCCTTGGCTGTACTCTCTGCTGCTCTTCTCCCTCCGCAGCTCTCACAGCTTCTTGCTCTCTCTCTCTCTCTCCGCAGCTCCTCCTGGCAGCTACACCGCTGCCTCTAACTCGCAGCCCTCCTGGCTGTCTCCTCCCCAGCTGCACACCACTCCGCAGCTTGCTCTTATCTTCGGGGTTGGCTCCCGATCGCCGTCGGCGCCCCCCCTTCTCCACACTTGCCCGCGTGGCCTCACTCTTTTCCGCTCACACCCCGACTGCCTTCCCCTTCCGGTTTACCCGCTTAAAGCCCCGAACCTTACCCCCACGTCACATGACTCCACCCCCCGTGACGTCACCTCCGGAAGGTCGCTTACGCCCGCATTACATATGGATAGATTTTATATCACCATAGGAATGAGGAATGCTCACAATTGGGCTCGGGCTGTAAACTATCATCTATTTTTAAACTATAAACTATTTTTTTTACCAGGTGAAGGCCCACTGAGCTATACAGCTCTTTTTCAGAAACGACCTGGCCACAAATGATAGCTCATTGAAGTGGCTTATAACACAGTAACACAAATTTTGTTCCTGGGTAGTCAGTGTTATTTCATAATTGCTTATGCCTAAAAAGTATAGAAAATAGCTATTATTCCCCACAAACTTTGCTTTTGTGACCAGGACAGTGATATTTTGAAATTTACCTATTTTCAAGGAGAAAACGGGCACATTTGTGTTTTTTCGTTCACATAAAGTCCGAAAACAACAACATATGAATACCAAGCCCTCAAGATGAATGGATATTCAGATCGCACAATCCGTAAAGTTGTCACCCCAACCGTTGGGAGAGAACCACCTGAGGACCCAATAAAAACCATCACCTTGCCATAGATAGCAAGCAGGGGTCAGTTTAACACGTAGGCTTTCGCGACCAATATTATTCATATTAAACGTTTTTGGGTTATTATGGATAGCAGGGATCACCAAAAAGATTTCCAAAATCATGAGCAAACAAGATCCAGGTCCGATTCAACACAGTCCATAAAATTTGTGATCTGATCCCATCTGTGAAGGATGTGATCCCTGACATTCAATACCCGGTGTTTACAAACTAAGCTATGCCTGCGGCAATAGTTACATTGGGAAAACTAAGCGACATGTCTCAGACTGTGTTCGCGAACACAAGACAGATCTGAAACATGGTAGGACCAACACCTCTGCCGTGGCTGATCATTGTTTTAACGCTGTGGGCACACGTGAAATTGATTTCTCCAAGACGAAGGTACTATGCAAACCCACTGGCTATCAACAAAGATGTGTTCATGAATCCATCCAGATATATAAACACAGACACAATTTCAACTGAAAAGATGGGTACAAACTGAGCAATCATTCGAAGGACGTTATTAACCAGGTAAAGTCATAACTGGCTCCATCCTACCTGCCTATGTTAGCAGTTATGTCCGACTCTCTAAGATACATTAAATGTCTTCATATTAACAGGCTAAATCTCTCACTAACATAGCTGCTGCTTCCTTTTCCTCAATGCAGCGGTGGCACGCGTTGTTTAATAGGCTGAATGTCTCTCATTAACACAGCCGCTGCTTCAGGAACCGTCTCACATTGACATGCTAATCTCTAATCTCGAGCAATACAATGGCTTCTTCAGCACCGTAACCATGGGGTTACATTAACAGATTGACATGCTAATCTCTAGAAATACAATGGCCGAGGTATACGTAGCTCTGCGATCTTACATTTACTTGCAAATTCCATCTCTAGCCCTGCATGCTTACCCTTGGGTTGTACGCATCTCAAACCTTTATAAGATACGAGCGGGAAGTACCTGGCATTGCCCAGGTCTTAAAAATAATTCAAAACTACTCTTAAAAATCTAACAGCAGTGCTTACTGACTGTGGTGGTACCTGCTATGATTACAGCAGTGCATACTGTGGTGGTACCTGGTATGATTACAGCAGTACATAGCGACTGTGGTGGTACCTGCTATCACTACAGTAGTACATGCTGACTCTATAGCAATATTTATCGACTCTATAGCACAAAGTACTCACCTGACAGAGTGGCGTGGTGAGGCCAAGTCCCGTGCGGTGGTACTTGCTATGATTACAGCAGTGCATACCGACTGTGGTGGTACCTGCTACATCTAGCGACTGTATAGTAGTAATAACTGCACGCATCGGGGTGGGGGGGGGGACATGACACAGTGAATAATAATCACGTACACCCCACCGTTGGAGAGCCAAGCACGCGACCACACACAAACCCACAATTTTTGACTTTTATATAGATAGAAGAAGAAGATAGATATAGCGTATATGAAATGCAAATTAACGTGTATTTATACTAAAGTAATACAAAAATTACTACAAAAGATTTAGAAGTGAGGAGTTTTTCGAGATTTACGATTATATTGTAAATCACTTTCACGAATCAGCCCCCAAACGTCGTCTCCCATCATGTTCTTGTTATACTGTCCTTGGTATCGGCGTTCAAGTCCAGTATATCCTGGTAGAAGTGCTCGCCTTGCTCCTCCGAGTACGCTTGCATATTCTCCTTGAATTTATCAAGATGAGCATCAACGATATGGACTATGAGGGACATCCTACAGCCCATTGTGCCATAGTTCTTCACCAGAGTCTCAAGCAGCTCCACATAGTTTTCGACCTTGTGATTGCCCAGGATGCCACGAACCACTGCGACAAAGCTGTTTCAAGCTGCTTTCTCCATACTAATGAACTTTAGGGAATTAATTGCACTCCAGGATCTTCTTTATCTGTGGTCCGACGAAGACACCAGCTTTGACCTTTGCCTCAGAAAAAGTCTTAAACATACTTGAAGGCTGCCGACTCCTTATCTACAGCTCTGTGTAGTGGTGGCATCAGCACCTTCCGGGGGTCCACAAGTGGCTCCCACTTGGTAAAACCGCCTTGGAGACCCATCAGGAATGCCACCATTTTGAAGTCTCCGATGACCTCCCAGCCGTACTAATCATACTTCAAGGCGTCCAGAAAGGTCTTGATACTGTTGTAATCCTCATTGAGGTGCACCGAGTGAGCCAGGGGAAGAGTTGTTACCATTATGGTGCAGCATGGCTTTTGAGGCTCCCAAATGAGCTGTAAATGAAGAGGTGCAACTCATTCTGGTTACAGGTGATACCGATTGCCTCGAACAGACTAGTCACATTATGGCAGCAGCAGAGCCCATCTTGACGGGTGAAGAAGCTGCAAAAAGGTCGGTGATGCTTCCTTTTATCTGCGACTTGCACACTTTTATCCAACAATTTCCACTGCTTGAGCCTACACGTCAAAAGCCCGACCAAGATCTTTGATCAAGTCGTTGAGGTCATTTTGGTTGGTGTAATATGGGTTTCTCTCCTCAGCTACACCTATAAAATTGTCATCTGGATCTACAACGTCTTCCTGGCTCTCTGACTTGCTGCTCTCTTCGAAAGACAGCTGCTCTCTCTCTGGAGGAGTGGGTACGGGGAGCTCATGGCAATGTGGCACCGGGGCGATGGATGAAGGAAGGTTCGGATACGTGATAGCAGGTGCATTCTTGCCAGTCCGACGTTTGGAAGGGTCCACCATGCAGAAGTAGCAGTTGCTTGAGTGGTCTGTGGGTTCCTGCCAAATTCTTGGGATAGCGAACTTGATGGCTCTCTTTTCCTTTCTGTACCATCCTACAAAAATACATTTATTTCACCCATGACTAATGTGTAAGAGATTCTCGCAAAAAGTTTCACGTGATATATTTTTTCAATAACATTGAAAATTGTTAAACATTTGAAAATTAAAAACTTTAATCATTTTAACAAATTTTATAACGTAAAATTCTGAGCGTGTGAATTGCTCGCAGGTGAAATGAGGTGCCCAGTGCTTGTCTTGATCCCTGACAGGCATGCCAAAATATGCCTTGTAGGTCTCGCACATCTTAGTAGGTGCTTCCACAGAGTACTTTTTCGCTCTTGTCTTGATTAATTGGCCGCAGAGATAGCAAAATGTGTCTGCTGGATGCTTGCAGCCTCTTGATGCCATCTCAGAAAAAATAAGATATGTATCCACTTAGGCAGCTGGAACTAAACTGAACTCGTGGGCTTAACGCCCCTGTATTTATAATACGATTTTTATTACTGGAAAGTTCTAGAATGTTCTAGAAGTTACTCCAAGTTTACTCAGTACTGTATCTATCTGGAATGTTCTGGAAAATAGGCACATTTCATAATATCACTGTCCTGGTCACAAAAGCAAAGTTTGTGGGGAATAATAGCAATTTTCTGTACTATTGAGGCATAAGAAATTAGGAAATAACACTTACTATCCAGAAACAAAAAATAATTGTAAAATAAATCATAATTTATTTAGAACAGCTTTTTATGTTTAGTTTGTCCTTCCCTGCACCTCCAATTAGCACAGTTGGCTACGTACGGTGCAAAATAAGTCTTCTTTCATATGCATTAATAACAACAAATTATGCAAATTTAGATTTGTTATCCACTCACATGTTTGTTCAGTAGCAGAGTGGATCTCGTCCAATCTTCCTTTAAAGGAGCAAAGGCAGCAGCCGCAGAGTGTTTATGGTGTGGTCGATGGTTTGGGATTTGTGGCCGCACACTCGAAGGCCGCTGAATATTTAATGCTCCATTCGTGCATCAGGTGGCCGCATCGCCCATGCCCGGTCCTGATTCGGTTGATGGTCGACCCATTGTCGGCATGGAAAGTTGAAACGGGGACGTTCGACGGTCGAGTACTGTACGAGATGTTATGCCAAAGATGTTTAACATACATACAGAACGACTCGGTGGTACGATGAACCACAGACGAGTGGGACGGCAGCAGTCAGGCAGTGAGCTAGCACCACAAACCCTCGAGGCTCTGTGGTCCTCTGTAAAGTTGTTATCAGCCAATATTGATGGTTGTTTATACAGTGAGGGGAAAAAAGTATTTGATCCCCTGCTGATTTTGTACGTTTGCCCACTGACAAAAAATGATCAGTCTATAATTTTAATGGTAGGTTTATTTGAACAGTGAGAGACAGAATAACAACAACAACATCCAGAAACACGCATGTAAAAAATGTTATAAATTGATTTGCATTTTAATGAGGGAAATACGTATTTAACCCCCTCTAAATGAGAGATTTCTGGCCCCCAGGTGTCTTTTATACAGGTAACGAGCTGAGATTAGGAGCACACTCTTAAAGGGAGTGCTCCTAATCTCAGCTTGTTACCTATATAAAAGACACCTGTTCACAGAAGCAATCAATCAGATTCCAAACTTTCTACCATGGCCAAGACCAAAGAGCTCTGCAAGGATGTCGGGGACAAGATTGTAGACCTACACAAGGCTGGAATGGTCTACAAGACCATCGCCAAGTAGCTTGGTGAGAAGGTGACAACAGTGGGTGCGATTATTCGCAAATGGAAGAAACAGAAAAGAACTGTCAATCTTCCTCGGCCTGGGGCTCCATGCAAGATCTCACCTCGTGGAGTTGCAATGATCATGAGAACGGTGAGGATTCAGCCCAGAACTACACGGGAGGATCTTGTCAATTATCTCAAGGCAGCTGGGACCATAGTCACCAAGAAAACAGTTGTTAACACACTACGCCGTGAAGGACTTAAATCCTGCAGCACCCGCAAGGTCCCCCTGCTCAAGAAAGCACATATACATGCCCTGTATGAAGTTTGCCAATGAACATCTGAATGATTCAGAGGACAACTGGGTGAAAGTGTTGTGGTCATATGAGACCAAAATGGAGCTTTTTGGCATCAACTCAACTTGCTGTGTTTGGAGGAGGAGGAATGCTGCCTATGACCCCAAGAACACCATCCCCACCGTCAAACATGGAGGTGGAAACATTATGCTTTGGGGGTGTTTTTCTGCTAAGGGGAGAGGACAACTTCACCGCATCAAAGGGACGATGGACGGGGCCATGTACCATCAAATCTTGGGTGAGAACCTCCTTCCCTCAGCCAGGGCATTGAAAATGGGTCGTGGATGGGTATTCCAGCATGACAATGACCCAAAACACACGGCTAAAGCAACAAAGGAGTGGCTCAAGAAGAAGCACATTAAGGTCCTGGAGTGGCCTAGCCAGTCTCCAGACCTTAATCCCATAGAAAATCTGTGGAGGGAGCTGAAGGTTCGAGTTGCCAAACGTCAGCCTCAACGTTAATGACTTGGAGAAGATCTGCAAAGAGGAGTGGGACAAAATCCCTTCTGAGAAGTGTGCAAACCGGGTGGCCAACTACAAGAAACGTCTGACCTCTGTGATTGCCAACAAGGGTTTTTCCACCAAGTACTAAGTCATGTTTTGCAGAGGGGTCAAATACTTATTTCCCTCATTAAAATGCAAATCCATTAATAACATTTTTGTCATGCGTTTTTTCTGGATTTTGTTGTTGTTATTCTGTCTCTCACTGTTCAAATAAACCTACCATTAAAATTCTAGACTGATCATTTCTTTGTCAGTGGGCAAACGTACAAAATCAGCAGGGGATAAAATACTTTTTTCCCTCGCTGTATATGTGGGAGGTAAACAGGGTACCTGAAGAAACCCCACGCATACGATGTGACAACACTCTATCTCATACAGATGAAACAAATAGGAGATCATTCTACTTTCTGTATTTTCACCTTGATGTCCTCAAAAAGGGAGTTTCACTTTATTCGTGCGATCCACCAACCCTCAGCTTCATAGCGCTGGACTACAGACGTGTGTAGCCTCTGCCGGCCATGCATGGGTTTGTTTGACCGTACTTCACCTCTCTGATCAGTGGGGCATAGTGAAATGGGGAAGGGGGGCAAGGACTGCCTAATTGAGATGTCACTTGCTACTAAAGTTTAGCTTTGGTTGGAAATTGAACGAGGGTAACCTGGCTTCATAGCACAGTGGGCTAATCTCTGCAACAATGCCTCGCCCAAAACAATCAGATATATTTAGTAATTTTGTTTTCGTAATTTTACATTTGCGAAATGAAACATAATTATGCTACAGTTAATTTTGTATTCTTGGTTCTTTCAGTAAAGTCACGTGGATAGAAAACATAAAAAAAAATTACAATCATTATTTAAATATATATGGAGTGGTTTTAACTTATCACTGTATTTGCAAGAGTTGAATATGATTTTAATGACCTGGTGTTCACATCTATACCCTTACACATGCATATAGTTCACAGAAAATATAACCTTTGATAAGGTGAAGGTTTCCAATCAACATCTGCTCCCTATGGGTTTTTTTGCAATGCAAAATCATTGTTCACGATATATTATAGCACAAAAGGGTCAGCGAAATCAAACTTTGTGCATCTTGACAATTCTGTTGTTGTATCAAAACACGTGGACCATTCATTCCACCACGTGCAGACAACTGGCTGCCCAGGACAATTGCCTACAAGAGGTTTCAAATAATGATTGTGAGGCTTATTCTTGGGTCTTTCGGTAAAGTTACGTAGATAGGTTATTTTTGGGTTATTTTCTTTGAACCTATTTATGTGACTTTACTAAAAGACCCAATAATATGAATTTCTGCAGTCATGAAAGCTTTAAGTCAAGATTTTGAGGCTATCGAAAATTACCAACAGAGTTTGTGAGCGAGCCTCATCGATGAAATGCTGAATGTTTTTTCATGGGATTATAATGGGACTATCACATTCGCATTGACTTATGGCTTTTCCAATGTGTGGATAAGTCACGTGTCAGTGGGCATAAACAACGAATGCTTTACTAAACCAATAGCAAATGTGCGTGTAAAAATAATTTAAATGAGGTACCAGGTGTTGTGCATATTTATCCTTTTAACAATAGGGTAATTAAAATAAAATTTTATAACAATACACAATGCTTTGTTTATCATAGAGCAGAGTTAAATGTTGACTTAAAGCTTTCGTGACTGCAGGGATTCATATTCTTTGGGTCTTTCAGTAAAGTCACATAGATAGAACAATAAAAAAATTAAAATGGAAATGAAGTGAATACAAATAATAATTAAAAATATAATAAAAAAATATCACGACGTTTCGATCGCAACACAAGCAATTGTCATCAGGTGAAAAAATAGGGGGGGGGGGCTGATGACGATTGCTTGTGTTGCGATCGAAACGTCGTGATGTTTTTATTATTTAATATTATTTTGTATTCATTTTATTTTCATTTTTATTATTTTATTGTTCTATCTACGTGACTTTATCGAAAGACCCAAAGAATACAGAGTAAAATGGATAAAGTTTAGAATTTGTTTATTTTTTTATGCAATTATATTTCACAACATGTGCTTTCATGGCAAAATTTAATGAGTACTGCCCACGAGACAACTTGAGTTTGATTTCTAGATGTCGCTAACACCATTGGCTCCACATCCTCCCCCACTCATCCACCCCTACCCATTTACCTACCCTCCTTCACGTTCCTTTTGTTCCTCTTTTTAAGCTTTCCTATTCTAACCTCTTCTCCATTGCCCATTTCCTTCCTTTCCCTCCAATGCCCTTCTGTGACTCCGGTGTGTCATCTTTAACCTTTTGATTTGAAAATTAAAAGGCCTTCAGAAGGTCAGAGTAGCAAATGAAAACACCCAAGAAAGGTACAAGTTTTCAAAATGCAATATCGTCACACGCACATTCACCGGTCGGCATCGAATGCTTACTATTTCAGCGAGTTTTTTTTTCCAGATGAATTTGCCCATGCAAACCTTAATAAATTGAAATGGTGGAGGCAGGAAGCTATTCAAAAGTTATTTTGATGACGTCCACCTCTCATACCTATATGGCGCATATCACACATCCTGCATTAATGAGAAGGTTTTGAGTGTTAAAATAATCTTGCATTGTGTTAAATGCAGCTATAATACCTAATCATTCATTGTTATTGCATATTAATTGTAAAAAGTCATTACTGTGTTTTTGTCCATTGGAATGTAACGTTTGAGAGAAATGTAGTTGTGTATAGAATGTCAAGTGGAAGGGAAACCATGTAGGAGAGGCTGATGAATTGCATCATAATTTTTTATTTGAATAAGCACAAAAATTGAAGGCTTGAAACTCCCGACCAAAGTAAGTTTTAGCTAGAGAATATATAGGTTAAATAACAAAAGCATACCTCAATATTTTATTGATCTTCTTTCCTTTAATACCGACACAAACAGAAACTAACATCATGTGTATTCTGTTGTGTACTATGACTAACTCGATATGACAGTCCTAAACCAAAACAAGCAGGGATTGTACAAATAGCCCCTGGAAAATTAGCTTGGAAATTAAATGTCATGACTGTAATAGTAATGTTTTACTTGGCTAGATTATAGTGACTTATACAGTAAATGAAATTACCCTGCCTTCATCAAAGCTGGTTGTTTTATTTCCTGGTATTACAGTATTGAATTTCAACAACGCAAATAACTCAAGGATAATTTCACTTCAGTTTATATATAGCAGTAAAATTCAGAACGTACTGGATTAACATTTTTTGGGTGGGCAATACCTTCATTCCAACAGAAGCCATTGCTCCAGGGAAAAAGAAGACATCCTTTATGTCAGTCAGAGGATCTGTCCAGCATAAAAAAGGCTAGACCATGTGGGATGACTTAGAAGAGAGCCCCAGATAGAGGAGGTTCCTCTGAGATTAACAGTGACAGTCCCTGTGTGGACCTGGCCACTATGGTGTATATCAGGACCCGTTTGAAGACCACCTCGGACATGTGGGTGTCCAGGTGGTGAGATCCATTATGCATCTCTCATTTATACAGACGGAGTGTAGAGACTGAGGGATTCCTGAATACTACTACCGCTATTTATTTTTCCAGGTGAAGCCCACTGACCTATATAGTTATTTTTCAGAAGCGACCTGGCCACAAATGGCAGCTCAACAAAGTGGCTTATCATGTGGAAGTGTATATTAACAAGTTAGGTTCAAATGAGCTTCAAACGCCAACGCTGTACGATGGAGTGCTTTGGTTCCACTGTGTGGGCAGTGCATAAAGGGGATTGAATAATGTCGATGTATTTTAAGGTCACGTGTTTATTTCCCCCCACCGCAGTAGGTGGTCGGTAGCACCGAGAGTCAGATTCAGATGGTGAAGAACAAGTCAAAAGCTGCTTAATGAAACCAGGTTTAACGTGAGTGCTGAAACCTGGGTTTAGAAAAAACATACATAGTACAGTGTAAATTAATATATTTTATATAACACTGGTCTACAGCCAAAATGCTTCCGAAATAAATGTAGTCCAACTTTACTAATTCTGGGTCACAGAGAAATAAAATGATAAAAAATTTTGATTGGCTATAGTTTTCAAGATATGCTACTGGGTCAGTATATACGACCCTTGACTTGGGAATGGCGGAGTATAAATGAGTAATAAAGGAAAGGGGTCTCAATTTAAACCAGAAATGACTAAAATACATCTTCTTGGTTCTTTCGGTAAAGTCACGTAGAAGGGAAGTAATAAAATAATAAAAATAAAACATAATAAAATAAAATAATTCTCACGACGTTTCGGCTACAACGCAAGCAGCCGTCTTCAGGTGAAGAATGAGACACTACCAAGCTAGGAGCTTATATATAAGCTGGGTTGGAGGTGGAAGAGCGCCTTAACAAAAATAATGTGCATATGAAGAGGAATTTAGCATATTCTATTCATGGGAAATGCGTAGGAGGTGGGTGGGGGGGTTTCATAGTCATATTATGCCTATGCATTATGCAGGATCAGCAGCACCAAGGGAGGGTGCAGGGAGTAGCATTAACAAAGGAAAGGAATGTTAATAGTATGTAGCTGCAGTTACTAAACAACCACGTAGAAAACTAAAGTATAAACTACATAAAAAACTAAAGTATAAACTGCATAGCACCATCAGTATACTTACTATACTCTACAATAAGCTGAGTTACTAACAGCAAGTATTACATTACAATTCTACGTCGTTAAAATTATATAATATGCTTCCATCTAAACTTTATTCTCCTACATCACACGAGCATACACCGTACTATATACTGCCATAGATAAACCCAACATTAAATTATATACTGTATTGCTATAAACCACCCTATACCTTATACATAATAATATAACACTATTACGATACTATATATTACTTTGTACATTGTATTAAGCATATAAATGTTATACTATTTGTTATTATACGCTGTACCATTGACCGTCGTGTCAATGGGTGAGTCGTGGAGGGAAAACTTGCAGCGGAGCAAAGAATCCATTCCCTGCGGAGAATACAATGCCAATGAGTGGAACGCGGTCTGAAAGTCACCGTAAACGTGAACACAATCAGTTAAGATCCGAAATGGTTTATTACGTCCTTCCAATGATTGCTAAGCCAGAATCCATCTTCTCGGTTAAAATTGTCTCTGTGTTTGTATATGTGGATCGCCTCATGAACGACTCTCTCATGATAGCCAGATGGCTTGCAGAGAACCTCTGTCTTGGAGAAGTCAATGTCATGTGAGCCCACTGAGTTGTAAAAGTGATCTGCCACGGCTGAGGTGTTTGTCCTACCGTGTTTCAGGTCTGCTTTATGTTCACGGATGCAGTCCGAGACATGTCGTTTGGTTTCCCCAATGTAACTGCTACCACAGAGGCAACTTAGTTTGTAGACGCCAGGGTACTGTATGTCTGGAACCACATATTTTACAGACGGTACCAGATCACGGATTTTATGTACTGTGTTGAATCGGACCTGGATCTTTGTTTAATCAGGATTTTGGAGATCTTTTTTGTGACCCCAGCAATGTAGGGTAAGGTGATGGTCTTGAAAGGCTCCTCAACAGGATCCTTCTTGATGGTTGGAGTGATGGCTTTGCGGATTGTGTAGTCGGAGTAATCATGTAATATATAGTATCGTAATAGTGTTATATTAATATGTATAAGGTATAGGGTGGTTTATAGCAATACAGTATATAATTTAATGTTGGGTTTATCTATGGCAGTATATAGTACGGTGTATGCTCGTGTGATGTAAGAGAATAAAGTTTAGATGGAAGCATATTATATAATTTTAACGACGTAGAATTGTAATGTAATACTTGCTGTTAGTAACTCAGCTTATTGTAGAGTATAGTAAGTATACTGATGGTGCTATGCAGTTTATACTTTAGTTTTTTATGTAGTTTATACTTTAGTTTTCTACGTGGTTGTTTAGTAACTGCAGCTACATACTATTAACATTCCTTTCCTTTGTTAATGCTACTCCCTGCACCCTCCCTTGGTGCTGCTGATCCTGCATAATGCATGGGCATAATATGACTATGAAACCACCCCCACCCACCTCCTACGCATTTCCCATGAATATGCTAAATTCCTCTTCATATGCACATTCTTTTTGTTAAGGTGCTCTTCCACCTCCAACCCAGCTTATATATAAGCTCCTAGCTTGGTAGTGTCTCATTCTTCACCTGAAGACGGCTGCTTGCGTTGTAGCCGAAACGTCGTGAGAATTATTTTATTATGTTTTATTTTTATTATTTTATTACTTCCCTTCTACGTAACTTTACCGAAAGAACCAAGAAGATGAATCCCTGCAGTCACGAAAGCTTTAAATCGAAAACTAAAATACATCTTTGAGTGGATCTATGAATAAATCTATGACTGGGTTTGGACAGTACTTGCTTTTTGAGCAAAACAATGAATGATGCAATCTGAACCTGGTATTACATCATACATGATATGAATTGCATCATGTTATTCCTAGCAGTCATGGATGATACAATCATAACTAGGCTTCCATCCCTCTGCTGAACAAATGTTACAATATCAGCTCTAGACAGTGTCGTGCTCTCTTATTTGTCAGTATTTGATTTTGCAAAGGGACACATTTCTGCTTCGCCAAAGTGAGTACTCGTGTGAACAAAGCAGATAACTTCTGTTATCTTTGTGGTGAAGTGACTTTTGCATCACAAAAGCGCAGTATAACCACTTTGTAAGAATAGGTTTTCCCCTTTTTTTTCTGGCAACAAAACAGGTGTTCAGATGTTAAAACACCAAACTAAAACCTTTTGCAAGGAATCATATCTGCATTAACCACAGATACTTGTGAAAATACAAACACAAAACATGCTCTGACAATATATGTATTGTCTTTGAAACTGATTGGTCCACACCAGAGACCACTATGGTTAAGGAAGCTTATCACCTTTATTTTGGCTGCAAAATTGTAGATCAGGACAAGATATGGGCCTCACACATGCTGAAACACTTGTGAAACAAATATTGGTTGAACATGAAAAGGAAATCATGCCTTATGCAGTTCCAATGATTTGGAGAGAGCCTACAGATCATATCAGCAATTGTTACTTCTGCATGGCACCTCCAGTTGGGAAAGGTGTGTTAAATAAGAAAAAGTGGACTGTGCATTATACAAACATTCTATCAGCTATACGTCCAGTACCCCACGGAGAAGGACTGCCCGTTCCTGATGCACAATAATCATTCTCACTTGATTCAGACGAGGAAGAGAATGAAACTTCTGGTCCTGAACCATCAAGCTCACATGACCCAGATTTTCTCCCGTCCTCCTCTGAACGACACCTCATAACACGAGATGAACTGAAAGACATTGTCAGGGATTTGGAACTACCCAAGAGTAAGGCAGAGCTATTGGGCTCCAGACTGCAGCAATGGAATCTCCTGGAAGGTGATGTTAGGATTTCCATGTTCCGTGACTTTCAAAATGATCTTGTCCCATTCTTCTTCATGGAAGGTGATCGTGTAGCCTGCAACAACATCGATGGTGTGAGGGCAGCCCTCAACATCGTTCATGATCCAGATGAGTGGAGACTGTTCATTGATTAATGGAAGATGAGTCTTAAAGCTGTTTTGCTGCATAATGGCAATTTTTTGCCATCAATTCCAGTTGGTCATGCAGTCCATATGAAAGAATCTTCTTAGGTTTTTTCGGTAAAGTCACGTAGAAAGTAAAATAAAATAAAAACAAAAATCACGACGTTTCGGAGGCAACACAAGTCTCCGTCATCAGGTGGGACCGTCACAGCCAGATTAGCTGTATCAAGTGAGGCAATGATTCAAGATGTAATCCCTTAAAAGCGAGTTGAGGGGGGAGGGAGAGGGAGGGGGGAGCTCATCAGACTATGGTAGCCAATGAAAGGAACGTATCGGGAGGGAGGGGGGGCGAGGCCAAAAGGGTGGGCGATGGACGTGGAAGCGCTTGTGCGCAAGCGGCCAATTACTGCACACGCCAACACAATGGAGCGAGTGTGCGCAAGCGACCAGCCACTGCACCCGCCAACACAATGGGCAGAGAGGAGGAGGGGAGGTCTAATACACATGATAGACAAAAGAACGAAAATGATGATGGGTACAAACTTAGGGGGAGCTCATCAGACTATGGTAGCCAATGAATGGAATGTATCGGGAGGGAGGGGGGGGGCGAGGGGGGGCGAGGCCAAAAGGGTGGGGGACGGACGTGGAAGCGCTTGTGCGCAAGCGGCCAATTACTGCACACGCCAACACAATGGAGAGAGAGGGGGAGGGGGGGTCTGATGCACATGATAGACAAAATAACGAAAATGCCCATGTTTATACCAATGCTGGCTGAACAATGAAGAGAGTACTGTTAAAATAACTGGGGATGTTAACACTCGGTAAAGTACAGTAAAATAGTGCCTGTCAGATAAGATGGTCCAAAAAATTTGTGATTAAGTTTTTTTTTGCGTGGTTGATAACATCTTTCCAATGATTACTAAGTTTGTACCCATCATCACGGTTGAAATTATGTCTGTGTTTGTATATTTGTATGGCTTCGTGTACAAACCTTTGATGGTAGCCGGGAGGTTTGCAGAGAACCTTGGTCTCGGAAAAGACAATTTCATGAGAGCCCACCGAGTTGTAGCAATGATCGGCCACGGCAGAAGAATCAGTTCTGCCGTGTTTCAGATCTGACTTGTGCTCGCGGA
Organism: Lampetra fluviatilis; assembly: GCF_964198595.1. Classification (NCBI taxonomy): domain Eukaryota; kingdom Metazoa; phylum Chordata; class Hyperoartia; order Petromyzontiformes; family Petromyzontidae; genus Lampetra; species Lampetra fluviatilis. Next base: position 10,409,196 of record NC_136280.1, read on the forward strand.
CACGATCAGAAACATGACGTTTCGTTTCTCCAATGTAGCAATCACCACAAATGCAACTCAATTTGTAGACTCCAGGATACTGTAAGTCAGGAACGACATCCTTCACGGATGGAATCAGATCACGGATTTTATGCACTGTACTGAATCGGACTTGGATCTTATGTTTGTTTAGAATTTTGGAGATCTTTTTGGTCACGCCTGCTATGTATGGTAACGTGATGGTTTTGGTCGGAGTTTCATGTGGCTGTTTCTGTGTGGTGGGAGAGACAGCTTGGCGGATAGTACGGTCAGAGTATCCGTTCATCCTGAGGGCCCGATGTACATGTCTTAATTCACCGGTCAGGTGGTGTTTGTCAGAAATGCCATGTGCTCTGTGGTATAGCGTTTTGATGAGAGAGTTCTTTTGAGATGGGTGGTGGTGGGAATCCGGTTTCAAGTAGGAGTCTGTGTGGGTGGCTTTTCTGTAGACAGAATGTCCCAAGGAACCGTCAGGACTCCTCTCAAACAGAATATCCAAGAATGGTAGTTTACCGTCTTTCTCCACTTCCATGGTGAATCTGATGGATGGGTGTCTAGAATTGATGTGGTCCAAGAAGTGGTTCAATGCTGGGAGGCCATGTGGCCAGATGACGAAAGTGTCATCCACATATCTCTTCCACAGGGAAGGACGCAGGGTGGATGTCTGGATGGCGTCTGATTCAAACTTTTCCATGAATATGTTGGCTATAACTGGTGACAAAGGGGAGCCCATAGGGGTACCCTCATTCTGTTTGTAGAAGGTGCCATTCCAGGTAAAATAGGTGTTGGTGAGGCAATGCCTAACCAGCGCAGGTGCATCAGAATTCAATCCATGTTGGACTAAGTCCTCAATTATTGTTAGGGTGTCCGGTACTGGGACTTTGGTAAACAAAGATACTACATCAAAGCTGACGAGGATGTCATCAGGAGATAGTACCATGTCCTTAACCATAGAGACTAATTGGGTTGATTTGAGTACTGCTGAAGAGGTCTTGCCTGTGAAAGGGAGCAGAGTATCTGATAGAAAACGGGCTAGTTTGTACGTAGGAGAGTTTATCGTCGACACAATGGGTCGTAGCGGGGTGCCTTCCTTATGGATTTTGGGAAGACCATAGAGTCTGGGAGGTCTTGCCGCCGATGGTTTTAGAGAGGGACGTTTGCTTGGTTCGATTAGGGAAGTCGAACTCGTGATGATACTGTTGGTTTTCGTCGTTAGGCTTTTAGTGGGATCGTTTTTAATTTTGGAGTAACTCCCATCATTAAGAAGGTCCAGGATTTTGTTGTTGTATGAATCTTTATCCATGATGACCGTGGCATTGCCCTTGTCTGCCGAGAGGATGACTATATCATCTCTCTTTTTTAGGTCCGCGAGTTCAGAGCGTTCGTTTTTGCTGATGTTACTAGTGGGTTTCTTAGCATTCTTAAGAATAGTAGCTATTTCAGCTCTTGCTACATCCGCATGGATGTGTCCTATGCCTCTGAGGGCTACATCAATCTGGGAAATCATATCCTCTACTGGTATATATTTAGGGGTGACGGCGAAATTTAGTCCTTTGGCCAGTACCGTTTTTAGAGTGTCAGAAATTGGGATGTTACTCTGATTAATCACGGTCTTGTTAACATCCAGCTTTGCGATGTGTGGCTCTGGTTTCTTCTTAGATAGGAGGTTGAATTTAGAAATCAGGTTAGCTTTGCATTTGGCTGACAGTGAGTCAGCAGAAGCAGAAGTCATGTTATCAACGTGGTTCCAATCAGAAGGTGACATTTTTTGTGTTAACATTAAATGTGTTTGTAAGAGAGTCTTGTCTAAATTATCGAGTTCAGATCGGAGTAACCTTATTCTCTCCGAGATTAGTGATAGGCTGGCTTTAAATAAGATCTGTTTGGAGTTCGGTGAGGACACAGCAGCGGATGTGAGTGTGAAAGCGATGGGTATTACCTTGTTATCTCGGCATCTCTTGAGGAAGGCCAGCGTCTCGAGAAGCTGTGACTTCTTGTCTCTTTGTCTGTTAAAAACTCTAATAGATAGGTGGAATTCCTCCCCGTAGAGGGCATTAATTCTAGATTTGAAGCTTTCGTGACTGCAAGGAATCATCTTCTTAGGTTTTTTCGGTAAAGTCACGTAGAAAGTAAAATAAAATAAAAACAAAAATCACGACGTTTCGGAGGCAACACAAGTCTCGGTCATCAGGTGGGACCGTCACAGCCAGATTAGCTGTATCAAGTGAGGCAATGATTCAAGATGTAATCCCTTAAAAGCGAGTTGAGGGGGGAGGGAGAGGGAGGGGGGAGCTCATCAGACTATGGTAGCCAATGAAAGGAACGTATCGGGAGGGAGGGGGGGCGAGGCCAAAAGGGTGGGCGATGGACGTGGAAGCGCTTGTGCGCAAGCGGCCAATTACTGCACACGCCAACACAATGGAGCGATTGTGCGCAAGCGACCAGCCACTGCACCCGCCAACACAATGGGCAGAGAGGAGGAGGGGAGGTCTAATACACATGATAGACAAAAGAACGAAAATGATGATGGGTACAAACTTAGGGGGAGCTCATCAGACTATGGTAGCCAATGAATGGAATGTATCGGGAGGGAGGGGGGGGCGAGGGGGGGCGAGGCCAAAAGGGTGGGGGACGGACCATATGAAAGAAACCTATGACAACATCAGACAACTTTTGAGGGGCATAAACTATGACCAAAATCAGTACCAGCTTTGTGGCGATTTGAAGGTTGTTGCTCTTGTTTGGTCTGCAGACTGGATACACAAAGTACTGCTGTTTTCTCTTCGAATGGGATAGTCGTGCGAGAGATTCCCACTACATCAAGATAGAATGGCCACTCCGACAGTCATTGGAGCCTGGGAGGAAAAGTGTTCAGCATCCACCACTTGTTGAATCAAGGAAGATTTTGTTAAAATCCTTCCACATCAAGCTGGGTCTGATGAAGAACTTTATCAAAGCCATGGACAAAACACAAGCAGCTTTCAAGTACCTCCGTGGAAAATTTACAACGTTAAGTGAAGCTAAGATAAAGGAAGGTGTCTTTGAATTTCTTCAAGATGAGCATTTGACAGTACACAGCGTTGTAAAGAAAAGACAGCATGGAAAGACTCCCAGTTAGTGGTAATACATTTTCTCGAAAACCACAAGGCAGACAACTACAGGGAGGTGAATGTAAAACCTCCTCAAAGGCATACAAAAGCCTTGGTTGCAAAATGTCACTCACTATCATCAAGATTTTTCCCCACCGAAATGTGGAGCAGTGAGCGACGAGCATGGCGAGTGATTTCACCAGGACATTTCAACAGTGGAGGAACGCTATCAGGGCAAATGGAGCCCATCAATGCGTACAGACTATTACTGGACAGTAACAAGAGATGCTCCATTTAATGAATACAAGAGACAAGCCAAGAAGCGCCGAGTAGACACTGAATAAGGACTAAACTATGTACTTATATAAACATAATAGTTGTTTGCCTGTTTCATTTAAAATTGTATTTATAGAACCTTTTGCTGATTTTTAAAGTGTTACATGAACCGGACAGCTGACATTTTATCATGTAAAGCAACCATAAACACATGAAAAGACCAAGGTTAACAGTTTATGAGTAAAACTCTACGATCTACAAAATATAGGCGTAAAATGTAAACACTTAAATATCTTGGGAACAGTAGCCAATTATTTGTTTAAATTGTCATATTTGAATTCAGCACTTCAAAATCCATAATAAACAGCACATTTCGTCTCTGAAGCAGATGACGCCTGACAAATTGTATACCAGTGTAATCAGTCAAATAGCTCCCCGATTAGGTAATGTTGTCTAGACAAAGAGGCTCAATTAGGCTTATGAAAATTCTCTGATCACCATGGGAGAGCTTCCTTGAAGTCTAAAACTTGTGCAATACCTATCCTTCATCACATGTGTAACCATGAAAACCAACGCCTCGTATCCAAGTTGGGTGGGAATTGCTGCCTCACACTGGGCTGGGCCCAAGTGTCTGCATTCCCATTGGCAACCCTGTCAGGTCAAACTGAACTTATGAGAAGTGATAATATGTGTAAAAATAACTTCGATTGTTTCTGAAAAAAGATAAACATGGGAAGGATGTATAATGTCCGCTTCGTTTTTTTCCTGACACATATGATTTTTGCCTATAAACTTTTGGTTCACCAATATTGCTTCAAACAAGTCTGACGTTGCTGATGAAATAATGAAGCACATAACCAGTAAGGAGTTTGCTAATACTGAATCAATGCTCCTGAAACTATGCACTTACAGAAGGCAAAGGTGCCAATGGATTATTATAAGACATACTTATATTTATATGTGGAGAGACATATATATGAAGAAATCATATTGGCTGCTTATCTATTTTATTTATTCCTTCAATCGTGTCCTGGTGAGGGTCGCGGCGGCGGCAGCATGTTGAGTATGGCAGTCCATTATGTCTTGGGTTGACCCCGAGGTCTTCGCCCAGTGGGATGTACCGAGTAGAGCTCCAGGGAGAGTCTATCGTGGGGCATCCTTAGAAGGTGCCCGAACCACCTAAACTGGCTTCTCTCGATCTAGAGGAGCAGCGCCTCGACTCTGAGGCTCTCCCAGATTACCGAGCTCCTCACTCGATCACGGAGAGTGAGCCCGGCAACCCTGCGGAGAAACATAATTTCGGCCCCTTGTACCCGTGATCTCATCCTTTCGGTGATTACCCAAAGCTCATGACCATAGGTGAGGGTGGAAATGTAGATAAACCTGTAAATCGAAAACTTTGTTTGAGAACTCAGCTCCCGCTTCACTACCACGGAATAATACAGTGCCCGCAACACTGCGGACGATGAACCGATCCACCGTCGAATCTCTGCTCCCACTTACCATCACTCGCAAAAGAGAACTGAGGTACTTAAACTCCTCCACTAAGGGCAGCTGTTTCCCCCTCACCTGGAGAGAACAATCCACCATCTCCCAGGAGTGAACCATGACCTCAGATTTGGAGGTGTAGATCCCCATCCCAGTGCATGCTGGAGACCACAGAATGACGAGGCAAAGAGGACGTCATCTGCAAAGTGATGCCACCTTCATGACCCTGTACTGGATACTCTCCATACTTTGGCTGCGCCTTCATATACTGTCCATGAAAATCACAAAACAGGAGTGGAGACAAGACGCACTCATGGCAGAGTCCAACACCCACCGTGGACGACTTTGATTTAACACCAAGAATACGGACACAGCTCTCACTAGGAATAGAGGGACTGGATAGCGTACAAAAGTGGCACCGGTACATCATACTCCCGCAGCACCTCCCACAAGACATTGCGGGGAACACAATCATATGCTTTCTCCAAGTCTACAAAACAGAAGTAGACCGGAGAAGCATACTCCCATGACCCCTCAAATATCTGCGAGAGGGAAAAGAGCTGGTCCATTGATCTACGACCATGACGGAATCCGCATTGTTCCTCCTGAATCCGAAGCTTGCCCAGCGGGTGAAGCCTCTTCTCCAGCACTCTGGCATAGGCTTTACCTGGGACGCTGAGGAGTGTAATTCCTCTGTAGTTTGACCACACCCTCTGGTCCGCTTTTTAAAAAGATAGGAACTACTACCCCAGTTTGCCCGTCCAAAGGTACTGTACCCATCTTCAATCTGTAATTACAACTTGACACACTTCTCTTGAGATGGCACTTCATTGAAGACACGAGTCTCCAGTGCATCTCCCTTATATACCAACCGAGGCCACGCCCCCTTTCTGAATCATTCTCGCTGACTCTGGACGCTCGCTCCACCTGCAGACTCTACTGTCCTCTTCCGTCACCTGACCACGCTCCCTTCTCGATCATTCCCGTAGCCACCAGTCCCTTCGCACTCAAAACTGATACTCCTGTCATTACTCCCTTGGCTACTCGTGCATTCGCACTGTCGGCTGACTCTCCTGTCATTACCTCCCGTGGCCACTAGTCTATTCACAGCGCCTGTAGGCTCTACTGTCATCTAACCTATATAATTCATTTTTTGTCTGTCTGTCTGTCTGTCTGTCTGTCCGTCTGCGTACGCTCGCTTCCGGGGGATTTAGCTCTTGGACCGTGGGGTTCGTCGAGATTAAATTTTGCAGGTGGGCACGCTCCCGGCCCCGCGGTAAACTTAGGAATTTCCAATTTTTCGTCTCTAAACTTAAAATCGGACCGATTATCGATTTAGTGCGATTTCTCTTTATTTATTTATTTACTATTGCCGACCGGCACGTAACGAAGCACGCCATTGCGCATGCGCGAAGGCGGTTGCCTCTGGCAATGGGCGGTTGGCCCCTGGCAACGGGCGGTTGGCCCCTGGCAACGGGCGGTTGGCCCCTGGCAACGGGCAGCAACGCCGTCGCTTCGGGGTGGACGCCATTTTTGATTCCCGTTAAAAATATGCGCATGCATTAACACGCGACGCTGAGGTAAATTCATCAAAGTTTCACGTCCTCTTCACTCCCCCCCCACCCCAATGTGTGCAATTACTATCATAGGGTCAGTAGATAATAAAATTATAGCGATTAGACAGTATTATATTAGCGCGGGGGGGGGGTAACGGCCACAGCACCCAGCCTCGGCCGGGTGGGCAATCTAGGCGAGGCTGGAGGCTCTGCACGGTACTAGGCCTCGACACCCCACACGTGTCAGGTGACGACTTTGTGCTATAAACTCGATATACCCAGCGTTGCCCAGGGGGAAAATACATTTAAAATCTTCTGAAAACTTTAAAACATAACATACCAATGAAAATACAACTGTGGAATTAAAAATGTAAAACCGACCGCGCCAAGAATCGATTCTCTGAATCGCGAAAAGGAATCGAAGGTTGTAGATTCATTTAGAATCGCCCTGTTCCCGTTTAATATAAGTTGGTTATAGAGTTGATATAAACTGCTACGAATGGGAAATATCCGGCGTTGACCGGGGCAAAAATATAATTAAAAACTCCTGAAAACTTTAAAACATAACATACCAATGAAAATAAAACTCTGTAATTAAAAATGGAAACCACCTACGCGCCAGGAATCGATTCTTTGAATCGCTGCAAAGGAATCATCGAAGGTTGTAGATTCCTTTACAATCGCCCTATTCCCGTTTAATATACTTACGTGTCGCCATGTTTGCTTAACATTTCCGACACACACATTCACACATTTAGCTTTTACATTTAACATACAAAACGTCAGCATGTACTGCTGTCATCATAGGCAAAAATATATACACCCTCACCACTCTCCCTCACCACTCTCCCTCACTCAACCTCACCACTCACTATCACCTCACCACTCACTATCACTCACCACTCACTATCACTCACCCTCACTACTCACCCTCACCACCACTACTCACCCTCACCACCACTACTCACCCTCACCACCACCACCACTCACCCTCACCTCTCACCACTCACCACTGACCCTCACCACTCACCCTCACCACTCACACTCACCACAGACCCCTCACCACTCACCCTCACCACTCACCACTCACCCTCACCACTCAACCTCACCACTCATCACCTCACAACTCACCACCTCACCACTCATCAATCACCACTCACACTCACCACTCACACTCACCACAGACCCCTCACCACTCACCCTCACCACTCGCCACTCACCCCCACCACTCACCCTCACCACTCACGCTCACCCATCTCCCTCACCACTCACCCTCACCATTCCTCCTCACCACTCACGCTCACCACTACCACTCACCCTCACCACTCACCACTCACCTTCACCACTCACCCTTACCACCACCACTGAGTGGTGAGGGTGAGTGGTGAGGGTGAGTGGTGAGGGTGAGTGGTGAGGGTGAGTGGTGAGGGTGAGTGGTGAGGGTGAGTGGTGAGGGTGAGTGGTGAGGGTGAGTGGTGAGGGTGAGTGGTGAGGGTGAGTGGTGAGGGTGAGTGGTGAGGGTGAGTGGTGAGGGTGAGTGGTGAGGGTGAGTGGTGAGGGTGAGTGGTGAGGGTGAGTGGCGGTTAGTGAGGGGTGAGTGGTGAGGGTGAGCAGTGAGGGTGAGTGGTGATTGGTGAGGATGAGTGGTGAGTGGTGAGGGTGAGTGGTTGTTGTGAGGGTCAGTGGTGATTAGTGAGTGGTGAGCGTGAGTGGTGAGGGTGAGTGGCGAGCGTGAGTGGTGAGGGTGTGATTGGTGAGGATGAGTGGTGAGTGGTGAGGGTGAGTGGTGGTTGTGAGTGGCGGTTGTGAGTGGTGATTAGTGAGTGGTGAGTGGTGAGGGTGAGTGGTGAGCGTGAATGGTGAGTGGTGAGGGTGAGCGTGAGTGGTGTACACTTGGCGACACGTAAGCAAGTTTTTTTAAAACGGGAATAGGGTGAGTGGTGGTAGTGAGGGTGAGTGGTTAGGGTGAGTAGTGAGCGTGAGTGGTGAGCGTGACTGGTGAGTGGCGAGGGTGCGTGGTGAGGGTGCGTGGTGAGGGAGAGTGGTGAGGGAGAGTGGTGAGTGGTGAGCGTGAGTGGTGGGGGTGAGTGGTGATTGGTGAGGGTGTGATTGGTGAGGATGAGTGGTGATTAGTGAGGGTGAGTGGTGAGGGTGAGTGGCGGTTGTGAGTGGTGATTAGTTAGGGGTGAGTGGTGAGGGTGAGCGTGAGTGGTGAGTGGTGAGGGTGAGTGGTGAGGGTGAGTGGCGGTTGTGAGTGGTGATGGTGAGTGGTGAGCGTGAGTGGTGAGGGTGAGTGGTGAGGGTGAGTGGTGATTGGGGAGGGTGTGATTGGTGAGGATGAGTGGTGAGTAGTGACGGTGAGTGGTGAGGGTGAGTGGCGGTTGTGAGTGGCGGTTGTGAGTGGCGGTTGTGAGTGGCGGTTGTGAGTGGCGGTTGTGAGTGGCGGTTGAGTGGCGGTTGTGAGTGGTGATTAGTGAGTGGTGAGGGTGAGTGGTGAGCGTGAGTGGTGAGTGGTGAGGGTGAGCGGTGATTGGTGAGGGTGTGATTGGTGAGGATGAGTGGTGAGTGGTGAGGGTGAGTGGTGGTTGTGAGTGGTGATTAGTGAGGGGTGAGTGGTCAGCGTGAGTGGTGAGTGGTGAGGTTGAGTGGTGAGGGTGAGCGGTGACGGTGAGCAGTGAGGGTGAGCAGTGAGGGTGAGTGATGATTGGTGAGGGTGTGATTGGTGAGGATGAGTGGTGATTAGTGAGGGTGAGGGTGAGTGGTGAGGGTGAGCGGTGAGCGTGAGTGGTGTACACTTGGCGACCCGTAAGCAAGTTTTTTTAAAACGGGAATAGGGTGAGTGGTGGTTGTGAGGGTGAGTGGTGAGTGGTTACGGTGAGTAGTGAGGGTGAGGGGTGAGTGGTGAGGGTGAGCGGTGACGGTGAGCGGTGAGGGTGAGTGGTGATTGGTGAGGGTGTGATTGGTGAGGATGAGTGGTGAGTGGTGAGGGTGCGTGGTGAGCGGTGAGGGTGAGTGGTTGTTGTGAGGGTGAGTGGTGAGGATGAGTGGTGAGGGTGAGTGGCGGTTGTGAGTGGTGATTAGTGAGTGGTGAGGGTGAGTGGCGAGGGTGACTGGTGAGGGAGAGTGGTGAGTGATGAGTGTGGTGAGTGGTGAGGGTAAGTAGTGAGTGGTGAGCGTGAGTGGTGGGGGTGAGTGGTGATTGGTGAGGGTGTTATTGGTGAGGATGAGTGGTGATTAGTGAGGGGTGAGTGGTGAGGGTGAGCGTGAGTGGTGAGTGGTGAGGGTGAGTGGTGAGGGTGAGTGGTGAGCAGTGAGGGTGAGCAGTGAGGGTGAGTGGTGATTGGTGAGGGTGTGATTGATGAGGATGAGTGGTGAGTGGTGAGGGTGAGTGGTGATTAGTGAGTGGTGAGCGTGAGTGGTGAGGGTTAGTGGCGAGTGTGAGTGGTGAGGGTGAGTGGTGGTTGTGAGTGGTGATTAGTGAGGGGTGAGTGGTGAGGGTGAGCGTGAGTGGTGAGGGTGAGCGGTGACGGTGAGCAGTGAGGGTGAGTGGTGATTGGTGAGGGTGTGATTGGTGAGGATGAGTGGTGAGTGGTGAGGGTGCGTGGTAAGGGTGAGTGGTGAGCGGTGAGGGTGAGTGGTTGTTCTGAGGGTGAGTGGTGAGGGTGAGTGGTGAGAGTGAAGATGAGTGGCGGTTTTGAGTGGTGATTAGTGAGTGGTGAGGGTGAGTGGCGAGGGTGACTGGTGAGGGAGAGTGGTGAGTGATGTGAGTGGTGGGGGTGAGTGGTGATTGGTGAGGGTGTGATTGGTGAGGGTGAGGGGTGAGTGGTGAGGGTGAGTGGCGGTTGTGAGTGGTGATTAGTGAGGGGTGAGTGGTGAGGGTGAGCGTGAGGGGTGAGTGGTGAGCGGTGAGGGTGAGCAGGAAGGGTGAGTGGTGATTGGTGAGGGTGTGATTGATGAGGATGTGGTGAGTGGTGAGGATGAGTGGTTGTGGTGAGGGTGAGTGGTGAGGGTGAGTGGCTGTTGTGAGTGGTGATTAGTGAGTGGTGAGGGTGTGATTGGTGAGGGTGAGTGGTGAGGGTGAGTGGTGAGGGTGAGTGGCGGTTGTGAGTGGTGATTAGTGAGTGGTGAGGGTGAATGGTGAGTGGTGAGGGTGAATGGTGAGTGGTGAGGGTGAATGGTGAGTGGTGAGGGTGAGGGTGAGTGGTTGTTGTGAGGGTGAGGGTGAGTGGTGAGAGTGAGTGGTTAGGGTGAGTGGTTAGGGTGAGTGGTGAGGGTGAGTGGCTTTTGTGAGTGGTGATTAGTGAGGGTGAGTTGTGAGTGGTGAGTGGTGAGGGTGAGTGGTAAGCGTGAGTGGTGAGGGTGTGTGTGAGGGTGAGTTGTGAGTGTTGATTGATGAGTGGAGAGGGTGAGGGGTGAGAGAGTGGTGAGTGGTGAGGGTTAGTGGAGAGAGGTGAGGGTGAGTGGTGAGTGGTGATTGGTCAGTGGTGATTGGTGAGGATGAGTAGTGAGGGTGAGTGGTGAGTGAGTGGTGGTTGTGACGGTGAGTGGTGAGTGGTGAGGGTGAGTGGTGAGGCTGAATGGTGAGGGAGATTGGTGAGGGTTAGTGGTGAGGGTGAATGGTGAGTGGAGAGGGTGAGTGGTGAGGGTGAGTGGTTAGGGTGAGTGGTGAGGGTGAGTTGCGGTTGTGAGTGGTGAGGGTGAGGGTGAGTGGTGAGGGTGAGTGGTGAGGGTGAGTGGTGAGGTTGAGTGGTGAGGGTTAGTGGAGAGTGGTGAGGGTGAGTGGTGTGTGGTGATTGGTCAGTGGTGATTGGTTAGGATGAGTGGTGAGTAGTGAGGGTGAGTGGTGGTTGTTACGGTGAGTGGTGAGGGTGAGTGGTGAGGTTTAGTGGTGATTGGTGAGAATGAGTGGTGGTTGTGACGGTGAGTGGTGAGTGGTGAGGGTGAGTGGTGAGGCTGAATGGTGAGTTGAGTGGTGAGGGTGAGTGGTGAGTAGTGAGGGTGCGTGGTGATTGGTGAGTGGTGAGGGTGAGTGGTGAGTACAGTCAATTTGCACTGCTGTAATCATAGCAGGTACCACCACCACAGTATGTACTGCTCTCATCAGAGCAGGGACCACCACCACCACCACAGTATGTATTGATGTCATCATCGCAGGTACCACCACACTCAGTATGTACTGCTGTCATCATAGCAGGTTCCACCACCACAATATGTACTCCTCTCATCATAGCAGATACCACCACAATATGCACTGCTGTAATCATAGCAGGTACTACCACAGCAGTATACACTGCTGTAATCATAGGTACCACCACAGCAGTAAACACTGCTGTAATCATAGTATGTACCACCACTGCAGTATGCACTGCTGTAATCATAGCAGGTACCACCACAGTCAGTATGCACTGCTGTAATCATAGTATCTACCACCACAGTCAGTATGCACTGCTGTAATCATAGCAGGTTAGTGGTGAGGGTGAGTGGTGAGGGTGAGTGGTGAGGGTTAGTGGTGAGGGGTGATTGGTGGTGGTGAGGGTGAGTGGTGAGGGTGAGTGGTGATGGTGAGTAGTGAGGGTGAGTGGTGATGGTGAGGGGTGAGTGGTGAGGGTGAGTGGTGACGAAGAGTGGTGAGGTTGAGTGGTGAGGTTGAGTGGTGAGGTTGAGTGGTGAGTAGTAAGGGTGAGGGTTAGTGGTGATGGTGAGTGGTGAGGGTGAGTGGTGAATAGTGAGTGGTGAGGGTAAATGGTGATGGTGAGTAGTGAGGGTGAGTGGTTAGGGGTGACTGCTGGGGATGAGTGGTGAGTGGTGAGGGTCAGTGGTGAAGGTGAGTGGTGAAGGTGAGTAGTGAGTAGTGAGGATGAGTGGTGAGTGGTGAGGGTGATTAATGAGTAGTGAGGGTGAGTGGTTAGGGTGAGGGTGAGTGGAGACAGAGAGGGTGAGTGGTGAGCGTGAGTGGTGAGTATTGTCAAAGCTCGGTGGGCTTTGACAATACCTTAGTATCTGTATATATATTTAAGGTTATTAAGAAATATATTTTTCACCCGGGCAACGCCGGGTACTTCTGCTAGTCTTATATATAAAAGTCTCCGCGCGCTCGCGCTTGCGGGGGATTTGACTCTCGGACGGTGGGCTCAATGTAGAAAAAAATTTGACAGGCGGCACGCCCTAAGCCCCGCGGTGGGAATAGGCTATTCTGTTTTCCCATCCATAAACTTTAAAGTAGTTTAATTAACGCATTTGTGCCGTTTCTATTATTAATTATTTACTTATTGCGCGCCGACGACCGTACCAAGTGACGCCAATTGCATGGGGGGGGGGGGGGTCGGACCCTGCCAAGTCATGCACGTTCGCTTGAGCTCACGGGGGACATTTTATTTCACGCGTTTAACATGGAATAGATATACACATCACGCTGCCGATTTCTCTTCACAGTGTGATGTCCTCTTCCCCCCCCCCACCCCAATGCGTGCAGTTACTGATATTAATTTAAGCGGCCCAGCTCGCAGCCTGGCAATGTCTCACCTCCTCCGGCTTGCCAATCTAGGCGAGGCCGCGGGCTCTGCACGGGACGAGGCGTCACCACGCCAATGTAAAGTACAATTTTATTCAATCTTTCGCTAAGAACTCAGGTTTATTGTTTACTATTATTAAACAAATACGTTTACAAATATTACAATGATAATGTTTGTGTGCACATACCAACTCTGCTTCATTCTTTACTATTATGAAACTAATAAGTTGCCTAATACTCTATTACTATTATAATGTTCGTGTGCAGAAACTACATGCGTGTGCCTAAAGTCGATGTCTGTGTGTGTGAGTCCATATGTGTTTGTGTGCGTGTAAGTCGATGGGTTTCTATGTGTGTGGGTCCATGTGTGTGTCTGTCTTTTTCAAACGGACAACGCCCCGTGTGTGTGTACGTACAAGTGTTTGTGTGTGTCAGTCCATTTGTGTGCGTATCTGTCGCTGTGTGTGTGTTAGTCCACATGTGTGTGTTAGTCCATACGTGTGTGTTTCACTCGATGTGTGTAAGTCAATGCGTGTGTGTGAGTCGATGTGTGTGCATGGCTCCATCTGAGTGTGTAAGTCAATGTGCGTTTGTGTGTCTATGTGTGTGTTAATTCATGTGCGTGTATCTAAAGTAGATGTCTGTGTGTCACAGTCCATATGTCTATGTGTGTGTAGGGTAATGTGTGTGTAAGTCTATGTATGTGTTTGTGTGTGTGAGTCGATATGTCTGTGTGTGTCAATCCATGGCTGTCTGTGTTAGTCGCTTTGTGGGCATGGCTCCATGTCAGTCAGTGTAAGTCCATTTCTTTGCGTGTCTGTAGGTCCATGTGTGCGTGTGAGTGAATGTATGTGCTTTATTGACCTGCTCAAGGCCTATGATACCATCAGTAGGCCTGGCATCTGGGTTGTTCTTCATGCTTTCGGAGTCCCTCAAACTTTGCTCATGATCCTTAACGACCTTCATGATGGTGAGCGGCCCCGCGTCAAACTACATGGCCGTCAGTCAGAGCCATTCCCTCTACACCTTAGGGTGTGACAGGGATGTCCTATGGCTCCACATTATTTAACATATCTTTTGACCACGTAGTTCGTCAAGCCTTCAATGGCTGTTCCCGAGGAATTACCATATGGTACAGATACAATGGGAGGCTGATCGATGCCCGGGTGTGGTCAAGGGATGCCTCCCTATTGCTCAACCATGTTTTGTATGCCGATGCTCTGGTGATTGCTGCTCACTGCGGCTGAACCTGGAGCTTGCCACTAAGAGGTGGGGCCTTACCATCAGCCCCACGAAAACTAAGCACCTGCCTGGGTATTTTGTACCATCGAACAATCCACCCCGACAACTCACAATTGGTGATGCGGTAGTTGTGTGGAGAGATTGCTGAGATTCCCATACCTGGCCAGTGTGCTCATGACCGGCTCCGGTTTAACAGCAGAGGTCTCACTCCAAATCAGCCGAGCGCCATTATCTTTTCATCGGCTGCGTTACGCTGTGTGGAAGATACCTGGTCTTTCGGTCCGCATGAAGCTCCAGGTCTTCTCGGCCACGGTAATTCCCTCCCTTCTCTACGCTTGCGAAACGTGCACTCCCCTACTGGAACATCTTCGCCAGTTAAAAACATTTAGGCTGTCCTGCTAACGATCCTTTCCTGGATTTAACAATATATGTGTGTGTGTGCGTCTAAGTTGATGTGTTTCTATGTGTGTGGGTCAATGTCTGTGTGTAAGTCCATGTGCGTGTCTGCCTTTTTCGCCCGAGCAACGCCGGGTACTTACCTCTAGTTACACATACAACATTGAAAAAGCGTGTTAACCACGACACTTATGATTATTTTTGTGAACCAATGGGAGCTTAGCACTGCCCCCTGGGCTTGTGAAATGAGCCATGCTGGGTGCCTTTTTTCAGGCAAATCCTGCAACCAGGCGTGATGTCACGGGGGTTTGATGTGAGTGACGTTAATGCCCTGTGACATCAGTTAAAAATCCCAATAACGTGAATTCTATAACATTTGTACATTATTAGATTGTTTATTAAGGTTACAAACACAATTCAACAACACACAATGCACACCAACATTAAACTTTGAGATGTAGGCAAGGGGCTGAGCTGACAGAGCCTCATGCAGCATAGAATACCGGGACACAGGACTGGGTCCCAGTGCTGTTCTTGGGCAGGTGGGGCCCATTTCGCAGTTTTTTTTTTAATAATGAATCAGTATTAAAAGCCTCACATCTCACTCGTGTTTTTAAAAGTTGACACAATCCTTGTAACCATATATTAAATATGCAATGGAACTAATATATATGTTTAACTAAATCTCGAGGTTGGTATGAACAGGTTTCATGAGTTGAGTACATGGTTGACTCGAAGATGAGTTTGTTATATTGAGTAACAATTGACGTTATAGAATAAGTTGTGCCCTTCCAAACGAGCTTAACCATTTTGTCTGAACAATTTAACTTTTGGAAGTCTTCTTTTATTTGATTTACAGCATATCTTTAAATCAAGCTCTTAATCTATTTTTGTATCTTAATAAATATGCTGCTAACAATATATTAACAGATAGGAAGACAAGTTTAGTTATAGCAAAACATGTCATACCATAGATACACTCATGGAGGCATATAAAGTATAATAATGTGAAGTCAATACACTTAATAACTTGTGAAATATTATTGCTTGCCATAATAACATAGGTAAATAAGTATGAAGCCTGGTTACCTAACATACAAAAGAATGAAATTCATGTCATTACCGTAATCTTCGTCATCGTGTCTCCTGTCCAACCTGTATGGTCTTTTCTCAATATTCAGCACAGGCCATCGCTTCTGTCGTTGGCATTGCCAATCATTAGGAGTGCATTGTTGTTGCTGCAGGGCATCTCAGGAGATGATCCATGGTTTGCTTATCCTGACCAAGCACATTGGTCGGTTGTGTAGATGCCCTCCCATGACTTCTTGAGAGAGTTGCGTCTGTGTTAGGCTCCACCATGTGAGCCATTGGGAATTGTGGAAAGATGTGAGCTCCTCACTGCGGATGATTCCTCGACAGTATTAAGCTTAGATACCTTGAATACAATAGTGTATATTTTCAATCATATGACTGGACAGTGATACTTGCTACTCCTGTATTGTATATTCAATAGACTTTCATTCAGCCCAGTTCTTCTCATATTCTTTGGGTCTTTTGGTAAAGCCACATAGATAGAAAAAAATAATCAAAATAATAACAATATAACGACGTTTCGATCGCAACACAAGCAATCGTCTTCAGGTGAAAAAAGAGGGGGAAATCTGCTGAGGCAGGCTGTTTATTAAGGTTTAGAGATGGACGGGCAGCTAATGTTAATGTAGGAGAGGTCTACGTAACCTGCAGTAGGTCTACACCAATCAAAGAGCTGTTTACAAATGGTTTAGAGATGGGCGGGGCAGCTAATGCCAATGTGGGGGAGGTACTACGGAGCTGTGGGAGTGGCCATTGTATTGTGAGAGATTAGCATGTCAATGTAAGACAGCGCAGTGGCCACATAGAGGTGGAAAATAATGGCAAGGCGCCGTTTACTAACACAACTAACGGTGGCTGTGTTAGTGAAGGTAACCCAGAGAGTCGAAAATAACTGCAGGTTGGATAGGAACATAACAGCCAGTTATGACCTAAACTGGTTAATAGCTTCCTTCCAATGATTTCTCAGTTTGTACCCATCTTCTCAGTTGAAATTGTGTCTGTGTTTATATATCTGAATAGCTTAATGAACGATTCTTTGTTGATCGCCAGTGGGTTTGCAGAGTACCTTCGTCTTGGCAAAATCAATTTCGTGTGTGCCTACAGCGTTAAAATAATGATCAGCCACGGCTGAGGCATTGGTACTACCATGTTTCAGATCTGCCTTATGTTCACGGACCCAGTCCAATACATGTCGCTTAGTTTACCCAATGGAACTGCTACCGCAGACACAGCTTAGTTTGTGGTGGGGGAGGACCATCATTCGCCAACGGGTACCTTTTTATCATATCATGCTATATTATAAAAAAAAAGTTTAGCTGGCTGGAGGGAGAGAAAAACAGACCATCACATCAAAATGGCTTGCACGTTGCTAGTACATATATGCATCTTGAACTAACACTGATGATTTAGATGTCAATTGATCAGTCTAACAGATAGATGACTATCTTGATGGTCTTTCTGAAGACTGACTTGCAGGTGTACGGGAGGGTTGTCTAATGGACAATTCTATCGTGATTATGCACAGCACCTGGTATATGACAGTTGTCTCTTCATACAATGCCCATTTAACTCGTACTTAGGACAAATAATATCAGATGGACTTAGAGAATTTCACATGTCCGTGTCATTTACAGGGAAAAAAACTGATTGCAATGTTATATTTGCAAATGACAACTGATTGCAGTCAGGACTGAGATTCCTAACACGTAGACTCGACAGTGACAACGTAATTTTTAAAGGGAAATTAGTTGTGATTATAACAGTGTGATTCGATTATTATTGGGAATAATAATTACAAGGTAGCATCAAACATGTAAGTAAGATGAAAAAACTGGAAAGAATAAGCGCATTTAAATTATTGACAAACATCACAGAATATCGAAGATCAGATAATGAAGTTAACACCAGATTGGCCATTATGATAGGAATGCTTACAACGAAGAAACATATTGGCAGGTGATGATAAATCTCATGAGTCCAACATTTATCTGCTATGAACAATAGTAACATCTAAAGTATTATATTGCTGTGAATCCTGAACAATCATCCATTGCCACCAAGAGTAAAATCCAGATTTGAGATGCAAGTTCTACGAAGACTATTTAAAATTCAATATATTTCTCATTGTACATGTCTCTGTGGTGACTAAAACACTGGGCAAATAATAATGAGAACGATATGTTTATATTAAGCGCCCATTATGCCACGGCATCTCACAGCGCTTTACATCACATGTCATCTCATACACTTGAAAGGGCACACCTACCGGCATGTGTTTCTTTTGAACACAAGGTGACACACCACCTAATCCTGCAAACGGACATTAATTTGCCAGCCAGGGGCGGTGGTTGTTACTTGTATTCCCAATAGGTTCGTTTGCGGGATTTTTATTTTATTTTAAAATTCTAGAAGACCATGACGCCAGCACACAATGGCCTACTTTTGCAAAACATGTCAAGGGAACTTAAACGTTCAATCTGAAGCACACAGAGCGTATTTGTACGATTAATGCACCAACAGTATTTCTCAGGATGACCACTGGATTCGAACCATGAATGTCTAATAAGTGGCGAACGCGCTATCACGAGGCCATATCAACAAGTACACAAACCACTGATGGTAATAGCTTAGATGAGGAAGGTGCAAAGGTGTGGCCATTTCACTCCGAGACCAGAGATACTTTCTCATGAAATCCAGTAGGGCCCAAATCGAATGGATGAGGAATACAGGGCAGATTCTGAGAGTTTTTCTGTCTGGGATGAAAAAAAATTTCAAGAGTAAAAAGATTATGTATTAGATAATGATTCATAAACTCTGTGCCTTGTATATTATTTGTCTAGATTTTGGATATTTGCTAATCTGCCGACACTTTTTAAAGTCCTTTATGTGATGTCCTGTACGTGATGTACAGGACTTTAAAAATATGACCCATCTAGTTATCGTCCCATCACTAATCTCTCGAACCTCTCTAAACTCCTTGAACGACTAGCCCTCGCCCAGCTAAAACCACAATTCACCTCCTCCGCAAACTACTGCTGCTTCCAGTCAGCTTACCGTCAAAACTACTCCACAGAAACGGCACTCACTAGAGTGCTTGATGACATTTTAACGATAATTGATTCCGGCTCCACTGCTGCACTTGTAAGTCTGGACATTTCGTCAGCCTTTGACACCATCAACCAGAGGTGTGGACTCGAGTCATGTGACTTGGACTCGAGTCAGACTCGAGTCATGAATTTGATGACTTGCGACTCGACTTGGACTTGCATAACAATGACTTTGTCCCACCTCTGAGATGTGGACTCGAGTCATGTGACTTGGACTCGAGTCAGACTCGAGTCATGAATTTGATGACTTGCGACTCGACTTGGACTTGCATAACAATGACTTTGTCCCACCTCTGCCATCAACCACTCGCTCCTTACTTCCCTCCTGAAATCCGACTTCGGTATATGTGGCTCAGCACTCAAGTGGATAGTTTTGTACCTTTCTGACCAGCAATCTTCAGTCGGGGTGAGCACGTCTACATCGCCTGAAACAAAAGCATTATGCGGGGTTCCCCAGGGCTCTGTACTAGGTCCTCTGCTCTTCACAGCCTACACTTCCCCGATCGGCCGGCTCATCGCAAGCTTCGGTGTTAAGCACCACTCATACGCGGATGACATTATTTTATTCGCCGCCATCGATTCTAGCTATGCATCTGGATTCGAGAGGCTCTCGGAATGTACCACCGCCTTGCAACAGTGGTTCACTGCCCACAACCTAGCCCTTAATCCGAAAAAGTCAGTAGCCATCATGTTAGGTACCAAGCAACGTCTCAACTCATCAGCACTCCCAACACACATACACAACTTCGGTCACAGCATCAGATTCACTGATCACTTCAGCTACCTCGGTGTCATCCTAGATTGAACTTTATCCTTCGACCGTCAAACCAACCATATCATCAGTTCATGTAACGTTCACCTGAAGGCTGTCAGACACCTACGTCCTCTCATCTCCACTGGAATTGCCAACACATTGGCATGTTGCATAGTTGGGTCTCGCCTTGACTATTGCAACTCCGTCCTAGTCCGGACCTCCACTGGCAACCTAAAAAAAAGTCAAAGACTACAAAACAACCTAGTACGCGTCGTCATTGGCCACACTCATCCCCGTCGCGACTCACTAGCCTGTCTCCCTGCCCTCAACTGGCTACCCATCACCAGTAGCGTCATATACAAGATCGCCTGTCTCTGCCACAATGCCTTCACATCTGCCTGGCCACCGTACCTTTCTTCATTATTGACAACTTGCAGCTTGGCACACGGCAGATGCCTGCGCAGCGTGACTCACGACCTTCTCTTGATACCAAGATCCAGGATGGTCATGTCTATGCGCCGCTTCTCGGTGGCAGCCCCAACAGTCTGGAACGATATCCCTCTGCACATTTGCAGCATCACCTCAATCGCCTCCTTCAAGAGAGACTTACAAACTCACCTCTATAACCATGCTTTCGAGCGACTCTGAGCTTGGCTCCGCGTCTCTGAGTTGCAGCCATTACGTCCGCAAATTTGTGCGTGTTATAAATTGCATTATTATTATGTGTTGTATTGTGTCGTTTCATATTTTGGTTGCTTCACGTTGCTTTATGTGTGGCAGGCATATTACACTTGACTCTTTGCTTGGTATTATGCGAAAAAGCCTCAAGTCAAAATTCAAAAAGGAATGTGCAGTAAGACGTTATTTTGGACATAACAGCTGGTACAGGCTACCTTCAGAAATTCCATGCAGTTTAGATTACTCGTGGGAAATATTTGTCAACAATGAATTAATCAACATAGTCTGCCCATTTCGTTAGTTAGTATATTTTACGATGTTTAAGTTATGTTGTTCCCTGTGGTTTATAAATATACTAGCAGGAAGTACCCGGCATTGCCCGGGTCTTAAAATATTTCAAAGCTACTCTTAAAAATGTAACAGCAGTGCGTACTGACTGTGGTGGTACATGCTATGATGACAGCAGTGCATACTGTGGTGGTACCTGCTTTAACTGCAGCAGTCCATACTGTGGTGGTATCTGCTATGATTACAGCAGTGCATACCGACTATGGTGGTACCTGCTTTCACTGCAGCAGTGCATACTGTGGTGGTATCTACTATTATTACAGCAGTGCATATTGTGGTGGTACCTGCTATGATTACAGCAGTGCAATACCGACTGTGGTGGTACCTGCTTTCACTGCAGCAGTGCATACTGTGGTGGTACCTGCTATGATTACAGCAGTGCATACCGACTGTGGTGGTACCTGCTTTCACTGCAGCAGTGCATACTGTGGTGGTACCTGCTATGATTACAGCAGTGCATACCGACTGTGGTGGCACCTGCTTTCACTGCAGCAGTGCATACTGTGGTGGTATCTACTATTATTACAGCAGTGCATATTGTGGTGGTACCTGCTATGATTACAGCAGTGCAATACCGACTGTGGTGGTACCTGCTTTCACTGCAGCAGTGCATACTGTGGTGGTACCTGCTATGATTACAGCAGTGCATACCGACTGTGGTGGTACCTGCTTTCACTGCAGCAGTGCATACTGTGGTGGTACCTGCTATGATTACAGCAGTGCATACTGACTGTGGTGGTAGCTGCTATGATTACAGCAGTGCATACCAACTATGCTGGTATATCTTATCATGACAGTAGTACATGCTGATTATATATCAGTATTTATCGACTGTATAGCACAAAGTACTCACCTGACAGAGTTGATTATATATCAGTATTTATCGACTGTATAGCACAAAGTACTCACCTGAGAGTAGGCCTCGGCAAGGTAAGGTAAATTACCTTTTTTACCGGGTAAAAGGGTAAAGGTAGAGGGTAAATGTTTCGACATGCCAAGGGGTAAGGTAAAGGGTAGGGTAAAGGTATCTGAGAAGAATTACCCGGTAGGGTAAAGGTAGCGCGAATAATTACCCGGTAAATACAGTACCTTGTTTACCGCTAACAGCTACGTGGCGCAGCCCGTGGCCTCCATTTTAAATTGCGATAATTGATGTCGGACCAGATGGAGACGGTCCACATTCTTGAGGTAGAGGTACTAGAGGACGAGGTCGAGGATGCCAGCAACGGCATTTTTGGGGTTGCTGTGACCGACAATCGAAAGAGGCAGCGGCATGCGTTCCCGTGGGAGCACACGCACGATTGGATGGAGGGTGATCCCCATGTACAGCAAGGGAAGCGGCAGTGCATGCACTGCCGCGAGTGGTTTTCCACCCACACGAACGCATCGGGGTGTAAAGCCCACCTCAAGAAGCACAACGTGCTTGCCCCAGGCAGCGAGGTCGGGACGTCGGCGTCGGCTGCCTGAAGGTTCCGTCTAACTGGGCCAGAGCGGCGCAGGATCTTATTGCCTGTCGTTCGTCCGAGGACGATGGCAATGACGAACTTGATCAGGTTGTTGATGAGATCGCCATCGACCAAGACGACTGGGACGAGGAGGTTATGGAGGACGGTGTCGTCGACAGCCTCAACGCCCGATTAGAGAGTATTCTATATGAATAAAGCGCTCTAGCTAGCATTTATCGTTATTAACCTTTTTTATGTGTTGTACCCCAGTAATTTCTCTGTAATCGGGTAATTTGTATTGGATAAGGGTAAAAGGTAGGGTAAAGGTAGGCTCGTTGCTTTTTACCTTTTACCTTACCTGCTAAAGGGTGAAAGGTAGGGTAGAGTGATTGTATTGTGGTAGGGTAAAGGTAGTCATGTTTTTTTTACCGTTTAACTTTTACCTTACCTTGCCAAGGGCTACCTGACAGAGTGGTGTGGTGTGACCTAGTCCCGTGCAGAGCCTCCGGCCTCACCTAGATTGTCCAGCTGGCCGAGGAGGCACATTGGCAGGCTGGGGCTGGGCTGCTACCCCCCCCCCCCCCAGCAGCCACGATCTCCCTGGTCGCTCTGCAGTAATATCTATGGCCTATATTGGTAGCATCTAGCGACTGTATAGTAGTAATAATTACACGCATCGGGGTGGGGGGGACATCACAAAGTGAAAAATTTACTTGAGTGTTTGGTGTATTTTTATAGCATTTTAACCCGAAAGAAAATGTCCGCCCCCCCAAAGGCGCGTGAGTTGGTATGGTCGTGTGCGTGTGATAAATAAATAAAAGGCCTACAGCCGATAGTGCTAGCATCTAGCGACTGTATATATGAGTAACTGCACGCATCGGGGTGGGGGGGACATCACACAGTGAAGAATTTACGTGAGCGTTTAGTGTATTTTTTATAGCATTTTTACGCGAAAGAAAATGTCCCCCTCACTCCCACCGAAGGCGTGCGATTTGATATGGGCCATCTCCCCCACCAAAAGCGCGTGAGTTGGTATGGTCGTGCATGCGTCATAAAGAAATAAATAATATTTTAGCGCACAAAAATCTCACTAAATCGCTAATTAAACTAATTTAAAGTTGACGGGTGTGAAAAAGGAATAGCGCTTGCTGACCGCGGGGCTTACAGCGCGTGGTGCCTGGCTATTTTTTTTCACATTAACCCCACCGTTGGAGAGCCAAGCGAGCGACCACAAACAAACCCACAAAGCCACAAACCCACAATTTTTTACTTTTATATAGACAAAAAAAGAAGATATAAGATTAGATAAGATAGATAGAAGAAGGAAGAAGAAGATAGAAGAAGATCAAAGATAGATGCCACAACAAAATTATTAACATTATTAATGGCCTTCATCGTGTGCTTACCAAAGACGATAACCACTATGCTGAGAATACATCTGCAAGGCAAATTGACTATACTTATGCAAGGCACTAATAGGATTCTAATGGAACATTTTCAGTATTCACGAGCTCCTTACACAGTCCATTCTGAATAAACAAAGGGTAGAAAATAAGGTCAGTCTAAATGTTATAATCAGGAATTTAATGCAAATTCGAAGGCATCCTACTTCTAACGCTCGTTCACGAAGAAATGCTGTGACTACAAGACATGAAACTTTGTGCAGGTAGTGTTCACATAAAATTAGCCGGCTGATGAAATTGTCATTGTTTGCCTGATTTTTAACGGGATTGTTGCTAACTGTTAAGGGTTTAACCATAAGAAACACTGTCCAACAGATACGGTATTACATACAACCTCTGAATACAATAAATGCCAATTAAAAGTCGTGAAGTGCCAAGGGAGGTGTGTTGTTATTGCTGGGACTTATGGTAATGGTTTACCTTTTTAGAGCAACCTCAAGGATCAGCAGCAGATCATTGAAATACGCTTCAGACTGAGCATCAGTCACAAATTCATCAGCATTTGGAACATTATAATAGCTCTTCTCACCTTTAAGTAAAGTTTGCGCTGTGCTATGCCATCTTATTTGTAGGCAAAAAAGCTTAATGGAAAGAGCCAAGCACACATACACACAAAGCAGCTGCAAAAATGTCCTTTTTATTTCCAAAATTTCAGAAATTAATGTGCCACAAGTGATGATAACAACTTGGAACAAGAGCACTTATGGATGTCGTACTGATGGACAAAATAAAATACCTTGCCTCTATTATGAAACAATATTGCTATTTTCACTGTCAACAAGTTATATATGAACAGGTAATGTAAAATTATAGTGCTACAAAATTATACAAAATTCCATAGCAGCATCGTAAATTGTTCAAATAAAAATTTGGAAATATTCATAACTTAAATTAGATTTTGTGTGTGTCTATTCAGTGCACCTCATGTGGGTTGTCTTAAATTCTGGTCATCTATACCATTCTATAATGTCTGTTTAATTGTGTTATAGTTGGGTGTTATCATAGCCACTAGCTCCACTTGAACTCAAGAAATACAATTTTTGGGATGCGTTTGCGAGAAGGGATCATGGCCGGTGGCCAAGGCTACAATCAAGTGGCAGCTAAAGGAGACAGTACAGCCCAGAGAACATAAACGCATAGATGGAGCGGTGAAATAATTTTGTGCGCACGTGCTCGGCAATGGCTACATCGAAGGACTGTGCGAAATGATGATGATGTCACTATCCTTGTCCTTATTTTTGCTACTGTGCAGAGAATATTCATTTCAACAATGACGAATTTTGGTTTTCACATTGTGGTGCAAACTGTAGTGAATTAAAACAATATATTCTTTGGAACAATTGCCAGTATCAGAGCCAAGTGTCACACTTCCATGTACTTCCTGAGACAGGCTGAGCCTGCAATTGCTCTACAGTTGTTGCAATGTGAGCCACTGTCCTCTATATCCTTTCCGCCAAAAAAGTTCCTCAAGTAATGTGTGCCAGGAAGGGTTCATATAAAATTAACTCCCCCACGCTGATGAATTATTTGATTTGTTTCTGCTCCGTTAAACGTGCCGTGGTTACTCCTGTTATAAAAAACGCCAACCTTCGACCGATTAAAGTTATTCAGATGCAAATCAAACGCTGTTGCCTAAGGTGCTGGTGCAGTGGGGTGGCACTCGGCACTGGAAACCTTAGTTAAAGCGTAGAGTCCCCATGTAGCTCAAGGGGCCCCAGATAAATGACAAAATAAGAACGCACCAAGTATAATCTCTAATTTAGATGCTAATCAAAAAAGTCAACTAAATTAATACAAATGAATAAATTTATCCCATATTTATCTTATTTGCAACTCTCTTCTCTAATCTCACTACATATGTATCTTGCTTATACCTCTCTCATTTCACTACATTTCTGTTTATAAATTAATAGGGGAGGTGGGGGGGCAAAATATCGTTTCTCATGAGGCCCTCTAATGGGCCAGCACCACTACTGTGCTCGAGCATGTGGTGGCCACTCAAATAGATCAATACCTGCCAACGAATTATCTCTGAGAAATTCTAGCTGGGCTTTTGATCATGTTAGAGTTCCAAGATGTATTCTTGTCCGAGGTATTCGTACTATTCTGAAGGCAACCAATTGTTGCATATGTAGTTCACTTTTTCAGATCTGAGTGCCTTGGGTAAAGCTAATATAGTAGAAGTAAAGCCACCATTGTATGATGTTCACACTCTACCGCTTGGCAACATCACCCATCAGTGAGAGGTAGGCTTCGTGCACTGCAATCTCAACGATATACAGCTATTTATTTATCTGGAGTCTGAGTGGAAGTAGTTTTTCCATGTAAGTGCTTGAAGCATGTTTTAGCAACAACAAAAAATCCTTGGCTGCAGAAAAACTCAAATCAGCTAAATGCTGTTCAAACTGAAGCTCTTATTATTGACTATTCATACTTGTACAAAAGCAAGTTTAAAAATGACAGGCTAAACATTGATGGGACATGTGATTCACTGCTGCGCATATGTCAAAAATTCTATGTGTAGATGTTTAACTCTGAACTTATGTAAAAGCTGATATGCGAATGTTTTACTTTTTCCTCTGCATAAAATTGTAGAATTGGAGAATCACCGTACAATTCTGATGCTGCTTACTTGACCCATGATTTTGTTTCATCCAGAATCAAGCACCACTTGCAAATCCTCCCAATAACCTCATATGAAGGTTCAAAATAGTTGAGAAGGCTGCTGCCTCTCTCATAATCATTATCACCCACGATCAATCCACTGCTGCATGAACCCTTCCCAAAGTCATTACCATCTCTCATGGCTCTACCATGTAATAATTCACCTCGCATTTGTATACGAGATAATTTCATCGCTCCATCTTCTCCACGGTGGACATAGGCTCACACGTGTTCGATTTATTGACTGCCACTCTGTCACTGTTCATGCCTACAGGCTCTCATCCCTTCTAGCGACGTATCCTGCCTAAGCCAAACCTATTTTCTTCTTCTCACGGTGGCGAGATGTTTTTCTTTTTACTAAACAAGAGCCCGGTACAAAGCGCGAGCGATGGGGAGAGGGGGTGGTACAGATGTTCCGTGGGCGACAAGCCCGAGGCCAGTCGCACACGGGGTAAGGGAAGGTGGTTGGGCTCACTGCCCTACTCACGTCGGGGCAACGTTTGGGAACGTTGTATTTTTAGGGGAGGGGGGGATGAGGGAAGTGGGAGGGGGGGCAATGTACCCAAACAAAACCGCAAAATAAAATAACATACACGCCCGGAGTGAGCCTGTCGTAATTGTGAATCCTCCGGGGCAGTGGCTACCTCATGCCAATTCATGGAGTGGTATGCCAGGAGTCCATCTCCTCACCCCGGCCACCGGCTGCGTGCACACTCACGCAGGGTTCAATAGGAGAAATGTACTTTTCTTTACAGTTTGAACCATGTCACAAAACCTGCATATATTCTCTAATTCTTGTGTTCCTCTTTCTGTCTCTCAATGTAATTCCCAACATGCATCTCTCCCATGCTTATTTCTGGACTCTTCAGCGTTAATAATACATAGTATGTGCAAGTGGGGTGCCTCGCCTGTCGAGTCCCTAAATCTCATGCCCCCGATGTTTAGACCTTCAGGGGTAGGGGGTATTCATGGAAGAGTGGTCAGTTTTTAAATAAAAAAATAAAAAAATTCTAATGAGTGAATAACTTTGAAACGACAGAAGCTCCAGAAGGAAATTCCCTTGTGCAGTCTTTCGGTGGCAGATGACATTTTATGGAAGAGGCATATATTTTTTTGGGCGGGAGTGGTGAGACAGTGGTTCGCATGATTCTAATGAACAGGCCAATTTGAGTTTGATTACTGAACGCGGCTTACATCAGTCGAGAGTAGTAGCTGATCCAGTCCTGGCCAGCCCTCCACAGACATTCGCCCACCTCCCCCACTCCTAAAAATGCATCTAGCAGTGGATACATTTTTATATGTTAAAAAAAATTAAGTCATTGCTGTCTTAGCCATGGTCAAGGTAAAAAGGGGAGCCCATTTCACGTTTTATGACGTCACGTGAAATAATGCCGTGACTGGTCTGCAATTTGTTGCACTCAGGAAGTCTATGCAAAATAATTGATGGTGCAAGTCCTCAGCAGTAAGGCTTATTGTGCTTATTTTTGGTTGCGATCATTTGTGTGAATATATGCAACATTTATCACGAATCTTTTTTTCTCTGGAACCACGATGCATTGGTGCAGGATATCAATAACTTCTTATCAACGCAAATTAACGTTCATGGAAATTACGATATAATGTGCTTTTATTGATCTGTTTTGTTGAAGTTCAATATAACTCAATATAGTGTAAAAGGGAAACATAACATATATATAAATGCTCTAATTCAGTTTAACAAATGTGGCAAATTAGGAATGGACCACTCTTTTTATTATTTCCTCGTGTAGCAATGGAGTAAAGTGTGGTTTTGTGAATGTTCTTATGTGCTGTGCAGTACATCAATGCACGTGTGCACCAGCATTCGATGCTGAGTCGGGCCTGTAGGTGGCTGGCAGGGTTATTGAGTAACCTGACCTGTCCACCAGTCACGTAGTTCATGGCGACTCGGTGGAGGATTGCTATGTGTCACATGCGTGCTGTTGCATTTTATAGGTAAAGGACCTAAATGTTGTTTTTTATAGTTATTGAAATGTTGTAGTCTTTAAGCTTGGCTTTGAATTGGTAGTTTGTGATATGTTCATCAGGAGGGCGTTTAGCACTGCACACTGTAAAGGATGACGTACTGTAGTTAATACTGGTAATTGTCTAACCCTAATACTGTTTATTCCATAACCGTGCCCATGCACCCAGAGTATGACTCCTTGCAATGCTATTAAGAATAGAACATGTACAGTAGTAAGTTGTACAATGGTGACAAGTACAGTACGTATACAGTACATATACAGTACAGATAATGGGTGTAAGATATCAATATAAGTGGATGGTATAGATAGACATGCATCTTAGGATTAAAGTAATATTCAAAAGGTGAAGTGTAAAGGTTATGATTAAAGACAAAGATGGTTTATCAGTAGTGGAATTGGGTTTAAGGGAAACTGTTATTGAGTAACCTGATCTGGACACCAGTCACGTGGTTAATGGCGATTTGGTTGAAAATTTCCTGTGTGACACATGTGCTCTTGTATTTTACAGATTATAACAATAAATATGTTTTCCCTCGAATTCGAGTATCTGCCCACGTCCTTCATTTCGAGTGTGCAACACAAACTAGAACTTTCGTATTGCTAAAAATATTGATACAAGCTTAGAGGTAGTGTTGGGAATGTTGTTAGTGTTCTGCTTTATACATCCAGCGACCAGTTCAATTCCAAGCCATGGCTAACATCAGCAGCGAGTGATATCTGAACTGGTCCTCTGCATCCCCTTCACTGTCCTGCACTGACAAACGCAGTGAAGTATGGTCAAACAAACCTTATGACCGATGCAGCATGGCCAACCAATTGCAGTGAATTAGAAATGAGCTGTCAATTATTATTAAGCTAAAATGCAAACAGTATAGGAACTTATAATACCTGCATGGTTGCAACATTTTTTCTTTGAAAAATAATGTAATATTTAATTACAATTCAAATACTTATTGGTTGCAATATAGAAATTAAGAATATTCATTCAACCTAAATATTTCACTTCCGTCCTGATGATTGATAACTATTTGTTGGCACACAAAAGAAAACAAAGTATTGAAATGTCTTACAAGAGCTTTTGTAGTGCTCATTGGTATTCATGTGTCATGTCTTAGCAAATATCAAAACACGATAATCATGTAGAGTACAATTCCAGTCCCGAAGTGAAAATACTCAGCCTGAATATTATTCAAATATGGAATGTATAAATTCTCAAAATAAGAATAACAGAATTAACCGAGTCATACAGAAATAATGAAAACATGTCTTCATGTACCGGAATGGTTTAATTTAGCCATCACCTTTAATGTAACGTCCGATAATTTATTTGCATGATCATCTAAAGGCTTAATAACATCTTAAATCATAAAATAGCAGAAAATAATATTGTATCATAAAAAATAAATTCCCCAAGTGCATATTAATATAAATTACATGAGCACTCCTCGTATACATTTTATGTTGTTATTTTCATGTAAAATATGAAAAACACTTTACAGAAATTACATGACACTGTATAACAAGACATTGTATAACTTTTATGAAAAATAAATACCCCTCAATGCATTCGTTCTAAATAAATTGTAATTGGTACAATAGTGAATAATTATAATATTTTAGGACAGGTAGAATCAAAGTGATAAATTACCTGTAGCATAAAATCAACAATACGGGATATTGTTCAAGAAATTATAAGTTCGGCTTTGTGTGTGTACATGTGTGTGGGAAGGGCACTGATTAGCACATTGTACTATGAACCCCGTTACCTGAGTTCGAATCCCGTTGATGACCAATAACAGTTTTTAATATGTGAACCGGTCCTGGGACTCCCCTAGGTCGGCTTAACCTCAAATGAGTACTTGGTGTGATGTATAAAAACAGCCATTGGGGTGTTGGCCACCACCCCCTCGTGTGCCATGTCGGCCTTCAACCGTGGTCACTAACAGTACTTACTCCAAGAGCCTATTGATGCTATGTGGGGGGATTTTTCCGTCTTATTCTTGTGTGGCTGAGTGTCAAATGAGTACCTGGTGCAGTGTGTAAACATCGCTACTGAGGAGACAAAGGCGGCCAGGTATTCCAGCCATCCACCTCCTCGTGTGCCACATAGACCTTAATAGGCCCTCACTAACAGCACTTGCACTGTTGAAGTCTATATGGGGGATCTGTGTATTTGTAGGGCCTTAGAAAGTGCTAGTCTTGAAAAAAAAATACCTCCACCTTGTCGGGCCTGAAGATAACACTGCAGTGTGTTTCGAACAATACAACTGGGGGAAATGCTCATTTTAGTTTGTTTTATTATCCATGCGGCACTTACATATACCACAGTGGAATGTGATGTCATCTGGCCCAGTGTGAGTGGCTGGTAACCCTTCCACATTAAATTACTCACAAAAGAATCATGGCCATCTCATCAAAATAAGCACTGGAGGCCCTGAGGGGACAGACGTCAATGGTGTCCTTGGCTAAACCCCGTTGGCTATGCAACACTTTGTGGAAGTTGTTTGGCCTGTCACTCCACATGAAGCTTTGGGTCTATTTTTTGGCAAAAAATAATATCCTTATCTCTATGATTGGATATTGTGGACTCCTTTAGAGGAACACCTGTGCTGGCTTTAAACATTCAGGCTGGCTGGCTAACAATGTATCTTCGGTTTATCCATATTTGATTGTGGTAAGGAGCTCACACATCCTTGAATGATCTGGACTTAGTCCTATCAGTGAATGTCTATGGCATACAAATGTGTTTTTGCTGGGTCATGTAGTCCACATGCCCAGCTACTGCATACCCAAGTGGTTCCAGTTTGGCTAGATAGAGGAAGCTAAATGGGCACAGTATGGACTAGAGAATAAATTCGCTCTTGTGATGCAGGAGGACCTGCAGATAAATGGACTTGTCAATGACTAGAACCCGTGGTGTCAAGATCAACCTCTGTAGGGGAGGCTCATAAATGCACTATTGGGCAGTTGGAGGCAGTCAACCTCCGGCAAAAAGTATGTGTGCATAGCAAAGCTGACGTGAATGAGCCATGCGCTAGGCAGCTAAAACAGAGCAAGACAAGCGAGCGCAGATGGTGCTTATCCCAGTCACCTCATTCAGTTAACCTATAGCACTTAGGCCTGTCCCTTGACTTTCTGTCAGCGAGCCTTTGACACTTCACTTAGCGTGGCACAAAGACAATGGTGGTGTCTTAGTCACTTATTTACAAAATATGGTTGTTTTTCTTATTAGTTGGTGCCTCTTCGGTATGTAGTGCAACATAGAAGATTCATGTTTCAATCCGTGTGTCTGTGTGTGCATGCGTGTATGTAATTCTACACAGTTCAACCTCGTATACATATACTGAGCATGCTGATTTAGGCCCATGCTGATTTAGGCAATGATTATGGTGTGAGCCGTATATCGCTTAAGTTGTAGCACAGTCTGTTTCCACTAAAGTTAGGGTGCCACTATTATCCTATCTACATTTTCAAAGGATGATAAATGACTCATGTGTAAATTGAAGAAAGAAAATAATTCTGTGGCCGGTCGTAAGACTATAATGTGCAGTTTGACCTCTGGGGAAGAGGGAGCATTGTTTCTCAAAAAACGATGAACAAGACAAGATTAAAGCCCGGTCATTTTATCTGCTTAGAGAGTTTGTGGTTAAACAATCAGTGTCATAATACCAATTAAACATGAAATGAAAACACTTGAAATTAATGGATGATTTAGAGGATCCTTCGGAGAGTAGCGTACAGGGGTTGTTATTGTGGCATAAAAGCAACAAGACGTGATCAAACTAAATGGCCAGGAACGTAAGATAATTTCAAGGATAACTGGAATCAGTGGTGGTGAGACATTTCCATGGATTGTTGCTGGTAAGGGACCAAAACTATTGAAGTTGACAGCAATATTAAATTGGATGATGAATGCAGTTATGTTTATAGACTCAAGAAAATTATGCCATGAAATTCCTTGATTGTAACGATTTCCTTGTAATATGTTAATGTTTTAAACAATTCGAGACCTCTGTTTTTGTTATTGACAAAACGTACACATTTTATACACATTTTGATGCAGGATACTTTATGATTTTGGAATAAAAATATGACATGAGATACATTAATATAAATAACACTTAAGCCATCGTAAAACAAGTTTTGCAACACAACTGCAAAAAACAGTACAACAACTGCAAAGCATAGCACATTATGTGTATCTAGAGCAATTATTGAAGGTATGTCGGGTTAAAAAAAATGGTTGAACAAAAGCAGGATTTATTCTTTGGTTCTTTCGGTAAAGTCACGTATAAGGATAAAATAATAAATTAAATAATAGCATACGACGTTTCGATTGCAACACAAGCAATCATCATCAGGTATAAATGAAATAGCAACAAAAAATCTAACCAGAAAACTATAGACAGACATATAAGCAGACAGATATCACCAAGATACATAGAGAGAGTAACACAGGTACAGAGAGAGAGATCGTCTCTGTGGGGTGGCCCCCTCTGTCTATTTAAGGCCACCCCACAGAGACGATCTCCCTCTCTGTACCTGTGTTACTCTCTCTATGTATCTTGGTGATATCTGTCTGCTTATATGTCTGTCTATAGTTTTCTGGTTAGATTTTTTTTGCTATTTCATTTATACCTGATGATGATTGCTTGTGTTGCAATCGAAACGTCGTATGCTATTATTTAATTTATTATTTTATCTTTATACGTGACTTTACCGAAAGAACCAAAGAATAATTCCTGCAGTCACGAAAGCTCCAAAATTAAGATTGAACCACTTCTACGGGGAAGTTTCAAGTTTACCTTTTTCTCTCTCTCTGGGTTTTTTGTTATCTCTCTCTGCTGTATATTTAGTGTACTTTTTCCTGTCTACACTCGTTTTTTGTCGTTCTTATGTTCTGCTCTGTCTGTGTCTCCGTTCCTCTTGTTTTTATGTTTTGTCTTTCTTTGGAATTTTCACACTTAAATTCTAACTTAGCAATCTTTGAAATACGTAATCGACCAGGCTATGCGTTAATTGTGTGTTGACCGACTCTCTGTGTTGTATTACATAACATTTCGATATTTTGCTAGGTTATTTAATTTAGTGTGTCCTTTCTCCCTCTCTCCTAATGTTCAAGCCTGCGTACTTTACTACGCGTCTCTTCGTACTCATTGACATGTAAAAAATGTTCTCTAACACCTCCCTCTCTCTGTCTCCGCCCCCCCTCTGTCTATTCAAGGCCACCCCACAGAGACGATCTCCCTCTCTGTACCTGTGTTACTCTCTCTACGTATCTTGGTGATATCTGTCTGCTTATATGTCTGTCTATAGTTTTCTGGTTAGATTTTTTGTTGCTATTTCATTTATACCTGATGATGATTGCTTGTATTGCAATCGAAACGTCGTATGCTATTATTTAATTTATTATTTTATCTTTATACGTGACTTTAACTAAAGAACCAAAGAATAATTCCTGCAGTCACGAAAGCTCCAAAATTAAGATTAAAAGCAGGATTGAGTGATTTTAAAAAAAATGTAATGATAAAAAAGCAATATGCCAACGTGCCTGCAGAATACAGTTTTCAATTAGTGCAAATTACCTCCTACGACGTGGATGCAAAACATAGACATTGACTATTAAGAAAAATAAATGGGCTTATGGGACCCCGGTCTCGCGATAAGGCTCATATCATGGGAAGGAATGATGGACAAAACTGGTTACAGCATGAGGAGGCCTTCATACAGCAGTTGAAAGATAATAGCTGATTATTATTTTAATCTTCCAAAATGCATATATATATCTAATAAAATATGCAGTATGCTATCTTACTGATAAAAGGCTTTTTTTTCTGTCTGTCTGTTCATCTGTCTGTCTGTCTGTGTGTGGACGAAACTTGCGAAGGATTTGGCTCGCAAAGCGTGGGATTTACATTTTTTTAAAGTAGCCAGGTACCACGCCATAAGCCCCGTGGTGAGCCAGCGCTATTCCTTTTTTCCCATCGGTCAACTTTAAAGTAGTTAAATGAACAATTTTATGCTATTTATTTAAATATTTCCTTGCTCCGCTGCTCGCATTTGCGCACGCGCTGTCAAAGCTGACCGGGGGTTGCCCCGAGCAGCGCACACGCCTTCGTTGGGAAGGGGTGAAAAGTTGTCTTTCACGTTAAAAATTCCCCAAAAAAACACACAACCCTGAGATAAATTCTTCAAAGTGTCATGTCCTCTTCTCCCCCCCCCCAATATGTGCACTTACTACTATAGGGTGAGTAGATACTAATATTATTGCGCTTAGATACAATTGTAATGTAGCTCTCAGAGACACCGTCTTGCCTTCCGTATATTTATTATGAATAAAGTCCACTGACAACTCAACAAGTGACCGCGAGTGACTCTATACACTGGGGTAGTTAGACAACTCTATTCAGAGACAACATAGCTTCTAGTCTCAAGACAACTCGAAGATAATGGAGATGACCAGTTCCAAGGGAACGGTGGTGTCGGCGATTCCCCACACCATCAGCCACCAGCTCTGGCTTACGCCGGCTCTTAAGCCTCGCCCGGTCCGGCCACGCCCCTATTCTCGAATTCTTCTCGCCGCACCTGCTCTGTCACTCACTGCCCTAATTACACGTCCCCCGCCATTGGATCCCGTGCTCCCCCTCACGTGACCCTGTCAACATTTGTCTCATCAATCATCATTAGCACGTCCATTAGTAACCACGTCCATTAGTAATCCCAGGCAACCATACTGTCCCACTCACTCCATACTGTCTTTACATCACCCCCCCCTCTCTTAAAAAAAGTTGCTGTCCTCGACTAACACACTTTAAACCAATTTCTTTTCAGGCCAAATCAACCATTTAACACAACGCACAACAATTGTTGGTGGATTAAAGGAACAACGAATACCTCAGAAGAACAATGCAGACAACCAAAACGAACCCAACAACAATAATGCCCAAATTCTGAACAACGCACGCAATGCAACCCCTGCGTTCGTCACAACAAGCACCAGATATTTCGAACATGCAGTCACCCATCCACACACATTTAAAAACCACAACTTCGAAGGCGATCTGTCAGCGAAATGTCCAGTTCTTGACATCAGTCCTTCTCCCCAGGCGGATTTGTGGCCATCAATGGCCAAGAGGGTTTGCACTCAAGCCTGGGTGGGAGGGGAGTTGAGGTCTTTGGGCACTTCAGACGGAACAACACACATCCCTCGGCGTCCGATTACTCTGGCCCACCAGCCCGGCCCGTCCGACACCCCTGACCCCGACCGCACAACATTGGGGTTGAATGATGCAAGGCGAAGACGAACTTATGGCCCCAAAGCGCAACTTATGGCAACTCAGCAGCAGCATCTCCAAAGCCCTTGCCCACACTGCGGCTGTTCAATTTCAGCAACCTCCACCGGCCATTTACCTGGCCAGTGCGATTTCGGGGACGATAGCGATGGTACTTCGCAGACAACTCAACCATGCCCTATCCCATACTATACCTCCTCTGACACACATACATTCGAAATATCCTCCAGCCTGACTCACAGGTCTTACTGACAATGAAGGTTTGTCCCTTCCTGAAGCCGGATCCCATCCAACATACATGGGGTGAACTTCCCCGGCCAACAACCACTCATCAGGAATCACACTCAACAGGAGTCTCACTCAACCACATGCGTCCCAAACAACTCAGGTATAACTTCAACAACTCACGCTTCCATGCTCCACAGCATGTGTCCTCACACACTCCCTTCTCAGCGCTCGACCCGAACCCATTGCATCCTGCTAACCTTGCATAATAATACTCTTTTCACCTGAACCCCCGCAATTTACATATCCCCGACTAGGATTTGTGGGAACGGTTCCCCATTTCCACACAACAGCGTTAGCACCCAGAGAGGTATGAGTCCGTGGCCCGTCAACTCAAGACAGCCCAAGGAGAATCCCCATCTCCTGCCAGCCAGGACTCACCGTTTGCCACAACGTAATGGGACCCCCACTCCCGAGCAATGTGAACCCCTATCCCACCGCTCCAGATGCGCCACAGAGGGTGTCGTCCTCCGGGCCGTCAGGTCAAGCTGTCTGTCACAACCCGATGGCACCACTATTCCCGGGCACTATGCCCACATCTCGCTGCGCTAGATGTGCACGGAGGGTCTCGACCTCCGGGCCATCAGGTCAAGCCGTCTGCCACAGCACGACGGGACCACAACTCCCCAAGCAATGTGAGCACATAGCCCACTGCGCTAGACATGCAACGGAGGGTCTAGCCCTCCGGGCTGTCGGATCAAGCTGTCCACCACAGCACGACGGGACCACTACTCTCGTGTCAGGCGGATCTCTAGAGATACCTTGAATTTTACCTGAACCCACTAATGCTCACCGATGGGGGAGAATCCCCGAAACCTTCGCGGCCCCATGGCATTTGAACACACTCTGGACATTCAACAGGGGCATCCTGGTCAGGATCTGTACCCCAGAGATAGGCCACAGCCAGCGTCCCAATTCCAGTACTGGCACCATATCTCAACCTCCCTCTACTCTGATACAGACTACTATGCCCCCTCATTCCTCCATTCGCCGCTACTCACACACACACCACAGCAAACCCCATCGATCCCTTAATTCAAAGGGCTTCATGATAAAACGACTCCAGAATCAAGGCACTCATCCCACAATACACGTAATTTAACACCATGCACAACATATACTATACCCGATGAACCAGCCACCGCCACTACTACTCGGCCGCCAGCTGTTGCTACTGCGTGCCTGAGTTCAGCCTTTATGATTCCCCGATGACCCTGATGCGTGAGGTGATTTTTAGCGGTCGGGTGTCTGGTGCATCGCGACTCACCTGGGCCGGGCCGTAGCTGTCAACGAGGCGGTGGACGCAAGGGGCTCCATGATGTCCCCACAATGCTTGGCATCCGCGCACGAAGGGTCGAAGATGGCCGCAGCAGAGCAGGCGAGCCAGGGCG
The DNA here is from genome assembly GCF_964198595.1 of Lampetra fluviatilis. Taxonomy (NCBI): domain Eukaryota; kingdom Metazoa; phylum Chordata; class Hyperoartia; order Petromyzontiformes; family Petromyzontidae; genus Lampetra; species Lampetra fluviatilis. Next base: position 10,446,297 of record NC_136280.1, read on the forward strand.
CCCACGGCAAAGGCGCCGAAATGGACAGAAATCGCCACTCCCGGAGCCATCCCTGTGTCCCCTCGTCGCCGCCGGTCCCATCCACAATCCACCGCTGTCACTTTCCCCAAAGACTCCATTTCTTCTTTCGACGGTTCCACGACAAGCTTTGATGGTTGGCCAGCCCATTCGTCTCCAAGCCAAGATTTTCCACACCATGCAGCCCCCCAAGGCCATCCTCATAAGGTTTCACATGCTTGCAGACACCCCTTGGTCCCGACGGTAGGTCGTATAGAGCAGACATCTCCTTGTAGGAATCCTGAAGCGTAGCCCTCTTCTCTTCAGAGATGGCCCAGAAAATCGCGAGGCCATCATCGTCAAGAGCCGTAGGCAAAGCAGTCAGTGCCTCTACCTCCAGCCAGCCGACAGACTGGTACACTACTCCAAACCGGTGGGTGAAGGCACCCCAGTCCCCCCCCCCCCATCTGCCACCATAAATTCCTTGATCAATGGCAACCTTTGTGGTTGCTCTATTGCTTCTCGCTCTGCCGCCCTTGGATCCCCTGCTCGCCCTCACGTGACCCTGTCAACGTTTGTCTCATCAATCATCATTAGGTCGTCGATTAGTACCCATGGTCCCGGGGAACCATACTGCCCCACTATCGCTCCGTACTGTCTTTACACTATTATTGTAGAGTGGCCAGGGGGATGGTGGGGGAGGACGAGGGGAGCGGCCCAGCCCACAGCCTGCCAAGGTGCCACCTCAGCCGGCTGGGCAATCTAGGTGAGGACGGGGGATCTGCACGGGACTAGGCCTCATGACGGCACTCTGTCAGGTTAGTAGTTTGTGCTATAGAGTCGATAAATACTGCTTTAGTGTCAGCCTGTACTACTGTAGTGATAGCAGGTACCATCACAGTCATTATGCATTGCTGTAGTCATAGCAGGTACCACCACATTCAGTATGCACTGCTGTAGTCATAGCATGTACCACCACAGTCAATATGCACTGCTGTAGTCATAGCAGGTTCCACCACAGTATGTATGCACTGCTGTAGTGAAATTAGGTCCAACCACTGTCAGTATGCACTGCTGTAGTGATAGCAGGTACCACCACAGTCAGTATGCACTGATCTGATCATAACACGTACCACCATATTCGGTATGCACTGCTCTAATGAAAGCAGGTACCACCACAGTCAGTATGCAATGCTGTAGTTAAAGCAGGTACCACCACAGTTGGTATGCACTGCTGTAGTGAAACCAGGTACCACTACAGTCGGTTTGCACTGCTGTAGTGATAGCAGGTACCACCAAAGTCGGGATGCACTGCTGTAGTGATAGCAGGAACCACCACATTCGGGATGCAATGCTGTAGTCATATCAGGTACCACCACAGTCGGTTTCAGTTTCATTTCATTAGGAACTAGCGGGAAGTACTCGGCGTTGCCCGGGCGAAAACTATACTTTAAACGTATCTTAAAAATCGTACATATACATGCACAGATACACAAAAGTGTTATGTATGTAAAAAGTATTTGCGTATGAATTGTACGTGTTTAGGAGAATAATACTAAATATGCAATGGTACTGTGAACCCAAATGATGGAGCACAACGCTGTGTGGTGTCCGTCTCTTCAATGGAGGAATAACAGGACTGCAAGAGCTCTCTCCTGAAGTCCTTTCGTTGCCAGTAGACCTCAACATTTATTTATTGCCTTTTTTCCAGTTTTCAGTTTCATTAGGTATAGCACTGTGAGCCATGCGACTCTTGAATCGGGTGAAACTGCAACAAACAAAAACATGAACAAAGGACATCTGAAAGGGACGACACGAAACAGAAAAATCCAGGAAAAAGCAGCAAAATATTTCAGAAAAAACACCGTATATCAACGCTGTGTGCAAAAATCCCAGTGGGATGCAATTCAAACAATAACAACCATAAGACAATTTAGAATAAAGTTATCAGGCTAACTCTGTACTCCAACAAACAAACATGACTAAACCAAAACGTTTTCGAAATCACCAAAATAAAGCTATAAAAACAATGGAAGATTGATCATAGGAACTGTGATTCAAATTTAACAAATAACGAAAAACATAAGATGTACAACCAAACTTTGCAGCCATAGCTGGCAGCATGAGTCACTCCATAACAGCAAGAGTATAAGCAGGAGTCTCAAAAAATGTAAATGCACCTTTAAAGATAATAAAAACTCAAGGTCATACTTTACTTGTATGATATGCCTTTGTCTTTTATTGAATCCAATGTGTCATAAGTATATGGTTAATGGTAGAAAAACACGTATTTATTTGTACTGTCGTATTTATTACTGTAGTGTTATTTGTGCTGTAGTAAGGCACTTCACAAAACACAGACGGTATATAATTTGTAAAAGAAACATGGGGGAAATGGGGAGAAGGGAGGTAGGGCAGGTATTGGCCAAGGCGAAATAACAACAGTGCACGGGCGGTGCCACACACAACCGCTGGCAGCCAGATCGCCGACAGGACACTTGGCAGGCACGGAGGCAGGCAGGAGACTTGGTGATGGAGCGATGAGATGTGGGACGGCGCTGCATGAGCGCCATCACGAACAGCCTCAAGCAGCCAGGCTGCCGAAATAGTGCCCAAAACAATGAAACTGCAACTTTTTCCTGACCCGCACCCCCCTATCAAAGAGTCTCTTTGTAAACAATGTTTCTGGTCTTGCCTGCTGGCACAAAATAATGTTAATGTTTTTCAATGCCTACATGAGAGCATCCAACATAAAGCTGGCCATGAGAAAAGCACGAAGTTGCCAAATTCAGTCCCACCACTTTTAAAGATTGTCCTTGCGCTTTTTTAATGAACATCGCAAAGCTTAGCTGGATGGGGAATTGAAGCCTTTGAAATTTAAAGACTGTGTCATTTGGGATTATAGGTATGCGAGGGAGAAAGACGTCTTCACCTTTAAGAATTGCCTGTAATGATTGTAGCTTCGATAACATTTGAATGTAATTCTTTCACAATTAACCTTGTGCCATTGCATAGTCTAGGTGGGCCCAAGTTTCTCAATAGCAATACAGGCACCCCAATTTTTAGTAGCAAGTTGTATGGTAGAACACACGGGAGCGGCAGAGAATTCAAGAATTCAACTGGATAGTTGTTGTATCCTAGCCTTCTTCCATCATTGATATATAATGAATGAAAACACACCAAAGCGCAGCAAACTGCAAAACACCAGGTGTTGTTAAGTAATGAACGGGAGGAGGGCTAGGATGGCAGAATTGCAACCTTGCTTCAAGGAAAGATAAGGCCTGATAAACGGGCACATGTCACCCGTGCAGGCGGCAGAGACAGTGGGAGAGTCAGCCAGACATAGTTAAGGCAAAAAGCCCAACCATCTATGACCTCAGCACATGGGCGAATAATGGGGCAGTGTCAACTCGAAGGCAATGAAAGGAAGCAGAGGCGCCTTTGTCTAAATCACAACCACAGAAAGCCAGGAATCATCACTGATTGTGTGTTTAGGGATTCCGAGCTAATTGGAACACGTGCACACAGGGAGGAGAAATACGCCTTGTTCTCCTGCAGCTGAGGGAGCAAACCCAAAAAGGCCAAGGAATTAAATTATTAAATAAGTGGGTCAGCTCAAGGCTGTGTACACAGGGGGGGGGGCTGATTTAAACATCCCTGCACGTCTGAACGTGAGGGGGCCTTTGTTCTGAAATTAATCACACTCCCAGAGCAGAAGGTTGGATGACCACAGTGAGACGAGAATAAGGGTGTTGTGCCTCTCTCAAGGATGCAGGCTCAGCTGAACAGCGAGGCTGCGGGGGTCACCAGAAGTTCGTGTTCGCCTAGTTAAGTCAAAAAGCTCAATTATTCTGTATTGCTATTAAAGTCACGTTAAAGTCGGAATTTAACAACAGGGTAGGCTAAAGTTATTGATATGAAATGTTATTTCCATACTTTAATACTTTATATACAACTCGACCCGAAGCATAACGGGATGAATCACCACCAGGTCGAATATAAAATACATAATAAAAGAGCGATGTTAAACCCAGGGTCGGAGAGAAGGGAGATCCCGGCCGTCTTTGTATCTCCGCAGCGCGGGATAGGAGTGTGTATACGCTCGGGGAAACACCTCCACTTGAGTCAAGCACCACGATGGGAAATGACAGACCTTAGGTTACATATAGAATCATAACTGTGAAATGGTAAGGGACAAATGTTAAAACTTTTACCCATTTCTTTGTGCGTCAGTGAGGGTCGGAGGGAGTGTGCCCCTCCCTCCAGGTGGTGCAACACGGACAAAGATGCCTATGAGACGATTTGTAACGTCTGTGTTTTGGTTCATGAAGAAGGCCAACAAGAGATAATATCGCACCCAGACAGAGAGACGACCTCGAGGCAATTTGTAACACCTGATTGTTTGCTCGTGGATTTTATGGAGGGAATATGACAACGGAATATACCGTGGGTGATGCACACAAGGACATACGGACGTACGGACACACACATGGACACACCTACCTACGGACAGATCCTGACACAGTAAATCAAAAGAAACCCCGCCTTGTGGGCAGGGTCCAAAGGGATTTTTCGGCATAAAAGAAAGGACCCTGAGCATTGGAAACCAGTTCGACCAGTGGGTCGGCTCAGGAGCTCGACCGGGAGGGTCGGCTCAGGAGCTCGACCGGGAGGGTCGACTCAGGAGCGAGCTGCGACCAGCGGGTCGGCTCGACTCATATCCAGCTCGACCGGGAGGGTCGACTCAGGAGCGAGCTGCGACCAGCGGGTCGGCTCGACTCTTCAGCTCGTCTGGGACTCAGCCGAGTTCGATCGGCTCACCGGAGCCGGCTCTCGGGGCTCGACTCAAGTGGCTCCCCATCTCCTCTGCAGGCGGGCAAGACCCGCTTGACAGCTCAACTCGGCCTGCGTGGGTCAACCTCTGCCGAGTCGGAGGTCTCTGCTGCCGCCGGAGAGGATCGGATCGCGGTTTGGCGACGAGGCTCGTGCTCACCCTGGTCGACGACCCAACACTGCACGCTGCGAGCGAGCTGTGGGCGCCACCTACCGACCGGGTTCCGAACGGCGACAGCATATAAACGGGCATCCAAACCAAGTTCACCACGGTGACAGGGGAGCGACTGATACGTATGACGCGCACCGCCCCCTCACCACACGACCACCAGGCGTCTGTTTGACATAAAGAACCGACTCCGAACACTGACTATTCAAGACAACTCTTACCACTCAAAAACACTCGAACCCATAAGCCATCCGTGGCTGTGAAGGCATCACAACGAGACCGAGTGATGGCCATCCATCGTTTATAAGTGTATTCGTAATTTTTATCTTTAATATTTAGTGGGCTGTACTCTTAATCGCATAAATTCCCAACAGATCCATCAATACGAATTGATTCTTGGCACCTCCTTCCGCCGAGCCACGCTCACGTGGGGAGTGGTGGCCCACCAGATCCTTATCAGGTGATCTGGTCCCCAATTAGTAAACTTGGTATAAGATAACGATCTTCGGAAAAGGAGCACCGTCGCAGGCCCTTACTTCGAGCCATTCTGTTGTCAGATAACCTGCCGATGTATCTGTTGAGATTGGTGCCTTTAAGAATAATAACTGTTTTTGATTGTGTTTTTTTTATCGCCGTATAATCTTTCAAGTATCTTTCAGTCATAATCGCCGCACGTACTCGCATCCTCTACAGAATATTCAACTGTCCCGTGACCCAAGGTGCTAACAACGTGATAAGAGTTGCGTATGATCAATAAGGAGTACGGTACTGCGTGAACAATATTGAGTATAATCATTCATTAACGTTAAGGTTTTTCTTAGCATAGTATTTGCATGTTTTAACGACTCTCTCTCCCTAACAACCATTGCGTTATGCGGGATCCATGTGCCGTTGTCAAAGTGAAATCAGACAATCGTTGATGATACTGTATTGATGCCGTGTTGACGTTCCGGGATTGAGAGTTCACATACTATATCATAGTTGAGGTTGAATTAGTAATAAATTGATTAATACAGAAGTGGTTGTGTGATTCTTTCCTGAAATCTATGCATAAGATCTGCTTCTGCGTTGAGATCTGAACTTGGTGACCTTAATAAACACACTAATACATACTCAGTAAATGTTAAAGCGATAACGGGGTGAACCGGGGACCTAAAATATAAGCGAGAATGAGACGAACCTAGACAACGATGCCGAGTTAATCTAAGTTAATCTTGCATACAACATATCAAAATTTTGATAACCAACATATACAACATAATGGGGGCTCGGGTCCGGGATTTCTCGCAGACAGTTTGTGCATGAATTCAGGAACGAATCACTGTTGTGTTAATCAAAGTGTTGTGAACTAACGTTGCCTTGTGATTATAAACGGGGGTATACACGCGCTCTGAAGGGACATACCAGAGTAGCAGAGTATAACAAAGACAGCTGGGCTGAGATTATTTGCTCGAGTTGAACTGACGCATCCTGTGATACAATTGTTTATATGTGCTCTGAAGGGGAATTCTAGAGTAACTCCTGCCACTTGAGATGATAGGATTAAGAATAATTTTTGAATGGGTGACGGGGTACGGGGAACTCGTATTAAAACGTACCGACCAATCTGTTACAAAGCAGTACAGTCAGAGAGACATATGGGAAGGGAGCTGTATCGATAACACGAACACACCTCGGGGGAAACTAATTGACTGGATAAAATGTAACAAAGGCGAACACGATGCAAAAACTACAGGAAAGGCAGGACAGGACTCATTCCTTTTCACACAGGCATACAGACAGGGATGGTGGAATAAAGGAAAATTTGGAAAGGAAACAGGAGAGAAATCGTCTCTAATAAACGAGGAAAAATGTCCTCACACCATCGTAAGGGAGGAGAAATCAGGGCTCGCGACGCCAGCGAAACTCACAGACGTGGATCCACAGAATAAATATGGAAGTAACATTAAATCACACTCATTCGAGAGAAGGGATGGAGAGATACATATGCAAACAAAAACATGTGAGATTGACAACTTCACAGATAGAGGGAAGCAAAATGTTAAAGTAAAGTCGACAGGACGTGCTCCACTAAGGGCAGAGGCAAAAACTGAAGGGAAATGGCAACACGAGCGACACGGCATTGGGCGCGCACACAGAAAATGCACACCGATTAATCACGCCCGACACAGAACAGATAAAAGTGACAGATTGCCTTATGATAACTTGTTTGATGATGACGCTGACGGCGATCAACTTTCGGAATACTTATTCAACAGTAAAACCCTTAAATTGATGGACAAGGCTCTAGTCAGAATTCCCGATTTTGACCCCCACAATAAGACTATGGATGTCCACACACATATCGCGACAGTGGAAGAGGAGGCAATGATTAGAGGGTTGATGAGACGGGATGAAAAAGCGAGTTTGTTGAAACGAAGCTTACATAAAGATTCTATTCCATGGGTAAAGTCACTACCACACAAGGTTAGAAATGATTTTAAACAACTGAGCCTGGCAGTGATTCGGAAGTTTGGAGAATATTCGACACTCACTGAGGGGTTTTATGCTGTAAAATCGATGACCCAGGGCATGGACCAAGATCCACGTGACTACCTCGTACAATTTAAAAGAGCGTATTACGCAGGCGATGTGAATCAATACCACGAAGGAGATAAAATGTTCAAAATTATGTTTTTTGAATCCTTGAGCCCAGAGATTACAGAAAGGGTGAGAATGGTTTTGAATCCAGAAACCGCATCCTTACGCCGCATAGAGAGCAAGGCGTACATGGCATGGTTATACAGAGCTAAGAATCATAATTCGGATCCAGAATACAGGGAGAGGGATAAAGAACCCAGCCTCTCAGAGAGGAATAAAAATCACCGAGCAGTCCCACAATGCAGGACGGAGCAAACACGCACGCACACATGGCAAAATAACCCAGAGAGAGGTTGGCACGAGAATGAGAGCGGCACAAAGCCGAACATTCAGAGGAATCGCAGGAGGGGGAGGTTCAGAACAGAACCATACCAACACCCCATGCCACGACACACACGAGGCCAAAGTTGCACACTAAGATGGCGAGATAACCATCCAGCGGGAAGGTACACAGACTGCGGAGGTATGGATGCGAATATGCAGGAGAATCGTAGGAGGGAGAGGTTCAGAGCAGAACCATATCAACACCCCATCCCACGACACACGCAAGGTTCAAATTACGCACAGAGATGGCAAGATAACCACCTAGCGGGAAGGTGTTACACAGACCGCGGAGGTATGGATGCGAACATTCAGAGGAATCGCAGGATGGGAGGTCAAACACAATCGATCCAATTCCGACCAATTCCTCCACCGGCTATACCAGGAGGGAATAGAGGAATAACACAGAATGCGGTCCAAAGACATGATAACCAACCCACAGTGAGCGCGAGCGAGCGGCCAACACGCGCCCCACCCGCCGAGGTATTAAACCCGAAGCTCAATGAGAAATACAGGCAGGCTGCAAGTGACAGGGCGGGCAAAAACGTGGACAGTACTCCCGTAAATGACGCGCGGATCGAATACAAGGACAGGGTTGCATTGAAGCGTGATCGGACAGTACAAAAACCGACAGCAGGGACACGCCCTGAGGAGCGCAGGCATGAGCCTTTGAATGAAAAATATCCAAGGGAAACCAAAATTTATGTGGATCGGAGTGCTAAAATGGAGACGAATGTCCATGACGTATCGGGAATGGTGTTGGAATCCAACACACTCGTAAAAACAAAGAGGGCAACATTACGAGGGACAGAATTAAATCGACACACTGACTCGGCAAATGTGCATGTAATCGCAGAGAGAGCGAATGCCAGTGATGACGGAGTACAGAAGTTGGTTGTGTGCGCGAATTCTGATTATGTGCAGCACAATTTTACACCACACACTCCCACGACGCGAGAGAGTGAGAGGGGAAATTACAAAAACGAACCGGAAAACCGTGATCGAATGATCAAAGTGATAAGTGGTAAACCAGACACTCGGAACTTGGTAAAAAGATTGCAAGGATGTAACAGGAGGAAATTAACGCAAAAATGCGTTCGAAACCGCTACCTAGCGTTTCCCAGGATTTAACAAAAACAAAAAAAATTAATATCCGTCGGAGTTATGAGGGATGAGAACCATGTAACTGGTGATACCAATGTTTAACGTTGTGTTTTATTTCTTTTGCTTATTTCAAATGTAACCATGTTACGATTGTGATACCTATGCGCGCGTCGTAAGAAATAACCGCCGAGAGTGAGGGCGGCTTATAGATTCATAACACAAAAAAGGGGCATTTACTTGGTTTGAAAATTCGCCAGTGGCCAAATCGACCCCTGATAATATTCAAACGGGCGGATTGTTGTGTCTATCCTTTTTTTAATTAAGAACAATTAAAAAAATATATAATAATTTTTTTAATCTATATATATACCTTTTTTTAAATTAATTAATGAAAACAACTCACTTCTCCTCACAAGAACACCAGGAATCCATGAAACATGGAGGGCGGTTAAAATGTTGAGAGTTCGGTCACAAAGAGGTCATGGACATCCAAATGGACAAAAGATGTATGGACTAGCCTCCCAAGACATCTGGAGATATACAGATAAGGGCAGAATAAATAACGGTTGAAACTTCGCGTTTTCTTAACGTTTTCCTTACCGAAAAGTAGAAACTTAACAAAGATAATTAACCAACAAACAATAATTTTATTATTATATGTTTCCTACCTACACGACCTTCCAAAAAAAAATAAAAATAAAAACTAAAGAGTACGAATTCCAGAAAGCTTAAGTGGAAACATAATAACGCTTAACCTTAGGACATAAAAAATTAACTCAGAATAAACACCAATCTCTGGGGAACTAAACTAATGGGCATATCACACTACGATAATATGTAACATGTTTTCCAGGAAATGGCAGCCCTCCTGCTCACGCTCCTGCTAACGTAAATGTGTGGTCTGTCAAACCTAAGCTCTAAGGAAACTTGCAAGTTAAGCTAAGTAAACCCAAAGAAAGAACCGGAACAGTGGCCATGATAGCTAATGCCCAGTGGTTGATTAGCACCCCTCTAGATACGGCAATTGTTTCCACCGATCAACACTCCATAACCATGGAAGTTCCGATTCCAAGCCACGTCGCACTGGTCACAATACCAAGAGGAACATTCGTACACATAGGGGACAAGGTATTATATAACCTAGACAAAAGCCTACACCAAGCGGAGGTAGAAATAGTAGACACATTCCGAGGCCACAAGTTTGAGATAAGCAGCACTCTGTCCAACTTGTTGAACAGTAAAGAATTCCATATGGTGAAACTATCCCTCAGCGAATCAGAGATTAACATAACAGATCTTACTTGGGCGACCGAAGAGGCTGGATATCAGCGAAATCAACAGATGGGGATGGGAATCACAGGGGCAACAGGGATGATCGTACTAGTCCTGGCTATTCTAACCTTAACATACCATGTGGCCAAAATGAATACCGAACTTAAAAGACTAATCGCAGGCACAAGCCACCTACCATTCAAGTCCAGGAGCAGGGATAGAGCCAAGGCCTGATGATGCCACCCAAGAATAACCGTAGAAACTATCTTTTTAACGATATCTCCTATAACACATAGTCAATAGAATAATTTCTCCCTCCCTTATCGTTTTACCTTCCTTTAGAATATATATTTTTTTCCTCTCTCTTGTCACATATAACCATGTTAAGTTGTGACACGTACGCGCGCGTTGTAAGGAAATAGCAGCAAAACTTGAGGACAATCGATGGTTCATGATGGAAGAAGGGTATACATATTTTTTTTAAAAATAACCCGTGGCCATTTGACCACTGGTCATTTTTAAAAGGGCGGAATGTTGTATCCTAGCCTTCTTCCATCATTGATATATAATGAATGAAAACACACCAAAGCGCAGCAAACTGCAAAACACCAGGTGTTGTTAAGTAATGAACGGGAGGAGGGCTAGGATGGCAGAATTGCAACCTTGCTTCAAGGAAAGATAAGGCCTGATAAACGGGCACATGTCACCCGTGCAGGCGGCAGAGACAGTGGGAGAGTCAGCCAGACATAGTTAAGGCAAAAAGCCCAACCATCTATGACCTCAGCACATGGGCGAATAATGGGGCAGTGTCAACTCGAAGGCAATGAAAGGAAGCAGAGGCGCCTTTGTCTAAATCACAACCACAGAAAGCCAGGAATCATCACTGATTGTGTGTTTAGGGATTCCGAGCTAATTGGAACACGTGCACACAGGGAGGAGAAATACGCCTTGTTCTCCTGCAGCTGAGGGAGCAAACCCAAAAAGGCCAAGGAATTAAATTATTAAATAAGTGGGTCAGCTCAAGGCTGTGTACACAGGGGGGGGGGGGGGGGCTGATTTAAACAACCCTGCACGTCTGAACGTGAGGGGGCCTTTGTTCTGAAATTAATCACACTCCCAGAGCAGAAGGTTGGATGACCACAGTGAGACGAGAATAAGGGTGTTGTGCCTCTCTCAAGGATGCAGGCTCAGCTGAACAGCGAGGCTGCGGGGGTCACCAGAAGTTCGTGTTCGCCTAGTTAAGTCAAAAAGCTCAATTATTCTGTATTGCTATTAAAGTCACGTTAAAGTCGGAATTTAACAACAGGGTAGGCTAAAGTTATTGATATGAAATGTTATTTCCATACTTTAATACTTTATATACAACTCGACCCGAAGCATAACGGGATGAATCACCACCAGGTCGAATATAAAATACATAATAAAAGAGCGATGTTAAACCCAGGGTCGGAGAGAAGGGAGATCCCGGCCGTCTTTGTATCCCCGCAGCGCGGGATAGGAGTGTGTATACGCTCGGGGAAACACCTCCACTTGAGTCAAGCACCACGATGGGAAATGACAGACCTTAGGTTACATATAGAATCATAACTGTGAAATGGTAAGGGACAAATGTTAAAACTTTTACCCATTTCTTTGTGCGTCAGTGAGGGTCGGAGGGAGTGTGCCCCTCCCTCCAGGTGGTGCAACACGGACAAAGATGCCTATGAGACGATTTGTAACGTCTGTGTTTTGGTTCATGAAGAAGGCCAACAAGAGATAATATCGCACCCAGACAGAGAGACGACCTCGAGGCAATTTGTAACACCTGATTGTTTGCTCGTGGATTTTATGGAGGGAATATGACAACGGAATATACCGTGGGTGATGCACACAAGGACATACGGACGTACGGACACACACATGGACACACCTACCTACGGACAGATCCTGACACAGTAAATCAAAAGAAACCCCGCCTTGTGGGCAGGGTCCAAAGGGATTTTTCGGCATAAAAGAAAGGACCCTGAGCATTGGAAACCAGTTCGACCAGCGGGTCGGCTCAGGAGCTCGACCGGGAGGGTCGGCTCAGGAGCTCGACCGGGAGGGTCGACTCAGGAGCGAGCTGCGACCAGCGGGTCGGCTCGACTCATATCCAGCTCGACCGGGAGGGTCGACTCAGGAGCGAGCTGCGACCAGCGGGTCGGCTCGACTCTTCAGCTCGTCTGGGACTCAGCCGAGTTCGATCGGCTCACCGGAGCCGGCTCTCGGGGCTCGACTCAAGCGGCTCCCCATCTCCTCTGCAGGCGGGCAAGACCCGCTTGACAGCTCAACTTGGCCTGCGTGGGTCAACCTCTGCCGAGTCGGAGGTCTCTGCTGCCGCCGGAGAGGATCGGATCGCGGTTTGGCGACGAGGCTCGTGCTCACCCTGGTCGACGACCCAACACTGCACGCTGCGAGCGAGCTGTGGGCGCCACCTACCGACCGGGTTCCGAACGGCGACAGCATATAAACGGGCATCCAAACCAAGTTCACCACGGTGACAGGGGAGCGACTGATACGTATGACGCGCACCGCCCCCTCACCACACGACCACCAGGCGTCTGTTTGACATAAAGAACCGACTCCGAACACTGACTATTCAAGACAACTCTTACCACTCAAAAACACTCGAACCCATAAGCCATCCGTGGCTGTGAAGGCATCACAACGAGACCGAGTGATGGCCATCCATCGTTTATAAGTGTATTCGTAATTTTTATCTTTAATATTTAGTGGGCTGTACTCTTAATCGCATAAATTCCCAACAGATCCATCAATACGAATTGATTCTTGGCACCTCCTTCCGCCGAGCCACGCTCACGTGGGGAGTGGTGGCCCACCAGATCCTTATCAGGTGATCTGGTCCCCAATTAGTAAACTTGGTATAAGATAACGATCTTCGGAAAAGGAGCACCGTCGCAGGCCCTTACTCCGAGCCATTCTGTTGTCAGATAACCTGCCGATGTATCTGTTGAGATTGGTGCCTTTAAGAATAATAACTGTTTTTGATTGTGTTTTTTTTATCGCCGTATAATCTTTCAAGTATCTTTCAGTCATAATCGCCGCACGTACTCGCATCCTCTACAGAATATTCAACTGTCCCGTGACCCAAGGTGCTAACAACGTGATAAGAGTTGCGTATGATCAATAAGGAGTACGGTACTGCGTGAACAATATTGAGTATAATCATTCATTAACGTTAAGGTTTTTCTTAGCATAGTATTTGCATGTTTTAACGACTCTCTCTCCCTAACAACCATTGCGTTATGCGGGATCCATGTGCCGTTGTCAAAGTGAAATCAGACAATCGTTGATGATACTGTATTGATGCCGTGTTGACGTTCCGGGATTGAGAGTTCACATACTATATCATAGTTGAGGTTGAATTAGTAATAAATTGATTAATACAAAAGTGGTTGTGTGATTCTTTCCTGAAATCTATGCATAAGATCTGCTTCTGCGTTGAGATCTGAACTTGGTGACCTTAATAAACACACTAATACATACTCAGTAAATGTTAAAGCGATAACGGGGTGAACCGGGGACCTAAAATATAAGCGAGAATGAGACGAACCTAGACAACGATGCCGAGTTAATCTAAGTTAATCTTGCATACTTACACCACACCTGCATAACTGCATACGATTAATTGCCTTATTCCGATCGATAACCCACCCTCGTCACCGAGGCGGGGTCTGGTTATCATAACGACTTGCATTATCATAATTACACCCACTCGCATAATTACTACGATTACCTCTCGAATTGGCATAATTAAATGTGCATAATTACATAAATTAACATATTTCCGGATAATTACACATTTGGCCAAATTTCATTTGATTATTATTATTTTCACTGAATATTCATAACCCACATATACAACATAATAATTTCACCCACGCACGCATACAACATAACAAATTTTGATAACCAACATATACAACATAGTGAACAATCTTAATTTGAAGCTTTCGTGACTGCAGGGATCCATACTCTTTGGTTCTTTCAGTAAAGTTACGTAGATAGAAAAATAACTAATAGATCACGACGTTTCGATTGCAACACAAGCAATCGTCTTCAGGTGAAACAATACAGCAGGAAGACTGTTGAGGCAGGAAGGAATGTAGCGAGAGAGCTACTGTAACCAAAGGTTTTTACGGTTTGAGGTGGGTACAACCAAAGGGTAACGGGCGAGAGGGTGGGGGTGAAATTCGCAGAGGGTAAAAAGTGATAGAGAGAAAAAGAAAAAAGATAAAACTTAGCAAATTTAGAAATGTAATGCAACTCAGAGCATCGGCCTACAGGTAAAGTGTTAACTGTTGTGTTGGCCGACTACTCTGAAAAATCTAACAGCAGTGCATACTGACTGTGGTGGAACCTGCTATGATTACAGCAGTGCATACTGTGGTGGTACCTGCTTTTCCTGTAGCAGTGCATACTGTGGTGGTACCTGCTGATTACAGTGGTGCATACCGACTATGGTGGTATTTTCTATGATTACAACAGTGCATACTGACTGTGGTGGTACCTGCTATGATTACAGCAGTGCATACCGACTGTGGTGGTACCTGATATCACTACAGTAGTACATGCTGACTCTAGAGCAGTATTTATCGACTGTATAACACAAAGTACTCACCTGACAGAGTGGCGTGGTGAGGCCTATTCCCGTGCAGAGCCTCTGGCCCCGTCTAGATTGTCCAGCCGGCCGAAGTGGCACCTTGGCAGGCTGGGGCTGGGCTGCTACCCCTGAAACCCCCCCCAGCCACGATCTCCCTGGCCGCTCTGCGGTAATATCTACGGCCTATAGTGGTAGCGACTGTATAGTAGTAATAACTGCACGCATCGGGGTGGGGGGACATCACACAGTGAAGAATTAGCATCAGCTTTTAATGTACTTTTATAGCATTTTTAACGCAAAAGAAAATGTCCCCCTCACTCCCACCGAAGGCGTGCGACTTGGCATGGGCCATCCCCCACACCAAAGGCACTTGAGTTGGTATGGTCGTGCAAGCGTCATAAATAGATTCATCAAAGGAAAGCAAGCAAAAATTGCACTAAATCGCTAATTAAACAAATTTTAAGTTAACGGATGTGAAAAATGGATAGCGCGTGCTCACCGCTGGGCGTACAGCATGGTACCTGGCTATTTTTTTTTTACATAACCCCACTATTGGAGAGCCAAGTGCGCGACCACACACCAACCCACAACAAAAACCCACACACAATTTTTGACTTATATATATAGACTAGCGGGAAGTACCCGGCATTGCCCGGGTCAAAAACATATTTCAAAACTACTCTTAAAAATCTAACAGCAGTGCGTACTGACTGGTGGTACCTGCTATGATTACAGCAGTGCATCCTGTGATGGTACCTGCTATGATTACAGCAGTGCATACTGTGGTGGTACCTGCTTTCACTGCAGCAGTGCATACTATGGTGGTACCTGCTATGATTACAGCAGTGCATACTGACTGTGGTGGTACCTGCTATCACTACAGTAGTACATGATGACTCTATAGCAGTATTGCAGTATATATCAACTATATATACTGCCCCCCAACTACATAGTATGTGGTTGTGTGGGAGCGCCACAGGCGCCCCCGCACAACCACAGCCTGCAGCGTCCACGAATAACCACAGCCTGCGGCTGCCCCGAACAACCACAGCGTGCGGCACCCCCCAACAACCACAGCGTGCGGCGGCCCCCAACAGACTGGTCAAATAAATCCTCACGATCCACTAGCACAGCATGCGGTGGGCCTTCATCCAGCAGTGGATTTAAGCACCAAAAAACCTTGAGTACTAATGTAATGTACAGAGCACGGCTCTCCCTCAGGGCAGCAGCGGAGCGAGCAAGGCTCTGTCTCAGGGCAGCAGTGGAGAGCGCGGCTTTTCCTCAAGCCAGCAGTGGAGAGCACGGGGGTTCCTCAGGGCAGCAGTGAACGGAGCACGGCTCTGCCTCATTCTGACTCACCCGTCTCCTCTGAGCTGCATGCGATTGTGTGTGAGTGAGTGTGAGTGAGCTGTGTGTATGAGTGAGCCGTGTGTGACTGGATCGAGCGTCAGCTTCCTCACTCTGACCGTCAGCTTTCCTTGGCTGCGTCTCCGGCGCTGTGGCCATCATGTTGCTGCTTCTCGGGCCTCCGAGGTGCGGGGCGCACCACAACAGGAAGTGGCCAGCTCGCGGTCACATGACGCACTTTAACCAATCCGGGGGCGTTAATCACAGTCACAGAAGGACAGATCTGGGCTATTATATATGTGTATTCTATAGCACAAAGTACTCACCTAACCAAGTGGTGTGGTGACGCCTATTCCCGTGCAGAGCTCCCGGCCTCACCTAGATTGCCCAGCCGGCCGAGGTGGCAGCTTGGCAGGATGGGGGCTGGGTCACTTTCCCCCTCCCCACCATTCCCCCGCCCGCGCTACAATAATACTATCTAAGCCCTATGATATTAGTATCTTCCGACCCTATAGTAGTAAGTGCACACATTGGGGTGGGGGGGGGGGGAGAAGAGGACATGACACTTTGATGAATTTCCCTCAGCGTTGAGTGTATTTTTTTTGCATTTTGAACGCGAGTGAGAAATCCCCCTCCCCCCCTCCACAGGTGACACGTGTGCATTGCTAGGGGCAACCCCCGGGCAGCTTTAGCGGCGTGAGTAAATAATGAAATAATGAGACATATCACTAAATTGTTAATTTAACTACTTTAACGTTGACGGATGGGAAAAGGGAATAGCACTGGCTCACCACGGGGCTTGCGGCGTGGTACCCGGTTATTTTTTTTAAACCTAAGCCCTATGGTTCATGAGCCAAATCCTTCACAATTTGCGTGCACACGGACACAGAGACAGATAGACAGACAAAAAAATGACGTTTAAAGGTAAGACTTGTGGAAAGTACCCGACGTTGACCGGGCGAAAAATATATTTCAAAACATCTATTAAAAACCTTACATATACATACACAGATACTGAGCTATTGTGAAAGCCAGATCGACCATTTGTCCATTTCTTCACCAAAAATAATTATAAGATGCCTGCAGAAGTCCAAAAAGTAATAGAAAGTGGGGGGTAAATAGTTGATCTAAAAGGTTTCCGAAAATTGTCGACCCCCCCCCCCCCCTCAGAAAATATATTTACCCCCGCGTAGGTATATATACCTAAACACCCTACATACAACAGAGTAAGTAGTATCTATTGACTCTGTAGTTGTATCTACTAACTGAACAGTAGTATCTATTGAGCCAGTAGTAGCTACTGACTGTTTAGTAGTATTTTCTGACTGTAGGAACTACTGACCGTAGTAGTATCTCCTGGCCCTACAGTAGTATCTACAGACTCTATAATAGTAACTACTCACTCTATAGTAGTTTCTACTGACTCTATAGCAGTAGCTACTGACTGTAGTAATATCTACTGACTGTAACAGTATTTACTGAATGTAGTGGTATATCCTGACTTTGTTAGTATCTACTAACTCTTTTTAGCAGTTTCTACCAACTCGATAGCAGTATCGACTATGACTACAGAAGTGCATACTGACTGTGGTGGTACCTGCTAATACTACAGCAGTGCATACCAACTGCGATGGTACCTGCTATCACTACAGCAGTGCATACCGACTGTGATGGTACCTGCCGTCACTACAGCAGTGCATACTGACTGTGGTGGTACCTCCTATGATTACAGCAGTGCATACTGACTGTGGTGGTACATGCTATCACTACAGTAGTACATGTGGACTCTGTAGCAGTATATATCGACTCTATAGCACACACTTCTAACCTGATAGAGAGTCGTGGTGAGGCCTAGTCCCGTGCAGAGCCCCTGGCCTCGCCTAGATTGCCCAGCCGGCCGAGGTGGTACCTTGGCAGGCTGGGGGCTGGGCCACTATCCCCGCCCCCCCGACCATCCCCCCGCCCACGCTACAATAATACTAAGCGCTATAATATTAGTATCTACCGACTCTATAGTTGTAACTGCACACATTGGGGTGGGGGGGGAGAAGAGGACATCACACTGTGAAGAATTTACCTCAGCGTTTTGTGTATATTTAGCATTTTTTACGCGAATGAGAAATCCCCCCCTCCACAAATGACGCGTGTGCATTGTCAGGGGCACTCAAATGCTTAATTAAGTACTTTAAAGTTGACGGATGGTTAAACGGAATTGTGCTGGCTCACCATGGGGCTTACAGCGTGGTACCTGCCTACTCTTTTTTAAAACATAAACCCCACGGTTTGCGAGCCAAATCCTTCGCAAGTTGCATCCACAGACAGACAGACAAAACAAGAATAAAATGACGGTCATAGGTAAGACAGCCTTGTGAGCCATGCGGCTCTTGACTCGGGTGCAACCGCAAAAATCAAAAACATGAACAAAGAACATTGTAAAGTGACGACGCGCAACAGAAACATCCAAGAAAAACCAGCAAGATCTTCCAGAAAAAGCACCGGATATCATCGAGGTGTGCAAAAATCCCAGTGGGATGCAAGTCAAACAATAACAACCGTAATTCAATTTAGATTCAAGTTATCAGGCTAACTCCGTACATCAACAAAAAAACATGGCTTAATCGTACGTTTTCGAAATTACCAAATTAAAGCTATAAAAACAATGTAAGAGTGATCATAGGAACTGTGATTCAAATTTAACAATAAACGATATACATAACATATAAGACCCATCTTTGCAGCCATAGCTGGCAGCATGAGTCACTCCATATTTGGCAATAGCATTCCAGACCCTGGGGGCATCAACAGCAAAGGACCTTCCTCCAGTATTTTTACAGCAATAAGGAATGTGAAGCTGGTAAATGAGCGAGGACCTTAGGTCACATTTGTTCTTCGAAACAGTGAGGAGATCCAGCAGGTAGACTGCTGATTTTTTTGTAAGTACATCGTGAATAAATAAGATCTGATGCACAAGCCGTCGATCATTAAGAGATGTTAAGTTTGACCCAATGTAGAGATCGCAGTGGTGGGGCCTATATGGGTAGTTCAATGCAAATCTTAAGGCCGAGTGATAAATTAGGTCAAGCTTCTTCAGTACAGTACTGGGGGCTGATTTATATACGATGCACTGCTGTAGTGAAAGCAGGTACTACCACAGTCCGTATGCACTGCTGTAGTTATAGCAGGAACCACCACAGTTGGTATGCACTGCTGTAGTTAAAGCAGGTGACCACCAAAGTCAGTATGCACTGCTGTAGTGAAAGCAGGTTCCTCAAAAGTCGGTATGCGCTACAATAGTGAAAGCAGCATATCACCACAGTATGCACTGCTGTAGTGATATTAGATATTGCTATAGAAATGGTAGATACTACTATAGAGTTAGTATATACTAAAACAGTCAGTATATATCACTACGGTCAGTAAATACTGATAGTCAGTAGATACTACTATACAGTCAGTAGATACTACTACGATCAGTAGCTACTACTATAGAGTAAGTAGATACTGCTGTAGAGTTAGTAATTACTACTATAGTCAGTGGATACTACACTACTATAGAGTTAGTCGTTACTACTTTAGAGTCGGTAGATACTACTGTAGGGCCAGTAGATATTACTATGGTCAGTAGTTACTACAGTCAGTAAATACTACTATACAGTCAGTAGCTACGACTGGCTCTGTAGATACTACTGTACAGTCAGGAGATACAACTACAGAGTCAATAGATACTACTAACTTTGTTGTATGTATGGTGTGAAGGTATATATACCTACACGGGGCTAAAAATATTTGTTTAGGGGGGGTTGACAATTTTCGGAAACCTTTTAGATCAACTATTTACCCCCCACTTTCTATTACTATTTGGACTTCTGCAGGCATCTTATAATTTTGTTTGCTGGAAAAATGGACAATCGGCCCACAAGGCTTTCACAATAGCTTCGTATCTGTGTATGTATATGTAAGATTTTTAAGAGAATCTTGATTTGAAGCTTTCATGACTGCAGAAATCCATACTTCGGGCGCTACACAAGCGTCCGTTATAATATTTTATACATATGAAGTATTGGAAATGACGGCAGGAAACTCCTTGACGGGTAACACACTTTTTATTAAATCTTGACTTGTCACGATACAACGTGTGGTCTCTATTCTTCTGACTACTTGTCACGATACAACGTGTGACCTCTATTACTCTGACTGCACACTTCACTTAGCTCGTGTAGACTCTATGCCTCTGGCTACACACGCATCACTCGTCTCGTGTAGACCCTATGCCTCTGGCTACACACGCATCACTCGTCTCATGTAGACCCTATGCCTCTGGCTACACACACTGCATGCTCACACTGCATGCTCACCCTACACTCCGCCTCTGGCTTACACAGAGTCCCGGTCCCCACAGGACAGCGGGACTGGGTACCACAGGGCCCTATCTCTTCCTCTCCGTCTTCAGTCTTCGCTGGTTACACTCTCCCTGTGCGCCTGTGTGCATCACCTTATATAGTCCCTGCTCACGGGAGACGGAGCGGATGCGGACCTCGACGTGAGCATCGCTCCTTAGTTAACCAATCACGACGCGCTATTTCTACGATCCGTTTTCCCCCAGCGCGTGTTTCCACTACCCAACCAATCACGCCGCGCTGCCACCCGATCACTCCCTCTCAAGCGCGTCACCGGCACACAGCCAATCAGCACCACATAACCCACGACCCCGCGCTGACCCCTGATCCTTCATCGTCAGCGCGCGTCACCACACACACAGCCAATCACTACGCGCTGGCACCCGATCCCTACCCCAGCGCGTATCACCACTACATCACCCCCTTCCACATAGCTCGCAGCCGGCCCGGCTGCTAACCAACAACACAACACAACGTTAACACAACAAAAACCCCACCCCCCAGTGTGCCCCGTAACGCAACAACAACAACACAACAGCAACCTATGTACAAGTTGACAACTAACACAAGAAAAGTCAACAACAACACACACAACACCTCGATAAGAAGCTATATACAGCCCGACGAACAACACAATAAAAGCGATTTCCAGAAAATGAACGCGCCCAGCGTCTCTGTGACTAAACGCAGTGACGAGGCGCTCCAGCTTCCTCGACTCCTCACGTGGTAGGTCATAAAAAGTAGCGCGACCTGGCGCGAGTCCGTCTAGCCGGTCCGTCATATGGGACGGGACGCTAACGACCGTCCGGTGGCTCCGGCTGCTCTAGACGGCGCGGATCGGGCCTAAAAGGACCGGCCCCGCCGCGAAGATCCGGCCGCCGGTGGTCGGCAGCTGTCAGTTCCGAGACACCTGGGAGGAGATCAGGCGGAAACATGTGAGGATCAGGCAGAGACATTTCCCCCTTTGGGTCGTCGGTCACGTCACATGCTCGGCCCTCACGACACAAGGGGAGGCCATATGGAGGCGAGAACGGTTTCAGTCGGGAGGGGTGGACGTACCACCGTCGCTTTCCCCATTTTATCTGAACGCACTGGGGGCGTGCAACACGCACGACCTCCACGGGTCCCCGCCATGGCTTCAACAATTTAGGCGACGTAGCCAAAGGTGCCTGAGGGCAATGCAGCCAGGCCCTGTCACCTGGTTTCCAGTCGTGCACGGACACCTTCCGTGCACGCAACCGCTCGTTTGCAATTTGGCGAGCCCGCGAATTAAGCCGTGCGGCCTCCCTTGCCTCTGTCAGCTTATGAATATTAAATTTAATATGTTCTGCCAATTTTGAATTAGTTCGTGGTGCGGACAGGCCAAGCTGCGTTTCCATGGGCGGGTCGGCTTCCCGACCGTACATCAGATAGAATGGGGAAAACCCCGTCGCTGCATGGGGGGCCATTCTATAAGCGGCGAGGACCCCCGGGACCTGCAGGTCCCAATCAACATGTGCCTCACACACCCGCTGGCACAGCATAGAAGTCAAAGTCTTGTGGAGTCTCTCCACGCACCTTCTTAGTACCCAACAGATCGCACACCTCTTGCAGCAATTTACTTGAAAAAATTTTCCCTTCGTCGGTCAGCAAGCGTTTGGGAGCCCCCTTGTCCAGGACGTAGCCCTGGACAAAGGCGTCCATCACAGCCGCCGCCAACTGGTTGGCGAGTGGCCACGCCATAGGCCACCGGGTAAAATATTCGACCCCCACCAACAGGTACTTATTACCCCTAGGAGTGACTGGAAAAGGCCCCAGAATATTGAGCGCAACGAGCTCGTTAGTGCGCGAGACTTGAATAGATTGCAGCGGTGGATTAGCTGCCACGGGCGGTGGTTTCCGTCTGGCGCACTCAACGCATCCCTTCATAATATTCACCACGTCACTCCCCATCCCCGGCCAATAATAGTCACGCTGAAGCAGGGCAAGCGTTTTGCTTACTCCCAAATGCAAGAGGCGTTCGTGTGCGGCCAAGACAACTTTCCCCCTCACAGCGGAAGGCACCACAAGTGCGTGCCGCCGGGACAAACTGTCCCATCTCATTAACATGCCTCGCTTAAGTACGTAGGAGCCAGTTCGCTCCTGGTCCTCTTTGGGACCCCCCACCCTGCGGCGCAATGCTAGCAGGGAGCTGTCCGCCATTTGGAGACGGCCCCACTCACTCAGCGACAGTGGGAGCAGCGAGTCCTGACCCTGAGAGGTAGCGGGGACATCCCCGATTGGTGCGCCCGCGGTCGCAGCCAATGACCCCATATCTTCCACAACCAGCGGTTTACAGCGCGCCGATCCCGATAGACACGCACATTTATGACAAGGCAACAATCGCGACAGGGCATCGGCATTTGTGTGTCGCAACCCCTTATGGTATGTAGTCGTGAACTGATAGTCCTGGAGGACTTCCAACCACCGTGACAATTGGCCCGAGGGTTGGGCGACCCTCAATGAATACTGTAGCGCCGCGTGGTCCGTCCGGACCGTAAAGTGACGACCATAGAGATACGGTCTGAATTGTTGTACAAAAAAAACAATGGAAAGCAGCTCGCGACGGGTGACGCAGTAGCGCTGCTCCGCCGGTGACAACACCCTGCTACCATAAGCGACCACCCTTTCGACTCCCCCAACGACTTGGGATAGCACCGCCCCAATGCCCGTGTCGCTAGCATCCGTATCTAGCAAGAAGGGACTCGCAAAATCCGGATAGCGCAAGGGTGGGGCACCCACCAAGGCGTCCCGGAGGGAGCAGAATGCGGCCTCCTCCTCCGGTCCCCATCGGAACTTCACTCCTTTCGCCGTTAGAGCGTGCAAGGGTTTTGCAATAGTGGCGAAGTGCTCAACGAATCGGCGGTAATAAGAAGCAAAACCGATGAAACTGCGCACGTCCGAAACTGACGTGGGTGTCGGCCATGAACTGACACAGTCCGTCTTCGCGGGATCGGTAGAAATCCCCGAAGAGTCGACAATGTGACCCAAGTATCTAACGGACTTACGAAAAAGGTGGCATTTGGCCGGTTTAAATTTTAATTTAGCCGATCGCATTCGTAAGAACACCCCTCTCAATCGCTGGAGGTGTTCCTCAAATGTTTTACTGAAAACAATGACATCGTCAAGGTAAATCAAGCACGTATCCCATTGCAAGCCTGACAAAACCAACTCCATAAGGCGCTGAAACGTCGCCGGAGAGGAGTGAAGTCCCATGGGTAACCGGTTAAACTGGAACAGGCCCCCTGGAGTCCAAAATGCTGTCTTAGGTTTTGACTCTTCGTCGAGTGGCAACTGCCAGAATCCCGATAATAAATCAAGAGTCGAAAAATATCGCGCACCAGACAATGCATCGAGGGACTCGTCCATCCTGGGGAGCGGATACGCGTCAGCCACAGAGATCTTATTCAGGCGACGGAAATCTACGCAAAATCGCAAGGAGCCGTCCTGCTTCTTAACCAGCACAATAAGTGCTCCCCAAGGACTGGAGGAAGGCGAAATAATGTCGGCTTCTAGCATATCGTTAACGGCCGACTGAACATGTTCCTTCTCAGCAGGACTCAGTCGGAAGGGATTTAGCCTGACCGGTGCCGCATCGCCCGTTTCAATGTGGTGGCGTAACAAATCCGTGCACCCAATGTCATACTTATGTTTACTGAACACATCAGAAAATTCCATTAGCAACTCGCGCAGCGCACCCAACTGTACCGCTGACAAATCGTCCGAGTCCGCGCACAGCGAATGGACCCATTCAAGGTCCTCCCTCGATTCAATGTTCTGCGTGGGGCTCGGATCAACCTGCGCAACCAGCCGCTCATCCGCAGGGACCCGTGCCGCGTGAGCTAGCACGGTGCCCTGCTGAATGACGGCTGGCCGCGACCCAGCGTTTAAAACCATCACAAACGGATCTTTGTCAGCCTGAACCAAAGTGTGAGCCACCGACAAATCGACACCCCCGACAGCCCTGTTAGAAGGACCCAAAAGCATGCCTTGTTCCGAAGTCTCTCCCACCCATGGTTTCCGCAACCGGAGGGGAATTAACATCTGTGAACCCGGGGGCACGTGCACGGTCTGTGTCGCCAACGCTTGTATCGTAGCGCACGCCGTCCGAATTTCAGTAGGGTTCGTCAAAAATGAAATACGGCGACCCGAAGGTAGTTCAATGCAACGCTGATCGATGAGAATTTTAATGGGCATTTTAGCCAAAAAATCAGTGCCCAATAGACAAGGAACCGCCAAAGAAGACGAAACGAAAACGGGTCCCGACAATTTGATATCTCCAATGCAAATGGACGCCGTTGGGCACCGATAATGCCCAACGATCCCCCATTAGCGGCGTAAAATGGCACATCCACTGGGAGCAGCGGACGGCATTGGACGGGGAGAATGTTGTAAATGAGGTCCGATATAATAGTCGCCGACGCCCCCGTGTCCACTAACACCCTGACCTCGACCCCATCAATAGATCCAGTAACGACGGATGAACCCGCTGAAGCAGCCACAATTCTGTGCCCCAACTCCGACCATTCAATGTCTCCCCGGTCCCGGCCGAACCCCCCTCGCCGAACCGAATCCCCGAACCCTAACCGGCCCTCCTCCGCCGCAACGCGACGGCCCATGTGTGTTGAGTATGTAGGCCGAGCACGTGAGGTGCCGCGACTTGCTGGGGTTTGTAGGGATGACTTGGGGCCTTGGTCGTCGTCCAGCCGAGATCCCATGGCGCGCTGACGTGGAGCGCGGCAACCGGACGCCACGTGGCCCCGGAGGCCGCAGTTATAACACGTGATGAGGGTCGTTGTAGATCTCGGTTGCTCCGGCTTGCGGCCCGATCGCAGAGGCGAACGACCCCCCGACCTCCAGTCCCCTGGTCGTCCCGCGGTGAACGCCTCCTCTCGTGGGCTGATGACTTGGGGTTCGGTGACCACCAGACCCGGAGCTGAGGCCACGGCAACGTTGCAGACGACCCCCTGTTTGCGTTGAAGGACCTCGTGCGCTTGTATACTCGTAGCGACCCGCAAGGAAGAAATATCGATCTCGTCGGCCGTGTTGATGGGGACCCCCAGGTCCTGCGCCAACTTAAGCAGCTGCTCCAAAACCATCGCATCTTGGCCCTCCTCGTCCATACGAGGGAATGCGGCATTGGCGAGAGCCAGCAACGCCGTGCTATAGGCGAGCGCGGTCTCCGTGTCCGCCTTCCGCCTTGCATAAAAATGATGGCGACACGCCGAGGGAGGTCCGTAGACCTTTGCCATGAGACCCAGCGCTTCCTTTAGCGTGGAGCGGTCCGACCTCCGTGCGGACGTGAAGGCCGCGAGCGCGTTGTCGTCCAACATGGCAGGCAGTGCCCGCAGCGCCGTAGCGTCGGACCAGGCGGACATCTCCTGATGCGCCAAAAACCTGCGCTGAAATTGGCCCCAGTCCCCGCCTTCCGCCTTGAAGGCTGACAATGTGGGAAGGCGCTGTTGAAAGATGAAGTCGTCCTCTGCCTCGTGGTTCCTCTCCGCCGCCCCGTCGGTGTGTAAGATGGCGGCCCCAGTGGCGGGTGTCTGATGGCGGTCCGCAGCGCGCGTTGATGACGTAAGCGGGCGCGCTTGGAGAACCGCCGCCACGTGGCGGTCGCCGTTCCCGCCAAAAGTCGGCGCAGATGAAAAGGCGGGAATCGCCAAGTCATTTTGGCGGGAATCTGCGGGGCGACCCCGTAGAATGTCCGCCGCCGTCCCCGCTCCTCCCGACGAGCTGATTTCCGCCAGGATGGACGCGGCGGCGAGCAGCAGCTCCGCCAGACGGGAGTGCGCCTCGCGGAGCACGGCATCGGTCCCCAGTCGCTCGCCCGGCGCCGTCGGCGGATCCTGCAGCGTGGGCAATTCTTCGTCCTCACCCCCCGATGCCAGCTGGCCCGAGTCGTCAAGGTTATCCTCGCGGTCAATCCCGTGGGTCCGACTGGTCTTCCTTGTATCCATGCTTGGAAGACTGTTTCACTTCTGACGCCAGTTGAAGTATTGGAAATGACGGCAGGAAACTCCTTGACGGGTAACACACTTTTTATTAAATCTTGACTTGTCACGATACAACGTGTGGTCTCTATTATTCTGACTACTTGTCACGATACAACGTGTGACCTCTATTACTCTGACTGCACACTTCACTTAGGTCGTGTAGACTCTATGCCTCTGGCTACACACGCATCACTCGTCTCGTGTAGACCCTATGCCTCTGGCTACACACGCATCACTCGTCTCATGTAGACCCTATGCCTCTGGCTACACACACTGCATGCTCACACTGCATGCTCACCCTACACTCCGCCTCTGGGTTACACAGAGTCCCGGTCCCCACAGGACAGCGGGACTGGGTACCACAGGGCCCTATCTCTTCCTCTCCGTCTTCAGTCTTCGCTGGTTACACTCTCCCTGTGCGCCTGTGTGCATCACCTTATATAGTCCCTGCTCACGGGAGACGGAGCGGATGCGGACCTCGACGTGAGCATCGCTCCTTAGTTAACCAATCACGACGCGCTATTTCTACGATCCGTTTTCCCCCAGCGCGTGTTTCCACTACCCAACCAATCACGCCGCGCTGCCACCCGATCACTCCCTCTCAAGCGCGTCACCGGCACACAGCCAATCAGCACCACATAACCCACGACCCCGCGCTGACCCCTGATCCTTCACCGTCAGCGCGCGTCACCACACACACAGCCAATCACTACGCGCTGGCACCCGATCCCTACCCCAGCGCGTATCACCACTACACATACGTGATTTTACCGAAAGAACCAAAGAGTATTTTATAGCGTTATATATATTTCTAATTTAATATGTATAAAACCTATGCAGTTTGATATATTTTGTGCACAGCTGTATTTGTGTATGTGTAGGACTTGAAATATCACGCGCCACGCGTTCTGTTGCTAGGCAAGCGAGCAGCGTACAGTGGGAGCATCTGAGGGACACAGTTGTTGTTGTCGTGGCATTAAGGGGGGGATCGTTAAGAGACGCAACAGGTGTTAGGGGTGACGGAGGACGCAGGCCGGTGATTGGTCAGGAGGGTGAGTGGCTAATGACCGGCGCCGGCCTGGCGGCAATAACATGGTCACATGAGGCTGGGGGCCTGGGGGCGAGTAGCAGAGCGGGGAGGGAGATAATTGATTGGGACTGATTGGTGCGGGGATCAAGGGCACAGCGTAACGGAGAGACGGGAGTCTTGGTTGGGATAGTAGCTGGAGTGGTTGGTGCCCGGGAGAGAGACGGAGCAGCAGTGAGCAGGAATTGATACGATAAGGATAGAGAGAACACAGTGTACGGTTAGCAGTGGATAGAGAGAACACAGTGTATGGTAGCAGTGGATAGAGAGAATACAGTATATGGTAGGAACGGGGAGACATGGAGTGTTGTTAATGGCAGGTCGTGCATCGGAGCGAATGGAGAGACCCGGAGCAATGATGAGGAGGAGGTGTGAACTCTACACGTGAATAAACGAGACGAGAAAGACAACGAGAGTACGAGTCCTACAACTGGTGTTAGAAGTGATTAAAAGAATTACGCCGATATGTCAAAGAAAGTTACGAAGAAGAAGAACTTGCCGGCGGCCTCGTCGGCCGACAGCAACGATGCGGACGTGATACCTCCATCGGGAGTGGAGGCTCCCGCTTCCCCGGGGGACGCGACTGATGGGGCGCCGCCGTGCGACGAGGGTGACCCGAACGATGATGACGAACCAAGCCCGCCTCACGTATGGAGGACTGCGATGGCTGAGTGGGAGGCCAACATGATGGCATTCGCGAAGGAGTTCGAAAACGATACGAGAGGCGCCGACGGGATCGGACCAGCCGCCACACAAGCCTGTGACACCAGCGGTGGCCGGCGGCGCAGCTGTGTCTCTCGCTACGCCAGGAGCGGAGCCGGACGCCAATGAGGCACCGGGGTTGCCGACTCCGAGCTCACAGCGTCGGCTGCTTCGTGGAACGGTGGAGGCTTCGCGACGAACCAGCGGTGGTGACGGCACAGCCTCTGGTGGTGTGCGCCAGCGTGGCCGGAGTATGTCGGGAGTCAGAGGGACCGGGGTCGCTGGCAGCAGTGGAAACAGTGGCCGCTCGCGAGCCTGCCTCGCCACCCCGCGGACGAGCTACGAGTACGGGCGTCGAGGACGCTTCGCACGGGACTGCTGGAGACGGAGAGGCGTCTTCCCGCGGTCATCAGGAGACTACAACCACGGATTCTTCCCGTCCCAGGACTATCAGGCGAGTCGTGACACTTTTAAAATACAGCCGTATCCTTCCCATCACCCATCCGCGACACCACACACTGTAAATTTCGCACAGTAATGCTGTATGGGGAACGTTAGTTCATCGCGTTTTTGTACCGCGCCGAGTTCATCGGATGTGGTGACGTTGTTCAAGGGGTACAGATTGGAGTAATTGTCGTTACGGGGGCTTCAGCGACCCTCTTTTCTTGGAAATTCTTGTTAGTTGCCAACCTCGCCAAAAATTTTAACCAGTGGATGCTACGTGTATTGTGACAAATGGGGGCAGTTGAGAAATTGGCTCGCGTGCTTGTAACGATTTAAGTTAGGATGGTGTGTGTAATGGGATACATTTTTGTTTCATCTGTTCTGGCCGTGCCATGTTGTTGGGCATAGATTTATGCAAAAGATGCCAATTAATATTTTGAGTGAAAAAGAACGGTTGGAATTGCCATCGGGAAAATGCCTTACATTTTTGGAAACTCCATCTAAATGTGCTACGATGATTGGGGCGACGATTGTGACGATGTTGACGTTGATTGTGCCGATGATGCCAATGATGACAATGATTGTGTCAAAGATGACGACGATGACGATGATTGTGCCGATGATGACGATTATGTTAACAATGATGACGATGATTGTGCCGACGATGATGGCGATGATGATGATTGCGCCGATAAGGACGATGATGTTCACGATGATGACAACGATGTTGAGTGAGCAACGGGTGTGGTTATTTATTCATTTAAGTGTGGTTAGTCGAACAGTGCGTGTTCCGCCTGCGACGCTGAAGCGCGGTGCCTTTGTGCTTGAAAGTGCCTGTTTTCGGATAACTGGGAGAAAAAAGTAAATTGTTGACACCATCAAACGCCGTGGCACGGACGCCCTCCTTGACCGGAGCTTTTACGATGGTGCGGGAAATTTGCGAGCTATTCATATAAATTGTCAATAAAAAGGGTATACGTTAAGGAATACGTTAAAGGAACGTGAATAGGAGGAAAGGAAACAGGAATACGAATAAAAAAAGGAATACGGAAAAAAGGAATAACAGTTAAATGGATACAAGTTAAACGAATTAAAGTTAAAAGGAATACGAATAAAAGGGTCACGAGTCGGTTGTTATTTAAAAAGGGAATACGTTAGGGAATACGTTATAGGGAATACGGTAAAAGGGAATACGTTAAAAAGGGAATACGTTACGTTGAAAAGGGAATACAGAGTCAGTTGTTATTTAAAAAGGGAATACGTTAGATCATACATTGGCTGCGCAGAATTCAGATTGGGTTGCGTGCTTGGCGGCGAGCGAAGGGAATGCGCTGCTGCAGAGTGATGAGAAACTGGGCGGGTTCCGGGATTCGTAATGAAGGCTTGCTTAGCAGCAGGCAAGGGAAATGCGCTGCTGCAGTGTGACGAGGAACCAGAATGGTTCTGGGATTTGTGATGTATGCGTGCTTAGCAGCGGACGTAGGAAGTACGCTACCGCAGTGTTACGAGGAACCGGAGAGGTTCTGGGATTTGTAATGTATTGATGATTTGACATCCGAGCAGGGGACGCGTCTCCGTAAGCTGCTTTTGAAATTTTAACGTCTTTAGCTCAGGGAAATATGGTGTCGGTCGCGCGTCCCTGTTGAAACATCACAGGATTGCAGTGGGAGTCATGTTGATTTACCTGACGACGTCATTGTGTTGTAAGAATTTTGAGGCAAAATTGCAGCGGTTGTGAACTGTGTTGGCTGGATACGGGACGCTAATTTGAAATTTAAACCCAAATATGTCATTTTGTTGAGAACACCTGTCAAGTATTGGGTCATGTTGTCAGCGCAGCGGGAGTGCCACTGACCGGGTGGAAAACGAGTTGGGTACGCACGTGGCCAATGCCGAAAACAGTATCAGAAGTGCGTAGCTTCATGGAAATTGCGTCATACTACCGTCGATTTGGTTGATTTTTTTGTTACGATTGCGAGGCCACTGCATACGCTGCCGCTGAGGGTGAAAAGTTCCTATGGGATGATGAGGAACAGCGTTCGTTGAAACGCTTCGAGACGCGTTAGCAGACGCACCGCCGCTCGAATATCTAAATTTTGAAGAGATGGTTGTTATTGCAGGGATAATCGATGGAGTGGAAAGAGTCATTGCATACGGCAGCCGTGTGATGTCTGCCGGCAGAGCAGGAATGTTGTGTAACGCGCAGGGTATTGTTGGCGATTATATGCTTCATGCAGTTGTTTAGACCATGTTTGTTTGGGATATCGTGTTGCTGAAATTTTGTATTATGGTACCATTGTGCTTGAGGGTAAAAACTTATTTGCGATGCGCGCGAGTGTTGATGCACTTGGGTAACGATTTTACTGGCCGGGATTGCATAACGATGTTCATTGTACGCAAAGCATGTAACGGGTGCGCGCGGCGAGGCGCCGGCGCGCCCATATCGGGCACCGGTGGGTTAACTGGATAACACGAAGCGGAGGCAGGCGGTTAACGGGCGCCTGTACGGTATATAGCCTCCGCGGGAACCATGGCAAGGGGGAGACAGGGCCGGGTTTCATTGTCTGATGGTGCCAGTAGGCACGTCACAGAAATTTTATCGGCCCTGGCAGGGTCCCGTCGAATTGTGGAAATATGTAGGGACCAGAGTATGAGGATTCGGTGCGGTCGCCGATGGTGGCATGTTCACCCGTCGGGGTTAAAGAAATATGTCGCCCCTTATGATGTGTCATCTCCCATCCCGGAACGGCCTGTATTGGATGTGTCCGACGAGCGTACTGTGCGGCGACGGGAGAACGCACCTCAGCAGTCTACTCCCCGTGTGTCTGCAGGATCGCCATTTTTGAGTCGGGGGATACCCCGGGACACACGAGGCTACGTTGGGGTTTCATCGAGGAATGGCCGGTGTAACGAAGATGGGCGCACATTTCGGGCAGGACGCAGCCCCGCGCCCACGGACGGAGATACCCTGCCCCCTGTTCACTCGAGCCAGGGCGATGGACCGGCTGCAGGAACCCGCTCAAGAAGATTGACTTTTTCTTGAAACTTTGGGAGTTGGGGATTGTGTACAGTTGTTGTATGTTGTGTTTTCCTTGTATGTTGTGTTTTCTGTGTGACGCGTTGTGTTTAGCCGGGACGGCTAACTTTTTCAACCGGGGGGGGGGGGGTGATGTAGGACTTGCGATTGGAGCTGGAGTGGTTGGTGCCCGAGAGAGAGACGGAGCAGCAGTGAGCAGGAATAGATATGATAAGGATAGAGAGAACACAGTGTACGGTTAGCAGTGGATAGAGAGAACACAGTGTATGGTTAGCAGTGGATAGAGAGAACACAGTGTACGGTAGCAGTGGATAGAGAGAATACAGTGTACGGTAGGAACGGGGAGACATGGAGTGTTGTTAATGGCGGATCGTGCATCGGAGCGAACAGAGAGACCTGGAGCGATGATGAGTAGGAAGTGTGAACTCTACGCGTGAATAAACGAGACGAGAAAGACAACGAGAGTACGAGTCCTACATATGTATAATTGCTTAAAAGAATCAGGTATTTTATTCACGTGAAATATTGTTTGTAATTGTGTGTAACCAATAAACATTACTATTAATGCTTTCATTCCAAGCTGTTAATTTTCTTTTGTTAGCATACCATGATATGGACTATCACGTTGTCAAAATGCTGTTATCAGTCATTATACTTCATTTAGGTAAGGGCACATTTAGATGGGTTCCATCTGCATATGCGGAATTCTCTCAGAATTGGACTAATGGGATTTTTAGTTGTTTTCTCTTTGTCGTATGCTGAAGGCTTTAATTGGACAATGTTTTAAAGATGACAGCTATGTAAATAACAACACACACTTTCTGTGATAAACCCATCCCACCAATGCAGATAAATGGCAGTGATTTGCTAAATAAGTGACTAATTCATTTTAAAGCTCTCGTCAAGGCAGCGAGTCTCTTCATGAGAAACCAAAAGGACTTGGAACACATCAAACGAAGAAACACAGAGTGAATTTACAAAATAAGTCGGCCTGAATTAGTCGGCAGTATGTGAAGAAATAATGGTAAGAGAGAAAAAAACCTGGCAGAAATGTATAATAAGGAATTTAGTTACTTAGTTTTGTATGAGTGTAATAATATGCTAATTTGATTCATTTGAAGGAAGGAGAGAAACGCATAATGTTGCAGATGATAGCGTATTGAAGTTGGATCAAAACCATCCCAACCCTCCCCAAAGATGGGAGGAGGGTTGGGGTTGGTTGAAATGGGAGGGGTTGGTTGAAATGAGAGAGTAGGTTCAAGGAAGAGATGGCTGCCTCTAAAATGATCACACTCTGGGCTATCACTCTGGGCTGAAAAGGGAGTATCACAGTGACAGCTTTTAAAGAAAATGCCTATACTCCATCTTACTATTAAAGAAAATGCCAACACCCTGTCTCCATAACTATAAATTCGTGAGCGATAATGCATGCATATGTGCTGTAAGGGCTCTATATATATTAACTGAAACCCATGAGAGACATTTGCACTTAATGGGTTTTGGTGAGTTTGTTGATTTTTTTGTTTAAACCTTTGGAGATCTCTGCTTTTCTTTACAAAAACGTTGGTATATGAGACGATGAAAATGACACCTAAGATGCTGTCCAGGACAAACATCTAAATTTTTCCAATGGCCATTTTCGTGAGCCAAGTGACTAATGAGAGAGGTACTTTTACATGTTTCTGGGCAAATAAAGGTGCTTTGTTGATTTATACATTTTCTGTCCACTCATTTCATCACTGGATTGGTCAAAAACATCATTTTTTTTTATTATTGACAACGTTTAAAAAGTATTTTGCTTACAATATCCATTGCAGCTCATACATATGTATGAATATTCTCTATAGTTGTGATTTTCGTGTGATATAACTGATTTCCTTTGAGAGATTAATGGACTATATTTAGAACAAAGTGTGAGCTAAAATTTGTTTAACTTTTTTTAAAATATTATGTTAAGCATTGACAGTCTATCAGTCTAAAATAAGATATGAAAAACGCAATTTAGTTGTGTGAAATTACAATGAGCAAGTATTTTAAAATGTATTAAATGGCAGGGTTTTAGTGCCATTTTACTGCGTTAAGATGTCAGGTACAGAGGCCTAAACACAACATTTATTTATTCGTAGTACTATTTGGCACTAAAAAGCAGCAAGTTTTATCACGCTTGTGAAAAATCTGATCACAGTTATGATGGAGGAAAAATATATGCACTTTCTCAAAATAAATAAAATAGTTTTACTTTATAAAAATAGCTTCACAAAGAGCACTAAATTTAAACTGAAATGAAATGACAATAATTTCCACAACATCAATCCACAAGGAAGAGGAGTGAACGAATAGCCTTGTTAATAATAAAACACAAAGTATCACACTGCTCTATTGGAACCTCATTTGCCAGTAAAAATATGATAATTGGTTTTTTACCCTTCTATCTGGCAACAAAACTGACACCTTTTATACAAGGAGTCATGTTTATATAGACCACAATACCTGCAGTCATAATGCAAACAAAAAACATAACTCTGATGATGTGCACTGTCCCTGAAGTTGATTGGTCCACACCCGAGACAGCTTTCCTTAGAGCCTAGTCTCACATGGGTTGGACCAGATGACGCCAAAAGGCGCACAACTCAAAGACAATGCACCATCAAAGTATGAGAGCTCGGGGTAAGCATTTACACCATTGGAACCTCATTTGCCAGTAAAAATATGATCATTATTTTTTTACCCTTCTATCTGGCAACAAAACTGACACCTTTTGTACAAGGAGTCATGTTTACATAGACCACAATACCTTCAGTCATAATGCAAACAAGCTAGCGGAATCCTAAGTGTGAGTGCGTGAAGACTAGCAGTAGAGAAGCTAGCAAAGTATATAGTGAGATGCGAGCAGTGGGGAATCTAGCAGAATATATAGTGAGAGGCTAGCAGTGGAGAAGCTAGCAGAGTATATAGTGAGAGGCTAGCAGAGGGTACGGCGGGAAGCTACCAGAGTGCGTAGTGATAGGTTAGCAGCGGAGAGGCTAGCAGAGTGAGAGGCTGAGAGAGCGGAGTGAGTGAAGCGAACAGAGCGAAGCAGGCGAGCAGCGCAAGCGGGAGAATTGCGACGGAGTTACATGGTGTTGAATGCGAGGCGTTCTGTTCGAATAAAAGTGACACAGTAGAAGAAGAAGTTGTCTGCGTGAAATAACACCACTACATAAATAATAGTATTACATGAACAGTTACTTGAACCATACCATATGTTCATGCATCTACGTAGGAGACAATGCTAATTCTTGACCTTTCACTTACAGAAGTTGACATTTTGTAAAAACTTCAAAATGTACTAGAATATTGCATTGGATTACTTGGCAGCATTTAAGCATGCGTTTTACATTCATACATTTGTACTATTTTACCATTGGGTATTTAAGGATTTTACTTGAAAGTAACGCTCATACTGTACCACCTAAAATTATATATTTTTGTGTAATAGAGGTGTTTTAAACATCCTGAGATGGTTTCACCGAAAGTGTTTTAAATTAATTTTCATGCGATGTTTTAGGTAGTTTAGTAACACAAGTTTATTTTGTTGAAAGTGCGACATTGTGTTGTATAATAATATTACAGAAACTGTTGCTCTATTTCCGCAATCATTGCTGAGCAAACTTACAAAAAATCATCGGTGATGCTAGCTTCAACTGCACACACGGATCCATGTTAAATGCATTCAATTGCATATTGGAAGCTGTTTTCAGATATAATCATTGATGACATTTATGAAAGGGTTTCATCAGCCAGGCATTTCTGGAGCACTTAGTCTTGAAAAGCTTTTCCTGAAAGCAGCTGCTGGTTGAGTTCTGACACACAATTGAAAACATCTATCATAGGAAATGCTATGGAAATGTTTTTGACTCTAGGAGACTGCACTTAACTAATGAAGCTGTGCATAAAGCTTTTAGACAACAGGGTGAGACGCCAATAGATTTTTAAAACATGGAAGAAGTGTATCACGTTGATACTGTATTGGCCTTTGTAAACACAACACAATATAAAACCCACATTATTTATAAATATAATTCTAAACACATGTTTGGCGATAGTATCTTGTTTATTTCTTCATGTGAAGCACTATATGTAAATACCAGCAAATATCTTACTCCAGTGTTTTGTGAACACTTTAAAAGTCTAAACTGAAATTGCTAATCGATGGATACCTGCTTTGAGTGACTGAAAATGGGAACACCTTTGCACTTTATTGAACTTCAGTAAAATGTCCCACTATATCGGGCAAAACAATAACTTTCTGCTGGTCTTTGACCAACTCAACAATGCCAAGTGCCATAATTTCCACAAACATTGGTAACCATACTCTATCAGCTCAGGAATGACAAAGGAACTGCCCATAAATAGCAACGGGGCCCAAGAATAGCAACAGGCCGTGCCTTCCCATGCTTCATGAGCCATGATGTACAGTGACAATGCCCCCCAACCCCCCACCCCAAGGGTCAACTTGGCTCTTAATGTGTTTCCCGGATTGAGAATTGAACCTGAGGGGGGCCAGGTCTAGAATCGTTCTGGCTGGGTAGGGCTTGCCATTGGAATACCAAAAATTGCCCTAAAATGGACACCACCCGGCAAAAGGAAACCTGGGAGACCCAAGACCATCTGGCGCAAGACCGCGAAGAACGAGCTGGCAGCGATCAACCTCTCTTGGGGTGAGGCTCAACATGTTTCCAAGG
Organism: Lampetra fluviatilis; assembly: GCF_964198595.1. Lineage (NCBI taxonomy): Eukaryota > Metazoa > Chordata > Hyperoartia > Petromyzontiformes > Petromyzontidae > Lampetra > Lampetra fluviatilis. The sequence goes on from NC_136280.1 coordinate 10,483,027, forward strand.
ACAGGAAGAAGTGGAGGGAACTCATTGCGGCCATACGTCCCATAGGGGATGAAAATGATGAACTAACTACTTAACTTATCTATCGCAAACGCCAAAACCAGCACGAAGTCAGCATAGTTCACCACTGGCCAATGAGTCAAGTTTAAAACAACTCACAAAAAACGCATACAATCTTTTTGTACGTGCAAAATCATAAGCAGTTCCTGAAGAAGTGCATTGTGGTTCTGTTGTCTTTTGGTGACCATAAAAATAAATTCAAGTAAATGTAACCAACTGACAGGCAGGAGTGGTACAGCAATATCCATGTGTGGACTGTTTTCGTCCTCATTAAGACCATCAGCACAGTATAGTCATCAATGCTCCAGGCTGCAAAGTCTTCCTTCCACAGTATGTGGCCCATTATCTTGGCTCATGCCTACAATAATGAAATTTGCAAATTAAACAAGGTAAAAGGCGCACATTCTCGAACAAGTACAATTAATCAAGACAACAGGTTGAATAATATTATTTGAAAACATGTGGACTGTTTTTAATAATTTACTTCGGTAATTAAATGTGAGTTTAATAAAAGCAAGGTTATGCTGCTCTATAGTTATACAATATTCATCATCATGTTACTGTTTGTTTACTCACTCAATCTCTGTTAATACAAATAGATTTTGTACTGAAGCCCTGGTTTCAGTAAAACAATGATGTCCTGTGCTGATTTGAGAACATTAACAGTGCGAACCTTATTATTTGTACCGGTGGAAACGTTCCTTCTGCCAGATTTTTCAAATGGCCAAATTGACGGAATATAGTTCAATTTTAATTGCACGCATGTCTGCCAAATATTTGTGAACACTTCCTTTTTGCCAACACTTGAATTGGACTAATTGATTTGGTCTACACAACATCTCTGCAACATGCTATTCACTTAAATATTGGCTTCTTGTTTTAAAAGTAGCTTTATAAGTGAATGTAGCATTATTGTTTATGAAGTGGTGGATTAGGTGTTGTATGTATATTTATGTATGTTGAACGTCTTTTGCACCATATGTAACCAACCGTGCTAATCGGAGGTGCGGTGGAAGGACAATAAACTAAACACAAAAAGCAGTTTTAGAGAAATAAGTTTTCAATCTCGATGTAAAAGTGCATAGCTCCAATGACTTCCTAATATCAGAACAGTGTTCCAGATCACCACAAAAGTGCATCCAAACGAGCACGATGCAGTGACTATCTTTGTTCGATGGGAGTGTATTATTTTTGTTATTTACTGTAGTTAAGATAGGCACTCTATTTGCACATGCAATGATTTAAGGTTATTGAGATTAGAAAGAACATGCAATGATATTGGTGCCGAGACCCTTGTGTGCCTTTGAACACGATGTCTGAGTAAATTTTCGACCACTCACGCTTCACACCTCTTTCCCACATCCTTGCTAATGACGTAATGTAATGTGGTTTTATGGGTCGCTTGAAGAATGCAGGGCTCTGTCAAGTGATACATGCTGGAGTAAATATATATCAGCTATTGGATCAAATTGTCCAATATTGGGATCAATGTTGAGATTTGAGTGCTGGCAAGCAGTACTTAACACTGAAATTAAGCAGAGTTACATGAAACATTAATTGTTGAAATATCAATGGATTAATGCTGATATGCTATTGATGGATTTAAATGAGACATGCCCAAAGCAGTAATAATCTGTTAAACTCATTCAGTTTCATTTTGCCACAATTGTGGCCAAAGGGGAAAGAGTTTATGCTGAGTAAAATGTAACCAGTAACAACACATTTAAGCCTCGTATGAGTAATATTCAATCAGACCGTGACTTTTTTTCCGTGTCATACTTCATTAGCCATGGGATATATCACTTCTGTAAAACCATGAGGTTGATTGAAATGTACATTTAAAATGTGTACATTATCCAACCCACTTGCTGAAATATTGATGAACATGACGCAGACAGTACAGCAAGTATTGTCTTGCAGTTTCTGCAAGTAGATTGCTGACCATATCTGTGTAATTATGATTTGCTATCTCCTAGTATATGTGAGGATTTGTAGTTTTCTCCCACACAAAAAAGAAACCTGTAAGGGATTGGAAAAATATCTCAAGTTTGATCCTTTACTAAAAGGAATACGTCTTGAGACCGCCGAGGCCTTCCTGGGTATATAAATGATGTAAAAGAATTAAAAAAAGATACAACTACCGTATATAAATTAATAATATACATGTACAATATTGCAAAACGTACTTAATCCTGAACTTTGTGTGCGCGTGCACATCTATAAAGAATATAGTATATTAAAGCAGGTTTATTAAATGTGTGCTTCTCTGAGATACAGCAGGATTTTTTTCATGGAATGTTTAAAAACAGTTGCCAACATTTTTTTTCCTAAAATCCTAAAGCCACTTGCCCTTCCAACTGATGCATACAGATTTTACACATCTGGCGCAGACCTTGTGAACAGCTGCATTGTGCAACACAGCAATAATCTTACCCCTCAATCCTTTACATATAAATCACATTTTGAATGTGAAAAAAATAATCCACTGGTGTTTGTGTAATTGAAAAGTAGGGAACTTATGAAGCAATTTCACGTGCTTTAAGATTTTCTGATGTTACCTCTGACGCCATCTAAAATGTAAAACGTCAGATGTTGGAGTGGTGGTGCAGCAGTTAGCACAGCGGTTAACACACTCTGCTATGAACCCAGTGGCCTGATTTTGGAACCCTCCACATTGGATCCATCCCCTCCTGTCGTGAATCATTGCGAGAGGTTGGGGGACAGGTCGGCGAAATAGACAGCAACAACAACGAGTAGTGGTGACTCAGCATTGTCTTCTGTCTTCCGGAGAAGTGGGCGACTCCACAACAGCTGAGCACCAGGAGGTGTGTGAAACGGCAAAACTTTATTTTCGAAAGTCCTGTTCAGAAGGGAAATCGCGTATCTGCAATAGTGATCAGAGACACCCTCCAACGTCACAACACCGCAGCTGAATTCCTCGGTCCCGAGGTCAGCCCAAATCTCAATTGGCGGCTCAGGGTCTAATCCCTGATCACTATTTGCCTTTTCTTACAAGAATAAAAAAACCCGCACCTGGCTCAACGTAGCTGTGCAGAATTATTTATTAGCTTTCCATATGCTACAGAGTGCACAATTATGCATGCGATTCATTGCAGGTAAGCCTACACCGGCGACCCGAACATCAGCGGCACGTGCTACTGTATATGACCAGTGCTGCCCCCGCCCTCCTGTTACGTGCCACCCACCACCAATACCCAATCCACCACCCCGCCCACCATCAAGTATCCCCCCCACCCCGCCACATTGACTGAGGAGCATGGTGATGTATGGTCAACCAACCTCATGACGGATACAGCATGGGAGAGGTTTTCTTACAGCAGTGTGATTGACAAATGGTTGAAATATATATATATGCTGTGTACCGTATTGATTTTATAATTTGGGTACGAAAGTGTGGCTTTTCCACTTTAATTGCACGTGTGAGGCGTGCACATATGGACACACAATTTCCCAGCACATATCGGAGAGCAATGTATATTTCCTACTATGTATAAGTGGTATACACACCACTCTTTGTGTCAATCAGATAGACCCATTTTTTCAGCTGGTTAATCCAAAGCACTCAAATGGTGTATGTTGTACGTGCGAATGTGTGATGACAATTCTAAATACAATTTCAAATTTAGTTTGTATCTGTTATTTCACATTAAAACCACTTCCAATTGTATGCACGATATAATCATTCCTGATCTTTGTATGTCAGTGTTGTATGGGTTTTGTGAAAATGCGCAGGCAAGATAAACTTTTAATCTCAGAAAAATTGCCTTATTTAGAGAATCAGACTTAAAATGATGCATACAGAATATGTTGTAGTAGTCAGTTTGTGATACAGTTCATTGGCCCATGAATTTACAATACTTTAGTCAAAGCTGGGCTACGTCATTGATGTAAGCCAATCTTGGAATGAATTTGAATGCCATGCCAGCCAACAAGGGCCATACCATTTGTATCTTATACTGTAGATTAGTGTTAGCATTTGTCCAGTCTAAATGCATTGACTGATATCTCTTTCAAATTAAGTATGTATTTTTTCCCCCTGGTATGCTTTTATATTTACTTTTGTAACTCATGCCTCCCTTGCAATAGGCTCTGAATTAATTCTAGAGGTATCAGTTATTAGCACACTGCACTAAGAACCTGGAAAACCTAATTTCGATTCCGGACCATGGCGAACATTAGTGACGAGTGATGTCTGAATCATTCCTAGTATGGCAGAACAAATGCCACGACTGAAAAGCATGTGTATAACTTAATCTAAGACTGAATGAACAAAGTTCCATTGATAATTAATTTGATTATTAAATACAATAGTTATAATTTTATATATTTTAACACAATTAATCTTTCCTTTTTTTCCTAACTTTAGTATTTCCACATGCTTTGGATCCAAATTTACAACAATGTGTTTGCATAGGAAAATAATACAGTGTTTTGTGATATATACAATGTATATAGTCATAATAAAGATATGTTTAATATTAGCTATGTGTTTATAATTCTTTTTTTTTACATTACCATATCGTAACATCTGGCTATAGACAGACTATAAAGAGGCCTTCACACAACAGTGGAGTCATGTAAGTGTTCCGTAAATGCATGTTTGCAACTCATCAAAATACAAGGAGCCATAATGCACTGAATGTCATATCTACTGCTGGGCAGCAGGGGGCAGCCAGAATATCAATATAGAGAGAGAAGCTAACCGTCTCAAAACGATCTTGATTGCCGCAAATTTAAGAAGTTCCTTTGGGCATTTTAATCCAGTTATGTGAATTCATACGCACGTGCTGTGCTTTCACTCTGAGAAATAGCACCAGTGGCGTGCTTGGCGCAAATACAATTATTTTGGCGGAAGTTATTTTGGGATTGCAAACAATCCCTAGCAGAAATCATTGACATGAACCATCCTCCACGTTATTTATCTGCAGTATACTGTGCTGTACAAAAGCAAACATATTTCACACGAACAATGTTCAAGGCGTTTAAAGAATGGTACATAAAGAGTAAAGCAGTGGTACAGTGGTACCATCACACCTCGTAGTAGTGGTACCACTTCTTTAAAACTGCTTTGTGTGATTAGTTTGTTGCCCTTCCCCCGCACCTCCGATTAACACAGTTGGCTACGTACGGTGCGAAAGAAGCTCGACTTACGAACTGTCAGAGATACGAATAAACATGTCCGTATGTCCAGTTATAACTGTTCACGATGCTTTTGCCTGTTACAAGTTGATTTATGAAGAGACGAAGAGAACAACTGTGCAGATATCTCTTGGTACATTTTTCAGAAGAGTAGAGAATAAATACGAGCGCCAAAGGAAATTAGCATATACATCTGCAGAACGTGAAGAACCAGTGGCATCTACATCTGCAGAATATGAAGAACCAGTGGTATTTATATCTGCAGAACATGAAGAACCAGTGGCATCAACATAAGATTATACAACTTTTAAAGCCATTCCCCGTGTTTAGTATACATACCGTATAACATGTTTGGAATCGACAGTAAACTTGTACAAATGGACTTACGAACAGACCTCTGGAACCAAACGCGTTCGTAACTAGAGGAGTCTCCCTCCCGATACGTTCCATTCATTGGCTACCATAGTCTGATGAGCTCCCCCTAAGTTTGTACCCATCATCATTTTCGTTCTTTTGTCTATCATGTGTATTAGACCTCCCCCTCCTCCTCTCTGCCCATTGTGTTGGCGGGTGCAGTGGCTGGCCGCTTGCGCACAATCGCTCCATTGTGTTGGCGTGTGCAGTAATTGGCCGCTTGGGCACAAGCGCTTCCACGTCCATCGCCCACCCTTTTGGCCTCGCCCCCCCTCCCTCCCGATACGTTCCTTTCATTGGCTACCATAGTCTGATGAGCTCCCCCCTCCCTCTCCCTCCCCCCTCAACTCGCTTTTAAGGGATTACATCTTGAATCATTGCCTCACTTGATACAGCTAATCTGGCTGTGACGGTCCCACCTGATGACGGAGACTTGTGTTGCCTCCGAAACGTCGTGATTTTTGTTTTTATTTTATTTTACTTTCTACGTGACTTTACCGGAAAAAACCTAAGAAGATGAGTCTCTGTATGTGTGTAGGACTCTTACTGATGCGACAACTTCTTTGTCTTTCTCGTTCCTTTTATTTCGCATATAGTTCACATCTCCGACAGCATCGTTCAATGTTCCTCCATACTCTTCAATGTACAATTCCTCATCAACCCCACTCAATGTCCCTCCGTTCGCTCGCTCCGCTTCGCCGCTTTGCTCGCTCTCTCTCTCTCCACCAAGGTCCGATACTCTGCTGCTCCTACGCTCTACTCGCTCCGTCCTTGCTACTCCGTTCATACTCTCTCTCCACTGCTACCGTATACTGTATTCTCTTGGTCCACTGCTACCTCCTACTATACACTCTTGTCCACTGTTACCCTATACTATACACTCTTGTCCACTGTTACCCTATACTATACACTCTTGTCCACTGCTAGCCTATACTATACACTCTTGTCCACTGCTACCCTATGCTATACACTCTCGTCCACTGCTACCCTATACTATACACTCTTGTCCTAGGCACCAACTCCAACGCTGACTCCAACTGCGACTCCGACACTAACAATGACTCCCGTATCTCCGCTACGCTCTGCCTTTATCCCCGAACCAATTAGTTCCAATTAGTTATGTCATCCCCCGCTCCTCCCTTCGCCCCCATGGCCCCCAGCCTCACGTGATGTCACGTGATGTTGTTTTCGTAGACATCCCGACGCCAGTCCCAGACACTTACCCTCTCGACCAATCACCGTCCTGCGTCCTCATTTACTCTTAACACCTATGGCGTCTCTTAATGACCTTACCCCTTAATTGGCGCAACAACAACGGTATGTCCTCAGTTACCCCTAACACCTGTGGCGTCTCTTAATGACCTTACCCCTTAATTGGCGCAACAACAACTGTATGTCCTCAGTTGCCCCCACTGTCCGCTGCACGCTCGCATCGCAACCAAACGCATGGCGCGTGTCATCTCAAGTCCTACATCACCCCCCCCCCCCCCCTGGTGAAAAAGTTAGCTGTCCCGGCTAAACACAACGCGTCACGCGATAATACACAATAACCCAACAATGTACACGATCCCCAAAGTCGATGTCACCCAAAGTTTTATGAAAAAGTCAATCTTCTTGAGCGGGTTCCTGCGGCCGGTCCATCGCCCTGGCTCGAGTGAACAGGGGGCAGGGGTTATCTCTCCACGGGCACGGGGCTGCGTCCTGCCCGAGATGTGCGTCCATCTTCGTTACACTGGCCATTTCCAGATGAGACCCCAACGTGGTCTCGTGTATCCCGGGGTGGCTCCTGACTCAAAAATGGCGATCCTGCAGACACACGGGGGGTAGACTGCTGAGGTGCGTTCTCTCTTCGTCGCACGGTACGCTCGTCGGACACATCCAATACAGGCCATTCCGGGATGGGAGATGACGTATCATAAGGCACCACATATCTCTTCAAGCGTGACGGGTGAATATGCCACAATCGGCGACCGTATTGAATCCTCGCACTCTGATCCCGACAAACTTCCACAATCTCAACGGGCCCCTGCCAGGGCCGATGCAATTTCGGTGATGTGCCTACCGGCACCATCGGACAATGTAACCAGGCCTTGTCCCCCACCTGCCATGGCTCACGTGGAGGCTGTGTACCGTGCAGTGCAGGCGCTCATTAGCCACCTGCCTTCGTTCCGTATTTCCCACCGAGGCCTCCCTAGCCTCTTTCAACCGATCCAATGCCTCAAGCATGGGGACAGGCACCGCTGGCGACTTCCCTTTAGATTTCACCCCCAGCCTGACCAAGGCCGGGGCTTCTGGTTCACGACTATACATCAAATAGAAGGGTGAATACCCTGTCGAAGCGTGTGGGGCTAATCTATAAGCGGCCAAGGCTGCCGGAACATGTAGATCCCAGTCTGTCTGAGTCGAATTAACCTGTTGGCACAACATAGACGTCAATGTTCGATGAAGACGCTCGACCATCCCGTCAGTTTGCGGGTGGTATGGGGATGTCTGAATTTTCCTTGTACCCAATGCGTCACACACTTCCTTCAATAGGCGGAACGAAAAATTCTTACCCTGGTCCGTAAGCAGGTGCTCCGGGGCACCTTTGTCAAAAACGTAACCCTGCAGGAAAGCCTCCACGATCGATCCTACTGATTGGTCCGCTAGCGGCCATGCCATAGGCCACCGAGTGAGGTACTCGACCCCCACAAGCAGGTATTTGTGACCCCGCGGGGTAACAGGGAATGGTCCCAGAATATCAAGGGCTACAATCTCGTTCACCCGCGAAACACGTATCGACTGCAATGGTACCCGATATGGCTGTGCCGGCGCCTTCCGCCGTGCGCACTCGTGACAAGCCTTAACATACAAATGAACATCATTCTGTAATCCTGGCCAATAAAAATCGTTACTCAAAGTCAAAGCTGTTTTCTTCTCCCCCAAGTGCATCAATCGCTCATGCGTGTCGCGAATAAGTTCTCCTCTCAAACATAGTGGTACCACAATACAAAACTTCTGTAAGACGACATAACACCTGACCAGGAGGTCGTCTACGAGCCGAAGAAAGGCCCGATCATCCGACTGTTTGGAACGGGAGGCCCGAAGCCTCATTCTGGTAAGCAAAGGATCGTCCGCTTGCAAGCGCGCCCAACACTCCCGTGGAAATCCTAGCAACCCAGGCTCCTTAGCCGGTGCTTCGTCAACCCGGTCCGAATCGGCTGCAGCGGTCATGGCCGGAATGCCCTGCAGCGGTGGCCCATAGCGCAGCGATCCCTCGGAGCATCTACACAAGCCCGACGACTGATGCAATCGGGACAGAGCATCCGCGTTAACATGACGCGTCCCTTTCCTGTGTTGAACTGTGAAGGAGTATCCCTGCAGGACCTCAAGCCACCGGGCCATCTGACCCGAGGGTTGATCGATCCGCAAGGAGTACTGCAGTGCCGCGTGGTTCGTGCGGACCAAAAATTGTTTCCCATACAAGTATGGTCGATACAGCTGCACAAAGTGTACAATCGCCAACAATTCCCTGCGTGTCACACAATATCTTTGCTCTGCCGGGGACAGTACCCGGCTGCCATATGCGACGACCCTTTCAACTCCGTCAATCGTCTGCGACAATACAGCGCCGATGCCCGTGTCACTGGCATCGGTGTCCAAAATAAACATTTCCGCAAAATTTGGATATCCGAGCGGCGGTGCATCAGCCAAAACTTTCCAGAGCGTCTCAAACGAACGCTGTTCCTCGTCACCCCATAGAAACTTTTTGCCCTTAGCAGTCAGCGTGTGCAGTGGCCTCGCAATCGTGGCAAAGTTTTTAACAAATCGACGGTAGTATGACGCAAATCCCATGAAGCTACGAACTTCCGACACTGTCTTAGGCACTGGCCACGCACGTACACAACTGGTTTTCTCCGGGTCTGTGGCAACCCCCGCTTCACTGACCACGTGCCCCAAGTATTTAATGGATGTTCTCAACAAATGGCATTTCTGGGGTTTAAATTTCAATTTGGCGTCCCGTACCCTACCAAACACAGCCCGCAGCCGCTGCAAGTGTCTCTCAAAATCTGTACTGAACACAATGGCGTCGTCAAGGTATATCAAACATGACTCCCATTGCAATCCGGACAATACAAGTTCCATCAATCTTTGAAAAGTGGCTGACGCGGAGTGCAGCCCCATCGGTAGAACGTTAAATTGGAACAACCCTTGAGGCGTGCGGAAGGCCGTCTTCGGTTTAGATTCCTCGTCCAAGGGCAATTGCCAAAAGCCCGACCAAAAGATCCAAAGTGGAGAAAAATTTCGCACCGGACAAAGCGTCCAATGAGTCATCAATGCGCGGGAGCGGGTATGCATCCGCCACCGAAACCTTGTTCAATTTCCGATAATCCACACAAAATCGCAGAGAACCATCCCGTTTTTTTAACCAATACAATTGGAGCCCCCCATGGGCTGGAAGAAGGAGAGACGATATTTTGTTGCAACATCTCGTCCACCGTTTTCCGAATGCAATCCTTCTCCAGCGGGCTCACCCGGTGAGGATTTAACCGAATCGGGGGTGCATCCCTAGTATCAATATGATGCCGCAACAGGGACGTGCGACCGACATCAAATTTCCCTGAACTGAAAACGTCCCTGAATTCCCAAAGCAAACCCCTTAAACGCGACCGCTGCTCGGGTGTCAAATCGTCGTTGCGAGCGTACAAATCGCAAAACCAGTCCGGCTCCTCCTCATCCCGTGGCAGCGTGTCTCCTTCCCCAGCTGCCATGCACGCATCCCCTTCCGAGTCCCGCGCAACCGACGCGTGCGCCAACGTGGACCCCTCTTGAATGACGACTGACTCGTGCCCAGTATTCACAATCTGAATGAAGGGTTCGCCCGTCGTTGGCACCATCGTAAAAGCACCCACCAAGGAGGGCGTTCATACCACGGCATTCGACGGTGTCCACAGAATGCCTTCCTCCAAGTTACCCATTGACAGCCCTTTTTCAACCGTAACGGCATAAGTATCTGTGTCGCAGGTGGGACGCACACCGTGCGGCTAACCACCGCCTGAACCACAGCGTTACCACGAGCAAATTTAGATGGAGTTCCAAAAAATTTAAGGCATTTCCCCGATGGCAATTCCAATCGTCCCTTCTCAATCGAAATTTTAATTGCCATTTTTTGCAAAAAATCTGTGCCCAACAAACATGGCACGGCCAGAACAGACAAAACCAAAACGTATCCCGTTACACACACCTCTCCAACTTGTATCGTTGCAAGTACTCGACCCAAAATTCCCAAACTGTCCCCATTCGCCGCTATACATGGGCCATCCACCGGTTCCAAAACATGGGGCGAGGTTTGTAATAATCAAAAAGTTTGCAAGGAAATGAGGGTCGCAGAAGCCCCCGTATCGACAATAACTCTAACCAGAACCCCTTGAACAAGCGCCATCACATCCGACGACCCCGGCGCAGCTCCCAGAACACGATGAGCCAATGCACCCCATACAGCATTCCCATGTGAGTCATTCGAAGGGGGATCAACAGTGTGTGGTGTCGCGGATGGGTGAGGTGTAGGATACGGCCATGTATTGCCTGTGTCGTGACTCGCCTGATAATCCTGTGATGGGAAGAGTCCGCGGTTATAGCCTCCTGATGTCTGCGGGAAGACACCTCTCCGACTCCAGCAGTCCCGTGCGAAGTGTCCTCGATGGCCGCACTCGTAGCACGTCAGCGGACCGCCGTGTCTGAACGTCGCGGGCGGCGAGGTGGGCCCCCAAGCGGCCGTGCGGCCTCTGCCATCAGCGACTCCGGCTCGAATTCCGACAGGCCCCCGGCCGCACCGGCGCACACCACCAGGGGCTGTGATGTCACCGCCGCCGGCTCGTCGCGAAGATCCAGGTTGGCCTGGATGTTCCTGGCAATCTGCAAAGATGACCCGTCGTCGACGCTGTTGCTGGGAAGTGAGAGGACGACTTGTAGCTCCTTTGCCATCTGCAACAGCTTCTCCTGGGCCAAGGAATCAAGGGTGGCCTGATCCATCACCGGGTAAGCCGCTTTTCCGAGGGTCAATAGCGCACTGAAATACGCGAGGGGAGACTCTGTCTCCGCCTGCCGTCTCAACTGAAACTTGTGCTTGGCGACCGATCGCGGTTTGTAAATGTCCTGCATCACCATGAATGTCTCCGCCAACGACAAGCGAACCCCCCCAGGGAGGTCATAGAACGTCGCCAGTGCATCGTCGTCCAAGGCTGTCAGTAGAGCTCATAGCGTTTCAGCGTCCGTCCACCCGAGCGACTCGTATGCTGCCCGAAACCGTCGTGTAAACGCCGTCCAGTCGCCGACTTGAACCACAACGCGTTCCACGTGCAGTCGGCGTCGCGTGCTCGAAGTCAGCGACTCCGGCTCCTCTTCGGTGTCCAGCTGTGCACCTGGCGCATCGGGAGATACAGCCGCGCCGCCGGCCTCCGCAGATGTGACGAGCTCGTGCGGCAGCTGATCCGATACCGTCGGCGCCGTCCATATCGTTTGCATAAACTGTTTGAATTATTTCGTGAGCGCCGCCATCCTGACGTCCCACGCAGCCATCGCAGCTCTCCACACGTGCGGCGGGCTCGGCTCATCCTCGACTTTCGGGTTGCCCTCGTCCCACAGCAGCGCCCCATCAGCCGCGTCCGCCGGGGGAGCGGGCACCTCCAACCCCGACGGGGGTATCACGTCCGCGTCGCTGCTGTCGGCCGACGAGGCCACTGGTAAGTTCTTCTTTTTCGCCACTTTCTTCGACATGTCGGCGTAGTCCTTTTAGATCACTTCTGACTCCAGTTGTAGGACTCTTACTGACGCGACAACTTCTTTGTCTTTCTCGTTCCTTTTATTTCGCATATAGTTCACATCTCCGACAGCATCGTTCAATGTTCCTCCATACTCTTCAATGTACAATTCCTCATCAACCCCACTCAATGTCTCTCCATTCGCTCGCTCCGCTTCGCCGCTTTGCTCGCTTTCTCTCTCTCTCCACCAAGGTCCGATACTCTGCTGCTCCTACGCTCTACTCGCTCCGTCCTTGCTACTCCATTCGTACTCTCTCTCCACTGCTACCGTATACTGTATTCTCTTGGTCCACTGCTACCTCCTACTATACACTCTTGTCCACTGTTACCCTATACTATACACTCTTGTCCACTGCTACCTTATACTATACACTCCTGTCCACTGCTACCCTATACTATACACTCTTGTCCTAGGCACCAACTCCAACGCTGACTCCCGTATCTCCGCTACGCTCTGCCTTTATCCCCGAACCAATTAGTCCCAATTAGTTATGTCATTCCCCGCTCCTTCCTTCGCCCCCATGGCCCCCAGCCTCACGTGATGTCACGTGATGTTGTTTTCGTAGACATCCCGACGCCAGTCCCAGACACTTACCCTCTCGACCAATCACCGTCCTGCGTCCTCAGTTACTCTTAACATCTGTGGCGTCTCTTAATGACCTCACCCCTTAATTGGCGCAACAACAACTGTATGTCCTCAGTTGCCCCCACTGTCCGCTGCACGCTCGCATCGCAACCAAACGCGTGGCGTGTCATCTCAAGTCCTACATATGTAATGAGTTCAACTGAGTCGTAGACGTAGACTATCAAGGCAACACATTTATACAGGTAGGAACAACAGTTCCACACTGCCCACCAGGGATTATTTGTCTGTCTGTCTGTCTGGCCCAGCCCCACCATTGGCTCGGGGGCGCCGACCAATGGGAGCGGTGGGTTGGGGTTTGTAGAGGGGGGGGGGGGGCGGTTAGTGGTGGGGGGGGGCACCGCCGCGACTCGGGCCAATGAGGAGACGGGCGATGTTTCATTCACAAAATTGAACTGAGGGAGGGTGGCTCCATTCATAAAAGCCTCGAAAAGAAAAAAGCGGATCTTTTTGCCTCGTGTTTCTTTCAACATTCCCAGCCTTAAGGTGATTCAGTTGGGGGTGGGAGGGGTGGGGCTGGGTGGAGAGGGGCTGGGTGGGGAGGGTGGGGCTGGGTGGGGAGGGTGAGGGTGGGGCTGGGTGGTGAGGGTGGGGCTGGGTGGGGAGGGTGAGGGTGGGGCTGGGTGGTGAGGGTGAGGGTGGGGCTGGGTGGTGAGGGTGGGGCTGGGTGGGGAGGGTGGGGCTGGGTGGGGAGGGTGATGGTGGGGCTGGGTGGGGAGGGTGGGGCTGGGTGGGGAGGGTGATGGTGGGGCTGGGTGGGGAGGGTGAGGGTGGGGCTGGGTGGGGAGGGTGAGGGTGGGGCTGGGTGGGGAGAGTGAGGGTGGGGCTGGGTGGTGAGGGTGGGGCTGGGTGGGGAGGGTGAGGGTGGGGCTGGGTGGTGAGGGTGAGGGTGGGGCTGGGTGGTGAGGGTGGGGCTGGGTGGGGAGGGTGGGGCTGGGTGGGGAGGGTGATGGTGGGGCTGGGTGGGGAGGGTGAGGGTGGGGCTGGGTGGGGAGGGTGGGGCTGGGTGGGGAGGGTGAGGGTGGGGCTGGGTGGGGAGGGTGAGCGTGGGGCTGGGTGGGGAGGGTGAGGGTGGGGAGGGTGGGGCTGGGTGGGGAGGGTGGGGCTGGGTGGGGAGGGTGAGGGTGGGGCTGGATGGGGAGGGTGAGAGTGGGGCTGGGTGGGGAGGGTGAGCGTGGGGCTGGGTGGGGAGGGTGAGCATGGGGCTGGGTGGGGAGGGTGAGGGTGGGGCTGGGTGGTGAGGGTGGGGCTGGGTGGGGAGGGTTGAGCTGAGTGGGGAGGATGGGGCTGGGTGGGGAGGGTGAGGCTGGGTGGGGAGGGTGAGGGTGGGGCTGGGTGGGGAGGGTGAGGGTGGGGCTGGGTGGGGAGGGTGAGGGTGGGGCTGGGTGGGCCTGGGTGGGGAGGGTGGGGCTGGGTGGGTCACCCCGTGGTGCCCTTATGAAACTCAACGTTTAACCTACACACTACACTATACACGACACGATACACTACACTTATACAGGTGTAATGCGGGCGTAAACGGCCTCGCGGATATGACGTCACGGGGGGGAGGAGTTAGGTCACGTGTGAGAGAGGGGTGAGGTCTTAAGGGAGAGATACCGGAAGAGACGGGAGAGTGTTGGGGATAGAGATAGAGTGAGGCCACGCAGGGCGGAGGTTGGAGAGTGGCGAGATCGCCACACACACAGAGTAAGACTCGGCACCGTCGGCCAGCGGTGACCGAGCACGGAGGAACGAGGAGCAGCGGTGGAGCTGCAGTGAGAACAGCCGGAGGACTGCACAGGGGACCTGCAGCGGAGCTGCAGGAGCGAGAAGGCTACGGGAGCGAAGGCAGCTGTGGAGCTGCCAAGCGGGGAGGCTCTGAACGAGGGCCGTGTGGGACAAGTGTAAAGAACCCAAATAAAGGACAACGGAGACAGACCCAGTGATCGAGTCCTTTATTACACTGGTGTCAGAAGTGAAACAGCATGTCATCATCTGCATCATCATCCGACGACGACGACCTTCCTCAGGCGGTGGACCTGCCTGCGATGGAAGAGGAGATCCGTGCGGGAACGAGTACGGGTCCGGGAGTCCAAGATGTCGCCGCGTCGGTGGACCCGTCTGCGCCGGAGGACGCGGACTTGCGATGGAGACAGATGGCGGCGCAGCTGGAGACACTGAAAATCGTGCTCGCGCAATTGTGCGAGCTCGTCACGCCGAGGACGGCATTGGGGAGAGCCGATGGAGGTCCGCAGGTCGCCGCCTTGCCTCCGCTGTCGGCGCCATCGGCCACGCGGCACGAAGACGCCATCTTGGGCGTGGCAGGAGAAGAACGGCGGGAAGCCGCCATCTTGCGCTCTCCGCGGCGAGAGGCCGCCATCTTGAACACGTTGCGATGCGACGCCATTTTGAATATGCCGCCTGGTGAGTCATCGGCTGAGGACGGCGCAACAAGGAGTCGCAGTCGTCATCTCACGACCGTTAAATAATTCTTCATCGGTGGCGATTGGAGTGCTTTCGCCTGCAGATTTTTGGCGGCGGTACGCTCAGCTAGGTGGACGGACGCTGAGGCATTGGAGGTTTTACCGACTCTTCTCGATGACGAGTCGGTGAGATTATTCCGTTCTATAAAGGCCGAGAAGAAGAAAACATTGAGAGGAGTTTTCGACGAGATGGCAAATGCATATGAGCCACCGGATGATGCTCATTGCCGGTTTGTTCAACGTCAGCGAGCACCCGAGGAGTCGCCGGTGGCATACAGGGGTGCGGTATTGGAGTTGGCCATGGCTGCATACCCGGAGACGGAGCCTGACCTGCTCGAACCTCTCATCTTGGGTAAGATGCTCGAGCTCTCCCGGGATTTGGGGATTCCTATGCCGGTGTGTGGCCACGAAAAGCTGACATCCCGGGCGGCCGCTAAATGTCTTGATGCCCAGTTCAACCTGCGCCGTTGGAAGCAAGTCACGACGTGGACGGGGAGGCCCATCGTCAAAGGAGGTGCCGCGGGTTGGGATCCCATGAAGGCGGTGTACGTTCCTGACGGGGGGGGGCCCGCAGGAGCTGACAGCCGCCTCTGCTCAGTGGTCGGCCTGCAGTAGGCCGGGGCCGCGATCTGCACCGCCGACACGGGAGCGTCGGGATGGGGGGCCTGCAGCGACTGCTACCGCTGCGGCCGTAAAGGCCATTACGCCAGGGACTGCTGGGCCCGTGTCCCAGGTCCGCCCCAGCAGGAGGCCTCGACAGCGGACGTGCCACGGAAGGATCCTCCAGGACAGGCAAGTCGGTGCGCACCAGACACCCGGCAAGGCTTGACACCTCACTCATCACCGTTGTCGTGCGATCCGAGTGTTGTTAATAACGGGGGGAGGCCATCGACTGGGCCACGTCGCTCGGTAACGCAGTGGTGTAAATTGGCACGGCGGGTCCTCGCGGCCGCTACTGGTTCGTCCACTGTACCTGGTTCTATACAAGGGGTGGACGTGCGTATTTTAGTGGATTCCGGGGCGTCCGCGACCATTATATCAGATGTAATTTTCCATCTGTTGGACATCCCACCTGAGGCCTTGCGTCCGGTTTACGATTCCTGCGTCGCTGCGAACGGGGGTAGCATGGGCATTGTGGGCCAGGTGGACGCTAAAACATCTATCGGGGGAGTGTCGGCCTCGGGAATTGTGTTAATTTCGAGGTCTCTTGCGGTTCCTTGTTTGTTGGGAACTGACTTCCTGGCCAAGATGCCCATTCTAATTCGAATTAATGAAAACTGCATTGAATTACCGGGTGGGCGAAAAATTACATTTCTACCGTCGCCCTGGGGGCGACCTGCTCCGGTCGCTCAGGTGCAGGCGCTGTCCGAGGTATCTGTTGATATTCCACCTGGCTCACAGATGCTTATCCCCTTGCGATATCGGAAGCCTGTACCTGGTCGTCAAGGTGCAATTGGGGTTTTGTTGTCGCCGTCCGCCACCATAACGGGCGGATCGGCGCTCGTTGGGGCGCAAACTATTGTCCGGCCAGACCAGCAGCCGTTTCTGCAGGTGCTTAATGCAAGTACCGAAAATGTGTGTGTGCCGGCTGGTACGGTTGTGGCACATGCCACTACGGCGTTTACGGCACAAGATCATCTGGGCAGCCAGGTCATGGTTGGTGGTGTTTCAGGCCCTGGGGCCGCAGATAATCGCTGGATCGCCGAATTGTGTGGGGAAAATTCTTCCCTTTCCGGGGAACAACGTTGTGCGCTTCGTAAATTATTATTGAGTTATTCTGATGTGTTTAGCTCCGACGATTTGGACTTGGGACGCACCTCGTTGCTTTACCATCATATTGACACAGGGGACGCTGCCACTATTCGGTTAAACTCGCATCGGATGAGTCCGGCGGAGCGAGATCAGGTTCGAGGGGCAGTGGATGACATGTTGGCTGCGAACATAATATCTCCATCTAACAGCCCATGGGGCGCGCCTGTTGTTTTGGTTAAAAAGAAGGACGGCAAATTGCGATTTTGTGTCGACTTTCGAAAATTGAATAAAGTGTCGGTGGCAGATGCGTACCCCCTGCCGCGTATGGACGACTCCCTCGATGCCTTGTCGGGGGCGAAGTTCTTTTCAATGCTAGATCTCTCTTCGGGATTCTGGCAGCTTCCCCTTGATGAGCCCTCGCGGGAGAAGACTGCTTTCCGTACGCCACAGGGGTTATTCCAATTTAATTGTCTTCCGATGGGGTTGAATGCTGCCCCTGCCACATTTCAAAGGTTGATGGAGTTGGTGTTAACGGGGTTGCAGTGGGAGATATGTCTGATATATTTAGACGATATTATCGTCTTCAGCCGCACATTTGATGAGCATTTACTGCGGTTGGAGGCTGTGTTCGCCAGGATGCGTTCCGCTAATTTGAAATTTAAGCCTAAGAAATGTCACCTACTGCAACGGTCCGTGCGCTACTTGGGGCATATCGTCAGTGCGGACGGGGTGGCCACGGATCCGGACAAGACAGCATGCGTCCGTGACTGGCCAACCCCGGCCACGGTGGGGGATGTACGTCGGTTTTTGGAGTTTGCCTCATATTATCGGAGGTTTGTCCCTTGCACCTCCTTACGGGTAAAGGACGGAAATTTGCTTGGGGACCGCCAGAAGAGGCAGCGTTTCAGGGCCTGCGCGATCGACTGGCTACGGCACCGACGTTGGATTATCCTGATTTCGATCACCCCTTCATTCTGGATACGGACGCGAGTGACACGGGCATTGGGGCCGTGTTGTCTCAGTCCAAAGGTGGCGTGGAGCGCGTGGTGGCGTACGGTAGCCGGGTTTTGTCTCCCGCAGAAACCCGCTACTGCGTCACACGCAGGGAACTTTTGCCAATTGTTTTCTTTCTCCGCCAATTTCGACCGTATCTCTACGGTCGTTCATTTATTGTATGCACGGATCATGCGGCCTTGCAGTATGCTCTCAAGATGGACCAACCATCCAGCCAGTTGGCGCGGTGGTTGGACACGCTGCAAGAATTTTCCTTCCAAATTCACCATCGGAAGGGGGTGCGTCACGCGAATGTGGACGCGCTTTCTAGGTTGCCGCAGCGATCCCCTTGCGCGTGCGCGTCTGGGACGCATAGATGTGTGCCGATTCAGCACCCCCCTCAGCCTGTTGCGTTGGCGGTCGAGGTGCCTGAAGCTCCAAAGGAGCCGGGACCGGCTGATGGGATTTTGATTCTTCCAAGGGCTGTATGGATTCGGGAACAAATGTTGGATGGACGTTACGGAATCGGCCTGCGAAGAAGAGTGGGAGACTGGGTACGGGTGGTATGCCGGAAACCGCTCTCCGCGATGGTCTGCTGATGTGGAGGGAAGGGTTACAGGAACGCTGGCGTCTGGTTGTACCGGCATCCTTGCGGTACGAATTGATTAGGACTCTGCATGGGGACACGCTTTTACATCTGGGGGTGCAGAAGACCCTATTGACGTTGCAGCGAGACTACTTTTGGCACGGCATGACAACGGATGTCGTCGGTCACGTTCGCGCGTGTCCCGAGTGTGCCCGGCGAAAACCACCTAAACAACCATATGTGCCGCCGATACAGTCTATTCAGGTGTCTAGAGTTAACGGAGTGGTGGCGTTGGACATTTTGGGACCCTTCCCGCCATCCGCTAAAGGTAATAAATACTTGCTAGTTGGGGTGGAGTACCTCTCCCGCTGGCCGATGGCCTGGCCTTTGCCTGACCAGTCAGCTGCGTCTTTCACAGACGCCTTTCTATTTGGGTATGTTATGGACAAGGGGGCGCCGGAGAGGCTCCTCACAGACCAAGGCCGGAATTTTTCTTCTAAATTGTTGGGGGAGGTGTGTGCGGCTCTTGGAACTAAAAAGATACGGACATCTCCCTACCACCCACAAACGGATGGTATGGTCGAACGGCTAAATCGGACTTTGTCCACCATGTTGTGTCACACGGTGAGTGAAAAACAATCTGATTGGGATTTGCATATCCCTGGGGTACTTTCGGCATACCGGATGACACCGCATGCGGCTACAGGATATTCGCCGTTTTTCCTTATGTACGGTCGTGAAAACGTGCCGCCAATGGATGTGCAGTTGGGAACTGGAGGGAGGGGACCTGCTAAGCCTCTTCCTGATTACATTCAGGATACCGTTCGCCGTGTTACTGAGGCACGGGAAGGGGCCCGCATGGCTACTGCCAAAGCCCTGGCCCGGAACGAGCGGTGTGCTCGACGCTCAAAGGGGAAGTGCCCCTGGAAGGTGGGGGACATGGCCTGGCTCCATTGCCCGCAGGTGCGGCCAGGTACCTCTCCTAAATTACACAAACCATGGCAAGGGCCGGTTTGCCTCATCGAGGTTCCCAACCCACAGTCCGCGCGTGTTCGGTTTGGATCTCGGCGTTGGTTCGTTCACACGTCGCGCTTGAAACCATATGTGGCCCCTCGAAACGATGCGTCATCTCCTAATGTTGCCTTGCCGGGGTCTGTTGCTGCCGACTCATCCTTGCCTGTGCCTGTTGACCTTGCAAGAGCGCCTGTCGTGCCTTTTACAGACAAGCCGGCCGTGACACTGCTGGAGACAGGAGACTCTGCTCGGGGTGTGCCTACCACGGCTGCGGGGACTCCGAGCCCCGCCGCCCTTCCGACCCCGCCGCAGACACGATCGCGACGCAACCCCGATGCTGGGCCTTCAGGGACACGGGACCGGGACGTTGACGGACCTCCAATAGCGACAGGAGGACTTCATCCTGTCGCTCCTAAAACCCCGTCACGTTCCCGGTCTGCAGGAGGGCCGCCGCCCGTCTGGGACGGACCAGCGACCCGCACGCGCTCAAAGTCCCTTACATTTCGTTGAATTTCACTGTTGTGTTTTGTTGTTGTTGTTGTTATATTTATTGTATGCTTCGTTGTCCTTGCATGTGTGATGGTTGTGTTCGCTCGCATTACTTGTGTCTTCATTGTTCAGCCGAGGTCGGCTGGATTTTCTCTACGGGGGAGGGTGGTGTAATGCGTCACGGGGGGGAGGAGCTAGGTCACGTGTGAGAGAGGGGTGAGTTCTTAAGGGAGAGATACCGGAAGAGACGGGAGAGTGTTGGGGATAGAGATAGAGTGAGGCCACGCAGGGCGGAGGTTGGAGAGTGGCGAGATCGCCACACACAAAGAGTAAGACTCGGCACCGTCGGCCAGCGGTGACCGAGCACGGAGGAACGAGGAGCAGCGGTGGAGCTGCAGTGAGAGCAGCCGGAGGACTGCACAGGGGACCTGCAGCAGAGCTGCAGGAGCGAGAAGGCTACGGGAGCGAAGGCAGCTGTGGAGCTGCCAAGCGGGGAGGCTCTGAGCGAGGGCCGTGTGGGACAAGTGTAAAGAACCCAAATAAAGCACAACAGAGACAGACCCAGTGATCGAGTCCTTTATTACACAGGTAGTAACAGCTTCCACACTGCCCACCAGGGATTATTTGTCTGGCTGTCGTGCACGAATGCGCTGTCCAACCAAGTTCCTACCTGCCCACTCCGAAGGAACGTGTTTCAGTTCCAACACACGGGGTAGCTTCCCCTTAACAGAATAACAACCTAAGATGGTGACCACCTGGCTAACTACACTAGTTACCACGTAACTGTTACTACTGACCTGGGACTACAACATCTGCCCGGGTCCACGTGCTGGAAGACTTGTTGTCCTGTAGGGCCGGCACTGCACTTACAGCCTGGTGCCATCCAGCGCTATTATCCAGTGCACACCGTGCCCCTCTAGGGCCGGTACTACACCCACAACATGGTGGCATCTGGCGATGTCGTTACATCGCACACCGTGCCCCTTCTCGGGCCGGTATTGCACCCACAGCATGGTGACATCCAGTGATGTCACTACATATACATAACTTCATTGGCAAGTGACATCAGAACTGGTCCTGCCCGCTCCCCCCTTTCACCAAAGCGTATTGACTAGCATGGTGAAGTGTGGTAAGAAAAAAACCTAGGACCAACATGGCATGGGGGTGCCTTAATGCATTGGCATTTTTTTTTTACTGAAATTACATTTTGTATCAAAATACATATTAAAACTAGAGTTGGACAAGGTGACATAATATGTATTCAAACAATTAGACTGGAGATATTATTACTTGGTTCTTTATAAAATTAAGATTAGACTGGAGACACAAATGCCTAAATATTAACAGAGAAAACATTTACCACGGTAAGTTTGCCGACATTAAAATCATTATGATACCCAGAAGGAAGGAACTGCAGTGAATGTGAGATGAACTTGGTGAACAGGTCTGCAAAGTTTGGCTCAGGATAAGTTCCAATGTACAAAAAGTTTGCTAAACAACTGGAGATATCGATCAGAGGGACACAACTGGAACACATAGAATAATATGTATACCTAGAATAGCTACTGAAAGTGGAACAAAATGAAATTGATGGAAATATGAGCTGGGTGAGAGCAGGTTGAAGTGTTTTTGGGAGTATGAACTTCATATACAAAATTAAGATACCTGTGTGATTAGAGATTAACGTTTTAATGAGTGCGTAGAACCTGTAACGTTCTTACGTGCCTCTCCTGGACATCTGTGAAAAAAGAGCTTTATGTTCCAGATATGAAGTTTTCGTGACTGCAAGGATCCATACTCTTTGGTTTTTCGGTAAAGTCACGTAGGTAAAAAACTAATAAAAGATCAAATATATTAAAAATGAAAACAACTAAATTAAATCACGACGTTTCGGGCACAACACAAGCGTCCGTCTTCAGGTGGGGACAACGTAGTGAAAGCACAACCGCGTAAGTGTGTCTAAGAGATGGCTGTGACGAGGAATGATATAGTTGCGGGGGAAGGAGGGGGGGAGGGGGCATGGTGAGTGTGGGGGCGGAGTGTGGGCTGGGTGGTAACCTGGAGTTAAAACTGAAGTTTTGTGATGCATGGGGCGGAAGTAGATAAGAAAGCTAAGTTAAGCCGAGTGTGGGGGCGGGGTGTGGGCTGGGAGGTAACGCATGGAGTTCAAACTGAAGCTTTGTGATGCAGGGGGCAGAAGTAGATAAGAAAGCTAAGTTAAGCCGATTAAAGACATCCTTTGTTATGCTGCAGGGGGGGGGGGGGTAAATTGGAGTTGTGCAAGCTAAACTTGCACGCTCGAAACAACGTGTGGCAAATTTTTTCCAAGTGTTGGGAGTAAGCCGGGCTTGAAGTCAAATTTCATAGTGATGGTAGTGTGTAAAGCTGGGAGTAAAAGACTGGGAATATGGATATGAATATGGAAATAAATAAATACAAATATTTAACTTGGTTAATTACATCCTTCCAATGATTGCTCAATTTGAATCCATCCACTCGGTTGAAGTTATGTCTATGTTTGTATATCTGGATGGCTTCATGGACAAATCTTTGGTAGTATCCAGGAGGCTTGCAGAGTACTTTGGTATCGGAGAACACAATATCATGATAACCCGCAGTGTTATAACAGTGGTCAGCTACGGCTGAAGAATTCATCCTACCGTGTTTCAAATCTGACTTGTGCTCGTGAATGCGGTCGGAAATATGTCGTTTCGTTTCCCCGATATAACAATCACCACAGGCGCAAATCAGTTTGTAGACACCAGTCAGGAATGACATCCTTTACGGATGGGATCAGATCACGGATCTTATGTACTATGCTGAATCGGACCTGGATCTTGTGTTTGTTTAGAATTTTGGAATTTTTTTTGGAAACGCCTGCTATGTATGGCAACGTAATTATTTTGATCGAAGACTCGGGGGGGGGGGGGGGGGGGTTGTTTCTCCATAGTAGGAGAAACAGCTTGGTGGATAGCACGGTCCGAGTATCCGTTCATCTTGAGGGCCAGATGTACATGTTCTAATTCACTGGCCAGGTGGTGTTTGTCAGAGATGCAGTGGGCCCTATGGTATAGTGTTTTGATGAGGGAATTATTTTGTGCCGGATGGTGGTGGGAATCAGGCTTCAGGTAGTAATCTGTGTGGGTGGTCTTCCTCTAGACAGAATGTCCCAAAGAGCTATTGGGCCTCCTCTCAAACAGAACATCCAAGAATGGTAGCTTGCCATCCTTCTCCACTTCCATGTTGAATTTGGTGGATGGGTGTGGTCTAGAAATTGGTTCAATGCTGGGAGGCCATGTGGCCAAATGATGAAACTGTCATCCACATATCTCTTCCACAGGGAAGGACGCAGGGTGGATGTCTGGATGGCGTCTGTTTCAAATTTCTCTATGAAAACATTGGCTATCACTGGTGACAAGGGGGAACCCATAGGGGTACCCTCATTTTGTTTGTAGAAGGTACCATTCCAGGTGAAGTACATGTTGGTGAGGCAGTGCCTAACCATTATTTTTTTACCTACGTGACATTACCGAAAAAAAACAAAGAGTAAGAGCTTCTAGATTTGAACCTTTCGTGACTGCAAGGATTCATATTCTTAGGTTTTTTCGGTAAAGTCACGTAGGTAAAACATTAAAATTAATAAAAGTAAAATAAAACAAAAATCACGACGTTTCGGAAGCAACACAAGATCTCCAAAATTCTAAACAAACATAAGATCCAAGTCCGATTCAGTACAGTGCATAAAATCCGTGATCTGATTCCATCTGTGAAGGATGTCGTTCCTGACTTACAGTATCCTGGAGTCTACAAATTGAGTTGCAGTTGTGGTGATTGCTACATTGGAGAAACGAAACGTCATGTTTCTGATCGTGTCCGCGAGTACAAGTCAGATCTGAAACACGGCAGAACTGATTCTTCGGCCGTTGCCGATCATTGCTACAACTCGGTGGGCTCTCAAGATATTGTCTTTTCCGAGACCAAGGTGCTCTGCAAACCTCCTGGCTTCCATCAAAGGTTTGTACACGAAGCCATACAAATATACAAACACAGACATAATTTCAACCGTGATGATGGTTACAAACTGAGTAATCATTGGAAAGATGTGATTAACCATGCAAAAAAGATATAACTACACTTATTTGGACCATCTTATTTGACAGACAACTATTACAGGTTATTGATAGACAGCCAGGCTTGTTTTACCATGTGTAGTTATTTCTTTTTTCACACTATTGTTACGTAGGCCAGGCTTGGTCACAAACCGTACCTCTCCATAACAAAGGCTCAGCCTCTTAAGCTTCACCTTACCATATTAATAAAAAGTGTGCCGTACTTGGCCCTTCCCCCCCCTCTCCAACCATTATATATACGGAGTGGTAGCTCTTGTAATCTCTCATTTACTTGATACAGCTGTCGTGGCTGTGACGGTTCCACCTGAAGACGGAAGCTTGTGTTGCCTCCGAAACGTCGTGATTTTTGTTTTATTTTACTTTTATTAATTTTAATGTTTTACCTACGTGACTTTACCGAAAAAACCTAAGAATGGTAAGAGCTTCATAGCTCATTAGATTCCTCCAGTATGAATTAAGATTCTGATTGTGACCTTCAGTGGCTAAACAAAAATATGGAACAAAAACTGAAAAGTGCACACATTAACATGTAGAGAATCATGCTTGAAATTGGATTTAGAGGCGGAAAGATGAATGCATGGATTAGAGAACATAAACAGGTTAAAGACATTCGAATTAGTAAGGAAAGTCGGCCATTACGATAAGAAAACTGTTAAGAAAAGTAAACGATAATACCAGATGGTCAAGAATAATGACGGAATGGCAGCCAAGGAATAGAACACTTTCAATAACAAACCCGCCGAGGAGATGGAGCAATGAAATCAACTTGTGTACAGGTGTATATTCATAATCAACGTTTTTGGGTTTAGATCGCGTTATTTATAAATGTGTCGTAACCCTCCACCACCCGACACGGCCAATCAGTAAAAAAGTGTCACGTTGACAAAAGACAAATTAGTTCACTGCTTTAGCCCACTGGTGTGTTGAAGCGCGAAACCACAAGATTTACAATTTGAGTACGACGTTTCGCTGGTAATTGCGACCAGCATCATCGGGCAATTCGCCAGAATGGTGAGGCTCTGCTGTGTCTCCCGCTCTTATATGAAGCAGCAGCAGGGTGACGTCATCATTAACTCATTAACTCATCAGGTGCAAAGATTTGAGGGGGGAGTTATTGTAATTATATACTAGATTAGTAATCAGGCTATTGTTACGCTGCGAGTTGTAGATTAGTAATCATTTGGAATGTGTTTTATTGTGATTATGCTACATTAGTAATCAGTTAGTGTTTGTTTCCCTTATAAGGAATTGTAATGTATCTTATTTAATAATACGCTTCCAGGCCGCACTAAGCCTGTAGCTGTCTGAGCGATTAAAGTTATTTCTGTTTCTCTCAATTTCAATCGATTCTCTAATTAGTCTTTGCCAGTAGTAACTAGTTTTACACAACACTTCAACGTTGTCAAAATCAATTGAGTGTCCCTGTTGGCATGTATGTTCTGCCACTGCCGACAGTTGTGTTTGTGATAATTTAATATTTCTCTGGTGTTCTTTTAGTCTTACACTAACGTTACGCCCTGTCTGTCCAATATAGCATCTGCCACATACACAATTAATCCGATATACACCTTCTGTTGATAATTTAGGTAATTCGTCTTTAGTGCACGTTACTAGTTGTTGAATTTTGTGTACTGTACCAAATCTTACTGTAATGTTTTGCTTTTGCAAAACACGGGCTAATTTGTCAGTTACTCCTGAGATAAATGGTATTTTTATTGTTTTAATAATCTGATCGCTTTCAGCAGTGTTGCTTTGCGATCGTGATTTGGCTTTTAGTGCTCTGTTAATTTGAGCATTATTGTAGCCATTCTGTCTTAGTGCTTCTTTAACATGTTTAATCTCTCTCACTAGACTTTCACCATCTGACACTGTTTTAGCCCGATGTATGAGCGTCTTGATAAGAGAGGATTTCTGAGCTGGGTGGTGATGCGAATCTGCATTCAGATAGGCATCAGTGTGCGTTTGCTTTCTGTTAACGCTGTGTGTTATGTTACCATTTAGGCCATGCCCAAGTAAAATATCCAGGAACGGGAGTGTGTTATTCACCTCCATTTCCATGGTGTATATTGTTGCATCGTGGGCTCGTGGGGGGTGCATGTGTGTTGAACTTATTTCGCACCATTATTTAGCCACCCTTGCAGCTTGGTGAGGCCTTAATCCAGCAGTAGATTGACCAAGGCTGAAGATGATTATCATGAACACATAATTTACACAACTCATAAATATTACCATACAATCATCATTACTCATATAAGTATCTAATGACCACATGCATGGATATATGCGTTTATCGTGAACGTTAGAATGTAAATGTAATTGTAGAATTGCCAAGTAAGAATGTTTCCTTTGAGAGGTACAATACAGTCGGTACATTTCGTTCAAAAGCGTTTGCCAAGAACATTTTAAACACGTGAAGTAAGTTTAAAACCTCAAAATAAAAGGCTGTTTTGCTTCCAAGGCATCTACTTTTTGGTGGACATCAGTTAAAAGTTGGCTTGGTCTGAGTACAACATGTATACGAATTCTTAATTGAGTTGCAACTGGTTATATTGTCCTGTGGCTTTTTAAATGCCAATAACATATGGTTCATCAACCATTTTAATAACATTTATGAAGTAAAACTCCCAGTTGCATGTTTTTGCAGTCTTCACTAAAACTATGCAAAATAGTATAATCAGCAATACTGTGCTGTAGAAACTAAGCTTGCAAACCAGTATAAAATATATTCCCACTGTTGTAAATTGTTCCATTACATAGCGCTTCTATTCCTTCAGCTAAACCTCTTTTGAACTTGTTAAGACACCAACATCTAGTCTACCATTATATATACTATCTGACCAGAAATAAGACAAGCTTATAAGGTAAGTTTTTACAATTTAGTCTACCAGATTGAAATATATTTTCTCATGTACTGTACTGTCTCATGTACTTTACAAGAGAACAGATAATTTTCACAATGTAAAATAAATATAAAATGTAAATTTAAAGAAAACTGAACATTGCATTACCATCGTATTTTAATGAGAAATTGTTTCAGTTAGTCCAAATAATGTGTTGAACTTTTTATATGAAGGCTATGACTCGCCATTTCCAGATTTCATTCTCTTTGTGGCTGACTTTTGTCTTACATGCATTACTTAGCATACATTTAAACATGTTGCCGGAAGCCATTGATTAAATATGACTAAAGTTGCATTACTTGTCCAATATTGTTATTTAATGACCTTGTCTGAAAATGGTCTGTAGAGGTATCCATACCTAACTAGAATACAAATAAAACATTCAATCATTCATCATGTGGTAATTGTAAGATATTCATATATATGTATAAAGGTGTAATTTGGCAAAGATGCACTATTCCCATGCAGTTAGCCGGTAGTTACGGCCACATGCCTACAGTGGGCAGAAGAGGGGCTGAGCCCCAGTGCTAAGAGACTATGGCCATGAGGGCAAACGGTTACCCTGTGGAACGGTATGTTTAAAGGGACAGACTTCAGACCCCAGGAAGGGAGCTGGGGGATGACATCACCTCCAGATCCTTCTGGAAGGTTCGGGAAGGAAGGTGTGGCCGGGGCGGGTCGAGCCACGGCCCTGCATAAAATCCGGACCCCTGAACGGTCCCGGCAGTCGTCGTTCACCCGAAAATGGAAGAGCTTCCAGAAGAGAAGAGCCCAACGGGCAGAACCATACCCCTGGCTAGGGTCGGCTCGAGCTAACCAGTGAAGATAGAGGAGAAGAGCCCAAGGGGAGAACCATACCCCTGGCTAGGGTTGGCTCTAGCTAGACCAGTGAAGACCAAGCTTCACCCAAGACAGAGTTAGGTTAGCCAGTGACAGGCATATTAGTCTGGAGGGGCAACCTCCATAGCGTATCGGGTATGAGGGGCCGCTACCCCTCTGTGTTAAGTGTTAATTGTTAAATAAATTCCGTGTTGCCTCAGAACTCTCTCCTAGTCATCTTCATCTTCGTAGATGTCGTTCAACATCCTGGTACATACTCGGCTCCTAGTATACATAATCTACGCTAGTTATTTAAATAAATAACGTTTGGCCACTTCCGACACCAGTTTTAGTGGGCTCAAACGGAGACTCAGACGTACTTTTTGGAGGCACATATATTTAACACCAACACTGGTGAATACTAGTTAACACTATACAACCTCTTCTTGGTTCTTTCGGTAAAGTCACGTAATAATAAAATAATAAAAATAAAACATAAAATAATTTTATTATGTTTTATTTTTATTATTTTATTATTTCCATTCTATGTGACTTTGCGGAAAGAACCAAGAAGATGAATCCCTGCAGTCACAAAAGCTTTAAATCGAAACTATACGACCTATGGTGGTGACCACCAGGCTAGCTACACTAATCCCTCAGTCATCTAGCTACAATGGACCAGACCACAGCTCGGGTCCAGGTCCACGTGTTGGAGATTCTTCTGGACGTAGAATGTAGAATGCAGGTTTCTTCCGGATAACAACAGCAGCCGGTCACACTGGGGGACCTGACTTATATCCCCTGTGTTGGGGTTCGCTCTGCCCCTAGCCACGACCACCTTCTCGAATCCTCGAGGAGGATCTCGACCTGGACACGTTATCACCCCTCGCCCCCAAATTTGGGGTCCCCGTGTAGCCACAACCGGTCACGTGTCCTCTGGGGCCAAACGAGAGTGCCATGGCCCCTTTTAACCCCATTCTGTGGCCAGCACTCTGGTACCCGTTCCTGTAGGGGCTGGCACTGCACATCCATCACTTTCATTCAGTGCTCACCAAGCCCCGCAAGGGCCGGTACTGCATCCACATTCAAGTGGTGTCCATGATGTCAATACATCGCACGTCATACCTCTCCCAGGCCGGCTTCACACAGTGATATCCAACGATGTCACTACACCCCCCCCCCCCCCCCTTCATATCAGTCAGCCATTCCGGCTGTCACCTCTCCCTTAACAATCAACTTACAAGTTTCGATTTAAAGCTTTCGTGACTGCAGGGATTCATCTTCTTGGTTCTTTCGGTAAAGTCACGTAGAAGGGAAGCAGCCGTCCTCAGGTGAGGACGGCTGCTTGCGTTGTGGCCGAAACGTTGTGAGAATTATTTTATTATGTTTTATTTTTATTATTTTATTACTTCCCTTCTACGTGACTTTACCGAAAGAACCAAGAAGACAACTTACAAGTGTTACAATTAACAGTAACAATAGCAAATAAATACCTTAGCCCACCTATACAATATACACACTATCTACCGATATACATCAATGGGCAAGGAATGGGGGTGGAGGTACAGAACAAAAAACAAGAAGAGAAAGAGAGAGGGAAAAAAACAAAATACAGTAAAACGTGAATGCTCAGAACCCTCTCGATCACAACCATCTCCCACTCTCACCGTGTAACAAAACCCGCAAGCACAATAAGGGCTAGGTTCAGCCAATAGCCGATATGGCCTGCCAAGTGTGACAATCAACTGACGATGTGGGAGTGTGTGTGTGTATGGGAGTCACGAAAACCGCAAAGTTTTTGATCGAGTCTTCATGGCCGGGCCCCCAGGGTAGGTGGGCTTGCGCTCCCTGGTGGTCCCAGGGGAAATATGCAACTGTCCCGACGAACCCGGCTCCTCATGGGGAGCAGTCAGCCGGGCCGACGGGCTCTCGTTTTCCGATGCCAGTGGAGTCGGTGCAGATGGCGACTTGGGGGTCATCAGCCACTCGGCACCTGTGGACAGGATCACACGATTTTGCTGAGGACCAACCTCAGCGGGCACAAACCTCAGCTTGTCTGACACATCTGACACTCGGCCCCTGCGTTGTGGAGATGGGCTGAATACACATGGAGCGATGAAAGGCTTGAGGCGCTATGGATGTACAAACCAGCTCAACCCGGCCCAACCGAATCTGAACACACTGTGGTCGGATGACCCGAATCACATCGACCAGTCCCCTCCTGCATTTAAACAATAAGGGTGACGTACCCACTGGCACCTATGGACAGTGCAGTCAGGCTGTGTCACCTGCAACCCACTCGTGGGCAGAAGTACGGAGACCCCTTAGCTGCTCATTTGCAAATTGGTGCAAATTATAATTTTCTCTAAAAGTCTCACGCGCTTCTGAAAGCTTTATAAGGGTAAAGCGCATGGATTCCAAAAAATTGTATTTAGCCTTGCTTGGCGCGACACGTAGTTGTACATCAAATTGAGGGTCATGGTCTCTGCCGTACATTAAAAAGAATAGCGAGTAGCTGGTGGATGCATGAGGAGCCATTCTGTAGGCAGCCAGGACTCCGGGAACATGCACTCACCATGGTCCCTCCCCTCCCTCCATCCCCCGCGACTATATAATTCCTCGTCACAGACATCTCTTAGACACACTTAAGCGGTTGTGCTTTCACTACGTTGTCCCCACCTGAAGAAGGACGCTTGTGTTGCACCCGAAACGTCGTGATTTCATTTATTTGTTTTCATTTATTTTATTAGACATTTTTCCTTATGTGACTTTACCGACAAAACCAAGGAGTATGACCCCTACTATCCCCACCCCCATCCGTTTTTTTGACGTAGCGGCGCAACTTAACCAACAAGGCGTCCTCCACCTGGAGGCGCCCCCACTCTGTAAGGTTCAAGCCAGAACGGCGTCACGCGTTACAGGACCATCGGCTCAAATCGGAAGTGTCCACCTCGGCCGATGCCGCAAGGGTGGGAGAGCAAGTCCTCGGTTGGCGCTTTACAGCGCCCCGAGCCCAAAAAACATGTGCACCCGTCGCTCAATGGCAATCGCGGCAGGGCATTCGCGTTCATGTGCTGCGTGCCTTTCCGCTAAAAATCAGTAAAGGAGTAGTCCTGGAGGACTTCCAACCAACGTGAAAGTTGGCCTGACGGCTGTTCAGAACGCGATGCGTACTGTAGCGCAGCATGATCAGAGTGCACCATAAAGCGTCTGCCATACAAATAGGGTCGATACTGTTGTACAAAGAAAACAATTGCTAGAAGTTCCTGGCATGTGACGTAGTATTGTTGTTCGGCCGGTGACAGCACTCTGCTTCCATATGCGACAAAGCTCTCAATGCCATTGACAACTTGAGACAGAACAGCGCCAATTCCGGTGTTACTCGCGTCTGTGTCAATGACGAACGACAAGGCAAAGTTGGGGTAGTAGAGTCATCGCGCAGCGCAGCAAATGCGGCCTCCTCCGCCTCCCCCCAATGAAACTTCTGACCTTTAGCGGTCAAGGCATGGAGTAGTTTGGCGATGGTAGCAAATCCAGCGACAAAACAGCGGTAATGAAATGCAAATCCTATAAAACTGCGCATCCTATAAAACTGCGCATTTCTCTCACACGCTTTTCTCCGGGACCGTCGCAATTCCAGATTTACGAACGATGTGACCGAGACACTGAACAGATCTTTAAAGAAGGTGACACTTTTGCGGCTTAAATTTGAGGTTGGCCGCACTCATTTTGAAAAAAGATAGCTTGTAACCGGTCAAGATGTTCTTTGAACATATGGCTTAAGACGATAACATCGTTGAGGGAAATCAAGCATGTGTCCCACTGAAGGCCAGCTAGTGCCAGTTCCATCAATCGTTGGAATATAGCCAGCGCAGAGTGGAGCCCCATCGTTAGCTGATTGAATTCGAATATGCCTTGGGGTGTACGAAAGGCTGTTTTGAGCTTAAAGGCTTCATCTAGTGGTAACTGCCAAAATCTGAATAGGAGATCAAGGGTAGAGAAATAATGTGCTCCTGCTGGAGCATCTAGGGAATCGTCCATCCGAGGGAGAGGATACGCGTCAGCCACATATATCTTGTTAAGCTTGCCGAAGTCGACACAGAAGGGCAAGCTACCATCCCGCTTTTTAACAAGAATGATAGGGGCTTCCCACTGGCTGGTGGATGGTGAAATGATGTCTGTGGCTAACATTTTGTCAACCGCTAGCCGAACATGCTCCTTCTCCGAAGGGGTCAGCCAGTAGGGATTCTGACGGATGGGAGCGGCGTCGCCTACATCGATATGGTGGCTTTAAAGCATAGTGTGGCCGATGTCATATTTTTCCGTGCTGAAAACATCAGTAAACTCACGCAAGAGTGCCCTCAACTCATCCCTCTGGGACTCGGACAAATCTGCACTCTCCAAACAGAGCAAATTTAGCCAATTCTCATCCAAACCTTTACACGGCGGTGTATTTGACTCGACCCCTATACTTCCAACAATACATCCCTCGTAAAGTGCGGGTGATGCATGGACTAGCATGGTGCCCTTCTGAACAACGGACGTGTCTAACCCAGCATTGAAAACCTGGATAAAAAGTTCCTGGTCATTGGACATTAGAGTCTGGGCTCCTTCTAACGTCAATCCCCGAACATCCTGTTTTGTGAGGTGGATTCAGGGGCCAAGTGTGTGATGTGTCACCACTCACCTTAAGGTGGAGTTTAAAGGAGGATGGCCGGGCGGGCGACGGTGGTGGTCCGGAGAGGTGTTGTCGTGGCACTTGGCAACTGGAAGAGATGTGTCCTGGCAGGCCACAGTTATAACACACGGCGAGGCCGCTCCCTGGACAAGGTGATGTTTTCCCCCGGCATTGTAGGTCGTCCCATCGTGCCATGCCGTCCCTTTGCCAACCTCCGCATTGGGTCGATGCGCAGGCCTGGGCATGGCTCCGTGTCTTCAGGTGTATCCCGCGCCTCACAAGGCGAGGTACACACCACCAACCCCTTCTCTCATTGCAAGAGCAGGTTTGCCTGGATGCATCTTGCGACTTTGAGAGAGCACAAGTCGTCCTCGTCGATGGCTTGGATAATGATGTGGAGATTTCTTGCTAATGCCAGCAGCTTCTCGAGGACCAGCAAATGGAGTCCGTCATGGTTCATCTTGGGGAAGGCAGCCTTCGCTAACACCAGCAGTGCACTGCGGAAGGCGAGGAGCGTCTCGGGCTCCCTCTGCCTCCGCGCAGTGAACCGATGGTGCACGTTGGACGGCAGTCCATAGATCGCCGCCATCTGCGCGAGTGCCTGCTGCAGCATGGCCCTCTCCGCCGGCGGGATGGTCAAAAACGCCGCCAAGACATCATCCAGGGCGGCGGGCAGCGCTCTCAGGGCCTCCGCCTCTGTCCATCCCGCAAAGTCTTGGTTGGTGATAAATCTTCTTGTTAAGGCTAGCCAGTCGCCTTCAGCAGAATTGAATTCTTTAATAAAAGGCAGTCGTTGCCGCAGGTATGGAAGATCGACGGGCGGGCTGGGCACAGCACTGAAATTGGCGGGCTCCTCACCCCGCTCCGCATTCAAAATGATGCCTGCAAGCGCGGGCTGCGCCACCAGCTCTCCAAATTGGCGGGAAACGGCGACGGCAGGCTGAACCATCCGGCGCGCCTCCGCAGCTCTCTCCTCTCCCATGGACTCCTCATGGTAGACCTCAGCGACATTCGATGCTGCTGCCTGGAGGAGCTCAGCAAGCCGGGAATGCGCTGAGTGGTGCTCCCTCCCCAACGGCAGTGAGCAGTCGCGCCTCTCCTCCCTTCTCCGGGGTCGCCATCCCCGGGGCTGTTAAATCTTCGTCTTTGTCGTCCGACGTCCTGGTACGTACTCTGCTCCTTGTATACATAATCTATGCTAGTTATTTAACTAAAGAACGTTTGGCCACTTTGGACACCAGTTTTAGTGGGCTCAAACGGAGACTCAGACGTACTTTTTGGAAGCAACACATTTATTTAACACCAACACTGTTTAACACTGCTTAAAACTATACAACCTATGGTGGTGACCACCAGGCTAGCATTACTAAATCCTCAGTCGTCTGGCTACAACGGGCCAGACCACAACTCGGGTCCAGTTCCACGTGTTGGAGATTCTTCTGGACGTAGAACGTAGAACGCAGGTTTCTTCAGGATAGCAACAGCAGCCGGTCCCACTGGGGGACCCGGCTTATATCCTCTGTGGTGGGGCTCGCTCAGCCCCTAGCCATGACCAATTTCTCGAATCCTCAAGGAGGATCTCGACCTGGACACGTGATCACCCCTAGCCTCCCTTTTGGGGGTCCCTGTGTAGCCACAACCGGTCACGTGTCCTCCAGGGTCAACCAAAGTGCATGGCCCCTTTTAACCCCATTCCGTGGCCAGCACTCTTGCACCCTCTCCTGTAGGGGCTGGCACTGCACATCCATCACTGTCAGTCAGTGCTCACCAAGCTCCGCTAGGGCCGGTACTGCATCCACATTCAAATAGTGATATATATTTTTTCTACCTACGTGACTTTACCAAAAGAACCAAAGAATATATATTCAAGTGGTGTCCGTGATGTCAATACATCGCACGCCGTGCCTCTCCAAGAACGGCTTCACACAGTGACATCCAACGATGTCACGACATATATAAAATCACAATCCTTTGTGATCCCACTGCTGGATTAAGGTCTCTCCTCTGATGTTCAGTCATTATTGTTGTTTGAGAATTTGTTTCAGAGTTTGTCCAAGTAATGTGTTGGAATGTTGATAGGAAGGCTATGACTCGCCATTTCCAGATTTCATTCTCTTTGTAGGTGACGTTTTGTCACTCACATTACTTAACATACATTTAAACATGTTGCTGAAGCCACTGATTAAATATGACTAAAGTTGCATTACTTGTCCAGTATTGTTATTGAATGACCTTGTCTGAAAATGGTCTGTAGAGGTATCCATACCTAACTACAATACAAATAAAACATTCAATCATTCTTTTTACTTTTTGGTTCTTTCGGTAAAGTCACGTAGAAAGAAAATAAATTAAATAATAGACTATGACGTTTCGATTGCAACACAAGCAATCATCATCAGGTACAAATGAATGAGAAAAAGAGAGAGAGAAAAAACCTAGTAAACTTAGAAATATAATGCAATACAACACAGAGTCGGCTAACATAACAGTCAACACCCTACCTGGTTGATTATGTTCTTCCAAAGAGTGCTGAATTTGAGAGAGAGAAAATACACAGACTCGGAGACACATAGACAGACACATAAGCAGAAAGAGACAACACAGAGAGATAGGCACACAGAGAAACAACACATAGGCACACAGAGAAACAACACCTTAAATAGAGAGAGGGGGGCAGAGAGGGGGGGGGGGTAGATAAATTAGAATGTCAATGAGAGATTTGGAGCTTTCGTGACTGCAGGAAATACTAGAGAGATAACACAGAGACACAGAGAGAGAAAATAAACTTAATAAAACAAACTTATGTAAATTTTTGGAAAGTAATGCAATGCAACACAGAGAGTCGGTCAACACAAAATTAATGCATAGCCTGGTCTATTACGTTCTTCCAAAGATTGCTAAATTAGAAGTTAAGTGTGACTTTTGAGAGAGAAACAAGACACATACACGGAGACACAAAGACAGACACACATGCAGAGAGAGACAACACAGAGACACAGAGAGAGAGAGAAAACGAACTTAAATCCTCCCTGTAGAGGTGGTTTAAACTTGATTTGGAGCTTTTCTGACTGTAGGAATTACTTTTTGGGTCTTTCGGTAAAGTCACGTAGAAAGATTTTTTTAAAATAAATAAATAAAACTAATAATCAAATACGACGTCCCTCTCTATGTGTCTCTGTATTGTCTCTCTCTCTGCTTATGTGTCTATCAATGTGTCTCCGTGTCTGTGTATTTTCTTTCTCTCAAATTTAGCACTCTTTGGAAGAACATAATCAACCAGGTAGGGCGTTGACTGTTATGTTAGCCGACTCTCTGTGTTGTATTGCATTATATTTCTAAGTTTACTAGGTTTTTTTTCTCATTCATTTATACCTGATGATTGCTTGTGTTGCAATCGAAACGTCGTATTCTATTATTTAATTTACATCTTTTTACGTGACTTTACCGAAAGAACCAAAAAGTAATTCCTGCAGTCACGAAAGCTCCAAATCAAATTCAATCATTCATCATGTGGTAATTGTAAGATATTCATATATATACAACTCACAATCCTTTGTTATCCCACTGCTGGATTAAGGTCTCTCCTCTGATGTTCAGTCATTATTGTTGTTTGAGCATATGTCACCACACTGGTTCGTGCAGGTTGGTGAGCGACTGTCCCGGGGACTGGTTCGGATATCGCTCACGGCTGGTGTTAGCCGTGGCAGGTCTCTTGGTTCATAGCACAATGCACAGACTACTACTCCATCACACCGTTCCAATTGAGTCGTATGATAGCAAGCATGTGTTACCAAATACACAGCTGGCCAGTGGTAGATATTTTTTTCTGTTTAATAGAGCTTATAATGTATGATTACTGCACACTCGTGATAACCAAGGTTATACCAGTTGAGCGCTTATAAATGCGCTTTCTCACTTAAAAAGCTATTAAACTAAACTTAACTATTTTATTTTACCACTGAGCTATATCCCGCATTTTCTGAAGCGACCTGGCCACAAATGATAACTCAAATAATGGCTCAACATGTGGAACTTTATAGCAGCCAAATACTATAAACGCGTGTTTCTAAATGTGAAGGAAAAACTCGGAGGAACCGGAGAGTAAGCCAGACAACCACAGAGAGATAGACATGCAAACCCCAAAAATACATGTGTCAGGGTCGGGATCGAACCCACAGGCGAGGTAGTTAACATCTTGCCACCGTGGCGAGATGTTAACTCGAAAGCAGTGTTAAGCAACATCGCTTGTTGCCTCTTATGTGAAAGATGACACAGGATTTTAATAACGAAAACATTAATGTCAATGCACTTATTTATGTTTTGTACCTAAATATGGCATGTAAAAAAATCAGCTAAATTTTGAGTTGGTTTCAACGATTGTTTTTCACCTCTTATTTTAGAGCAGCTGCAAAGCATTGTACACGTGTCAGGACTTACATTTTTTTAATTTCGACAAGAATTATAACAATATTACTTTGTATGTAGTCGCTTTTATTTGAATGTATTAATAATAGCAGTCTCTTTGGAGAGTTAATAAGGTGATTGTTGTATTCTTTAAATTTCAAATATTGTCATCATGGCAATGCAAAGGTGAAAAATAATATTTCTCTTAAAAGCAATCGCATTCGTTGCTATGTAAAAATGTTCAACGTGCATTTTTCACCAGGATAAAAATGCTCAATTATACTGCAATATGTAACATGAGAATTTTTTGCAATGCATTATATAGATGTTCTGTATGAAATAATGACCTCGCATTCAAAGCTCTAATTATTTACGTAACAATGCTAAGAACAATGTAAATGTATAATTATTTAACAGAAGTCAACATAGCCCAAATTAAATCGGTATACAAATTTTGGAATAAATCGTACACGACCTGAAATTGTCTATATATATGGTAATGAGGAGCAGTAAACCTTCACCCCATCGGTTGAGCTGTATATTTCAGATGTGCATGCAAACAAACATTATTCCTATTGGCCAGTGTGTACCTTACTGCATTTTCTGTGTCACTGCCTCACTCGGCTGAAAAAATGGAAATTCTCAACTGTTAATGGCATTTACCCAATTGTTTCAAATGTTAGCTTTTGGCTATGCAGTTGCAAGCAATTGTGTGTGGTGGGCTATAAGCGCGAGTGTGCTTTCACGTGTCATCTCTTGGCAGCGGCAGGCGTGCGTGTGGTGAATTTATATCACGGCGCCAGTGTGATACAAACAGCACGCACAGACGCTGCACGGTCGCCTGTGAATTCAGTGGAACCCTCTGGTTAGTTGACATCTGCAGAAGGATATCAACATAATCCACACCATCGACACATATGATTACACAAAATCCAACTCGCACGTCCAAATGTATTTATGATTTATAATCGTCTGTCACGATAAGAAACGTTATTTAATAACGTGCATGACTGCCGGTGTCAGAACTTTGCTATCACTATGCTGATTGCAGTATCAGCTCGTTGCAGTGAAAACACCCATATGTATTACAAAGCATCACATTCATCGTTTGCATTGCTCGTATGTCAAAAGGGTCAATGGGTATATTTTATATCTTAGTGCAGCCAAATGACAGGTGGATTTTCATACAATTGTAATGACATGATGACACCTGCTGGCTGGAAAAGGGAAGCACGGGTATGGGCACAGCTAAGACAACATCCAATCTGAAAGGGAGAGGTGTCTGGGGCAAAGGTAATAGGCGGGGTTGGCCGATATGCTCCAGGAACTGCTCGAAAGTTCCACGATAGGGTGTGGCCAGAGGCAGGGCCTAGCCACGCATGAGAAGATATAAGCAGGGCGGACCAGGGCTCGGGGTCCGGGTGTGGAGTATTAGGTCCGGACTGCGTCGCTGCTCACCATCAACTCTCTCCATCGTCCGGCCATGTGGAAGATCTCCTGCGGGCTTCCATCACCCTCCTCGGCATGCCGCCAGCCAGCGGCGTAGCCAAGTGTGGACAGTGGAACCGCGCCGAGTGATCGGCCATGTGTGTGTAGCCAGTAAAGATGCTAACATCTAAGTGTTGTACTCAGAGTGAGAAGATAAGGTTGGCCTGTGTTGTGCCTGTTTAAGAATAAATGAGAAGTACCTTCTACACGGCATGTCACGGAAGTCGCTCATTACATCGGAGTTAGAAATGGTTTAAAAATAAATAAGATTGAACAGAAGATGTCCAAACATTAGAAGAAACGTAACCCACCTGTGGCGTCTTTCGACAACGATGAAAATGGAACCCAAGAGCTCCTGCCATCCCCGGGAACCATGGTCCCGGTTATTGAAACCATGGCGGGAGAGTTAGCTGCACCGGAGATGGTCGATGCAGGCACAACATCTCCACACCAGCAGCCCAAAGACGGTTGGAGGAACGTGTCGGAGCAGCTGGACTTCTAGCGGGTGGTCATACAACTGGTGTTGCTCGTCACGACGACTATGGTTGCGGGGCGCTCAGCGCTGACATCGCCGGGAAAGAAACAACCAAGAGTCTGCGGTTAACATCTTGGCGGGAGCGCATGCAGGTGCGACGGCCGCCATTACGCATAATGAGGAGAAGGCGCAGCCGGACGCCACCATTTCGGGTGGCACGGGAGAGGCGCGGACGGAGTCCGCCATTTTGAGAAGTAAGCGTGGTACGCAAGACGCGGCGCCCGCTGCTAAGAATGTGATGAGTGGAACTGATCGCACTTGCAGACTTCCTCAAGTTAAATAATTCGTTGCCAGCAGGAGGCGATGGGAGCGCCTTCACTTGAC
This sequence comes from Lampetra fluviatilis, assembly GCF_964198595.1. Classification (NCBI taxonomy): domain Eukaryota; kingdom Metazoa; phylum Chordata; class Hyperoartia; order Petromyzontiformes; family Petromyzontidae; genus Lampetra; species Lampetra fluviatilis. The sequence continues at coordinate 10,522,678 of NC_136280.1, forward strand.
AATTTGAAGCAGCTTTCCGATAAATGTATTGGACAGAAGAGGAGGCGCTGATCACTCTGCCGACTGTTTTGGATAACGACGCTCTTGCTGTCTTCAGAGCTATTCCTGCTGCTAAAAAGGCTACACTTCAAGGTGCTTATGCTGAGATAGCGGACGTGTATGAGCCACCTTCTGACACGCGCCAGAAATTTCTTCAGCGTAGGTGAGGGGAAGCCGAGAAGCCTCTCGCCTACTGCAGCGCGCTGTTGGCGTTAGTGGGAGCAGCTTACCCAGGGGTGAATTCGGAGGCTCTCGACTCGCTTGTCATGGAAAGGATGCTGGGACTGGCTAGAGAAATTGGTGTGGTCTTACCTGTGTGACGAAAACATACAGATATCTCGGTGGGCCGCCAGGTGTCTTCAGGCCCACGAGAATCTACAGCATTGGGCTCAAATGGCGGCGTGGACATGGGACCCCAGCCGAGATGGGAAACCGAAGGGATGGTCGCCAAGAAAGGTTGTAGTGATTCTGCCTGAAGCAAACGACTTCGGAGAGAGACGTCGCTGCTGCGCTCCCATCGTGGAACCGGAGAAGGGGGAATGCTGCGCGCCATCAGTGGAACTCGGGACCGTGTCAGCAGGAGAATTGGGTGGCGCAGAGGCAATTTCTTGCCTGTTTCACTGCGGTCAGCCAGGGCACTTCGTGAGAGGGTTCCAAAATCACCCTCGGACACTGACTGCGGCTCTGGCACCCGCTGCTCCTCCGACAGCTCCACCTCAACTCCAACAGCATCCGAGCCTGTGACCATGGATGGAATTCAAAGCTTCACCGGGAACGGGGAGTTGCCTGTTACCACCAAGCCTACTGCATCTGTGCCTCCTGTGTTGCAGCCCGTATCCCCTGCTGTTCCGGTGGTGTGCACACTGCCCGAGCAGGAGCGGAAGACCGTTCCCGTCGACGAACCGGCGTCGCAAACTTGGTCTAAATGCTTGCGATTCCATTGATTTCATAATTCTGGGTATTACTCGGGAATGGCGGAGGTTTGTGGTTAATTGTTGAGTTGTGCTCTCTTCCCCTCCACCTTGTTCCCTTTTAACAGTTCTTTTCTCTCCTTGTTCCCTTATATTTAGATGTTTTAATTTTTCCTGCGGATTGTTCCACCTTTTAAGAAAAATAATCGTACTCCTGCTTCGATAACTCTTTTATTATCGTACTTAACTGGTGCGTGGGTGCACTTACCTGTTTATTACGGGGGAGGGGGGGGGGTGATGTAATGACATGATGACACGTGCTGGCTGGAAAAGCGAAGCATGGGTATGGGCACCGCGAAGACAACATCCAATCTGAAAGGGAGAGGTATCTGGTGCAAAGGTGATAGGCGGGGTTGGCCGAGATGCTCCAGGAACCTGCTCGAAGGTTCCACGATAGGGAGTGGCCACAGGTAGAGCCTAGCCGTGCCTGGGGAAATATGAGCAGGGTCGGACCGGGCTCGGGGTTCGTGTGTGGAGTCTTGGTTCTGGACTGCATCGCTGCTCACCGTTATCTCTCTCCGTCGTCCGGCCATGTGGAAGATCTCCTGCGGGCTTCCATCACCCTCCTCGTTACGCTGTCAGTCAGCGGCGTAGCCGAGTGTGGACGGTGGAACCGCGCCGAGTGATCGGCCGCGTGTGTGTAGCCAGTAAAGACGCTAATATCTAAGTGTTGTACTCAGAGTGAGAAGATAAGGTCGGCCTGTGTTGTGCCCATATAATAATAGAGAAGAAGTACCCTCGTGTTGCGGAAGTCGCTCATTACACAATCGCAAGAAAACCTGCTTTTCTGGAATGTATTCCATTGCAGGTTGGATCAGCGGATGGTCACGAGTCGTGTGTACAGAAAGAGCTTTTGTGTGAAGATATGCTGCATTTTTCACCATGCAGTTAATGAACGAGCAAATGATTTTTGTCTTATCGTTTTCAAAATTCTTTAAACTAGACACATTCATAATAAAGGGAATCCAACTTAAATCAGTAGTCAGTTTAACACGTAGGCTTTCGCGACCAATATTATTCATAATAAACGTTTTTGGGTTTAGATCGCGTTATTTATAAATTTGTCGTAACCCACCACCACCCGACACGGCCAATCAGTAAAAAAGTGTCACGTTGACAAAAGACAAATAGTTCACTGCTTTAGCCCACCGGTGTGTTGAAGCGTGAAACCACAACATTTACAATTTGAGTACGACGTTTCGCTGGTAATTGCGGTTTTTAAAATGTTTATTCAGTATCTCGGCGGTGACAACAAACCGAAAACCAAACCGAAACCGAGGGGGCGCCCCCTCACTCGAGCCCTAAAGGTCCCGCTCAGTCACCGACCCATCCTCTGGGCCGGGATCACCCGTGCCACAGCATCGGAGGGGAAGCCTCCCCTTCCAGCCACGCACACCTTCACCCCCGGATGCCGGCGAGGACCTCCCCACCCCCCCCCCCCCGCCCTAGCCCACCCTGGGCAGCGGCCACTTCCATCGTTCCCTTGCGGCCTCGCGCCCCATTTTCCCTTGGTCCATCTGTACCACCCTTTCCAACAGTCTCCTCGCAGCATAACATGTCTCCAACGGGGACGTCAGGGACCCCTCCAGCCCCTTCTTTCGCGCTTTCCACAGCGCCTCTTTCGTCGCTCCTATTACAGCCCACACCCGGTCCCTGTCCTCCCTCCCCACCCCCCGCAGCTCTCCCCACATGACGTCCCGTGCCGTCACCCTTGATAGAGCGAAACGGGCCAGCAACGGCTTACTCCTCCTCCAGACTTCCTGGGCGAAAGGGCACGCCACCATCACATGCGCCGCAGTTTCATCCGCGTTGCAGCCCCTCGGGCACTTGGGGGTATGCGCCATTTGGCGGCTGTACAAGAAACCCCGCGTCTCCAACCTGTCTCGGACAGCCAGCCATGACAGGTCCCGCTGCTCCTTCATGAGCACTGCCGACGCCACATTCCTCCAAATCTTCCCGTGCGTCTCCCTCCTCGCACCGGCCACCTCGTCACAGGCCTCCTCCTTCTCCGCCGCAGCCCGCACCTCCCTGGGGGCCCACCGACCCCCCCCACCGGCTCAGGCCGTGCTGCCCGACGTAGTTCCCCACCACGTCGCTAACCCAGCCCCCCGGCCAGTCCAAAGGGGTGCTCCTTCCTGCCTCAGTCATCCCGAGCCCCCGCACCCGCCACGTCAGTCGGTACCTCATATACCACGCTGCCTTGCCCCGCGGCTCCGCAGAGAAGAACAGCCGCAGCGCATTGCAGACAAAGGTCGATTGCAGGGTATACCCCACATTTGGGGCACCCCTCCCCCCATTCTGGACCTGCAGACACACCACGGCCCTCCTCACCCTCTCCATCCCTCCCCCCCAGATAAACCTGAAAATCGCCGTGGTCAAGGCCTTAGCCTCCCTCCCACCTGGCGGGAACACCTGCGCCAAGTAATTTAGGGGTGGTAATATTTCTGTTTTAACCACCATAATTCTACCGGCCATCGTGAGCCGCCTCCCAGCTCACTTACCCAGGCAGCCCTTTGCCTTCCTCACCCCCTTCTCCCAGTTACCTTCCCCCATCCTATCCCCTCAGCTCCGGCGGCCGACCCTCGAAAAGCCTCGGGTCTCCAAAAACCATGAGCTGACTTTCCCCCACACTGACCTTCAATCCGGAGGCCGCGCAGAACCTCCCCATCCCCTCCATTGCCCTCCATACCGATGCCACGTCCCTGCATAGCACGGCCACGTCGTCCATGTACAGGGTCACCTTTCCCTGCTCCTTGCTCCCCGGTATTACCACCCCCCCAATCCTCTGGTCATTCCTTATCATCTGCGCCAGCGGCTCCATGCACATGACAAATAGCACTGGGGACATCGGGCATCCCTGCCGCACCCCCGATCCCACTGGGATGATCCCGGAGCATTCCCCATTTATCAGGAGCCTGGCCCTGAGCCCCCCATAGAGTCGCTTCACCCACTCCACCAGGGGCCCGCACACCCCCATCCTCTCCATCACCGCCAGCATGAATTCATGAGAGAGGCGGTCGAAGGCCTTGTCCAGGTCCAGACTTAGGATCCCCAACAGGCACCCCCTCTCTCTCTCGCCTTCAATCGCCTCCCTCAAGACCACCAAAGTGTCCGCGATCCTCCTCCCCGGGACCGCACACGTCTGGTCCGGCCCCACCACCTCACCCACCACCTTCCCCAGTCGCCCCGCCACCACCCTTGCCACGATCTTATAGTCCGCGTTCAGGAGGGTTATTGGCCTCCAACTTCCCAGGTCCCTACGCTCCCCCTTCCCTTTATAAATCAGTGTCACCAGGCCCTCCTGCATGTCGTCCGGTACCTGCCCCTCCTCCAACGTTTCCCTACAAATTTGCACAACATCCTCCTTCAGGAGTTCCCAGAATTTTATGTAAAAGTCCGCCGGGATCCCGTCCGGCCTGGGGTCCTGTTCTTGTTCAGCCCCTTCACCGCCCCTTCCACTTCCTCCCATTGAATCCTCTCCCCTAGCGCCTCCGGGTTCTCAACCCTCTTCCCCAATGCTCCCAGCAGCTCCTCCCGCCGCCCCCCATCTATCCCTTTCCCTTTATACAACTCCCCATAAAAGTCCTCCGCTACACTAATCATCCCTTCCGTCGTCACCTGTCTACCCCTAGTAGGACTAACCAGCTCCCTCATTTCATTGTCTCCCTCCCTACCCGCCTTAAGGAAAAATCGTGTACACTGCTCCCTATCCTCTGTTGCCCTGACCCTCGCCCTATACACTAATTGCCTAGCCCTCTTTTCCAGGACTGAGGCTACCCTCCCCTTCATCTCCGCTATCCTTTCTCCCACCGGGAACCCTAGCCCTAGCAGCCCATACAGCCTTTCTAACCTAGCGTTCCATTGTCTCAAATCCCTACCCACCCCCTTTCTTCTACTGTAACACTGAAAGAACGTTCTGATCCTACACTTTACATGCCCCCACCACTCCAACCTCGTGGGGAAGCACACCTGCAGCGTCCTCCAGCTGGCATACGCTTGCTTGAAATCCTCCACCAACTCCTGCTCCGCCAGCAAGCCCACATTCATCTTCCACACGCCCTTCCCCCTCTTCACCCCCCCCCGGGATCACAAGCCCCGCCACCACCATTCTGTGATCCGAGAGGGGGAAAGGTTCCACCCCCGCGCTGCCCACGTTTACCTTGTCGGAAACGAAGATAAAGTCAATGTGTGACTGTGCTCCCCCACTCTTGTCCGCCCACGTGAACTCTGGCCGCGTGCCGTGCACCCTCCTGAACGTATCCACCATCCCAAAGGTCCCCATCAGCTCCCTCAGTTCGCTGGAAGAGGAATCTAACTTCCTCCTCCCCTTCACCGACACCAGGTCCGCCAGGCCTAACGGGCAATTAAAATCGCCCCCCACGATGACCTGCCTCCTGGTGGCCAGTAGGCCCGCCAGGCTCTCCCACACCTCCTTCCTTTCCATGCACCGTACCGGGGCGTACACGTTTATCAGCCGAAGCTGCACGCCCTGGTAAGTAGCGTCTAGACAGAGAAGCCGACCCGGTATTATTTCCTGGGTCCCTTCTACACTCATTCCCCGTCTTCCTAGGAGGGTGACCACACCTGTGCACCTGCTCTCGTTGCTGCCGGACCAAAAGTACTGTCCCTTCCATCCGTCCAGCAGAGCCTCCGATCCTAGGGTGTAGGGGAGGTGACATTCCTGGAGGAAGATTACATCGCTTCTGGTGAGCTGCAGCCACTGCATGATTGCCCCCCTCCTTCCCTTCCCCTTCATCCCTCTCACATTGACCGATGCTGCGGATATGTCCATGCCGGGGCGTGATTTATCCCGTGTCGGACTCCGGCGCGCGCTCCCTCCTCCTGCCTTTGCCCACCTTCCCCTTAACCGTTTTCCTCCCCTTTGATTTACGGGGCTTTCCCCGGATCAAACGTTCCCCCCCTTCCCCCCACCTCCACCCTGACTCCCCCGAGTCCGGCGCGGATCCTGAAGGGCTCGTGTCTTCCTGGGGACTAGCTCCTATCAGGACTCTGTCCCGCTTCCTTTTCCTCCCCCCCACTTCCTCCCATGCTTCATCTGCCCCTTCCTCCACCCGCTGCCCCACCTCGCCCTCCTCGCCTGTCACCTCCGACCAGTTCCCCAGCGGCGTTCCCGAGTCCTCCATGCCGTCTCCCCTTCCCTCCTCCGCCCCCTCCAGTGGTGGTGGTGCTCCCTCCCCCGCCGATCCCCCTCCCTCACCCTCCTCGGGGGGCCGCGGTTCCTCCACCTCCCCTTTCCCTTCCCCTTCACTTCTCCCGGCCCGCTTCCCATCCGGCAGCCTCCGTCGCCTCCTCCACCTGGCCACTCCGCCATGCCCGCGCCCTGTTAGCGTAGGATTCTGGGCAGGTCCTGTACAAATGCCCTCTGCTGCCGCACAGGTTGCAAAGGGCAGGCTCCCCGCACTCCTCCACCGTGTGGTCCAGTGCCCTGCACCTGTAGCAAACGCGCGCCACGCACGCTGCCGCCAGGTGCCGCCCTCCCCCACACCTCCTGCACAGCTTGGGCTGTCCCGCGTACACCACATAGCCCCTGTTTCCGCCGATGTTCAGAGCACTCGGGACATGCTTCAGTGCCCCCCCCTCCGTCTTCAGACGCACCCTCCACTGCCTGGCCCCCGTCCATATCCCCGCCGCATCCAGCACCCTCTTGCAGCCCGACAGGACCACACAGTGCTGCCGCAGCCACACCTCCACGTCCTGATCATGCAACGCTTCATTATACACGACCTTCGTCTCCAGGTCCGATAGCAACCGCGTCCTCATAGACGCCAGCGGCTTCTCCCCCGCCTTCTCCTCGAAACGGGCAAGGAATTTTTGCAGCAGGATGTTGGTGGTGAAGCTCACGTCGAATGCCCTCCCCCCCGGCAGGGCAATCAGGCAGTACAAGTCCTCCACCTCCACCTGCAGCATTCCCAGCACAACCGACCTCACGAAGGTCGTCCTGTCCAGGGTGACCCCCTCTTCCACATCTTCCTTAAACTCGACCCGCACGCAGTTGTGCCTCTTGGCCTGCAACGGGGTCAGGCCCGCCCCAGCTCCACCGCGCCACCTCCCCGCTCCCCCGCCGGGCCTCCCCGCACCCACCGGGCCAACCCCCACCGTCTTCTCCCTCCACTGCCCCCCTCCCGGCCCCTGGGCTGCGGGCGCCTCTCCTGCCCCTTCCTCCCCCTTCCGATCGGGGGTACTCCCACCCCCTCCTCCCGGCGCTCCCCCTCGTTCTCCTTCCCGCTCCTCCCTCCCCGCGCTCTCCAACCCCTCCACCCCCCCCACTCTCTTCCCTTGTTGCACCTCACCCGACATCACCCCCGCACCAGACGGGCCCGCCCCACTCCTACGGTCTCCCGCAGCGCCCCGGGCGTCTTCCTCAGGCTGCGCCGTGCGCCGCGACTCCGTCTCCATCTCCACGTGCTCGCTGCAGCTGGGTCACTCCTCCCGCGGCGCCCGTGGCTCACCCACCCTCCAGCAGCAAGGCCACCCCAGACCACCCGGTCTGGGGCCCTCGCACACCCCGGGGTGGCTGGAGAACCCACGGGACACCGACGAGCCGCAGCAGTGTATCAGGGAGAACCGGTTCAGGAACGCGTTTCGCTGGTATTTGCGATTTAAGGTTTTTATTTCCTTTCAAGCAGGAGCAGGCCTCTGCTTTGTACAGCCAAAAGGACCGGAAAAACCACATAAACGTAACGGGAAAAGGGGATCCCCTTCACTGCCGACGCACCGAGCTACGCCGTGATCAAGTTCCCCTCTTTCACACCCTTCACTCAGAAAAAAACCAAAAATTCACCGTCGCAAAAAAAAGGGGGGGGGGGGGGGTACGTTCATCCACTCATTCTCGAAAGGGGGGGGGGGGGTCGTTTCGAATTCAGCCCATCCCGCACTTGGGCAGCGGCCACCGCCACTTCGCGCCCGTGGCTGCTCCGCCCGTTGTCGCCCGCTCCACCTCCACCACCCTCTCCAACAGCCCCCTGGCCAGTCGGCACACCTCGGAAGGTGACATATAGGCGCCCTTAATCAGTTTCTGGCGCGCCATCCACAGGGCCTCTTTTACGGCACCTATGACGGCCCATGCCTGAGCCCAGACCCCACCTGCTCTCTGCCTGAACATCCCCCAAATCATATTAGGCGCTGTGGCCTTTACGGGGCAAAAATGGGACAGCAGGGGTCGGCTTAACTCCCACACCTCCTGGGCAAATGGGCACTGTACGAGGGCATGAGCAGCGCTCTCTCCCAGGCCGCAGCCTCTCGGGCAATCAGGTGAGCGGGCCAATCTGCGGGAGCACATAAATAGTCTGCACTCCAGCCTGTCCCATGCGGCCAGCCAGGATAAGTCCCGCTGCCTTTTCGTCAGGGCTGCCGATGCTACGTTTTCCCAAATTTGTCGTGCCCGGGTACCCCGAGCACCTGGCACCTCTGTGCAGACCTCCTTTTTTGACATTTCCGCCAGGACTTCCCTGGGAACCCACGACCCCCGCGTCCGGTCCGGCTCGTACTTCGTGATGTATTCATTTACCGCGGTGCACAACCACCCCTGAGGCCAAGCCAGGGGGGTGCTGCGCGGCAACGACGCCATGCTTAGCCGTCTCAGGAGCCACGCCAGTCTATACCGAACATAATATGAGGCTTTCACCTGGAGCCCATTGGAGAAATATAGTCGCAGCGTATCACAGACAAAAATCGTGTTAAGGATGCACACGACATTCGGGGCCCCCCTCCCACCGTTCTCAGCACGTTTGTACATTGTTTCTCTCTTCACTCGGTCCATCCCTCCCCCCCAGATGAACTTGAAAAACAGGCGCTCCAACCTTTTTGCCATTTGCGCCCCTGGCGGGAACACGTAGGCCAGGTAGATGAGTACCGGGAGGATTTCCACCCTCAAAACCAACATTCTACCTTCCATTGAAAGGCGCCTGTCTGCCCAACCAGCCAGCCTGCCTCTCACCATGCACTCTTTTCCCCGCCAATTCTTAGTCGCCGAGTCCTCCCTATAGAACGTGACTCCTAAGATTTTGATCCCCTCACCCTGGACCGTTATACCTGGCGGGCGGCCCTCAAATAACCTGGGGTCACCGAATATCAGCAGCTCACTTTTGCTTACATTCACCTTTAATCCTGAGGCCAAAAATAATCGATCCGCAAGTCTTAGGGCCTCCCATACTGAAGCAACATTCCCACAGAAAATGACAACCTCGTCCATATATGTTGCAATTTTTGCTGGTTCCGCACACCCTGGCATGCTCACCCCTCTAATCAGCCGACTTCCCCTGACAGCCTGGGAAAAAGGCTCCATACACATTATGAATAACACCGGCGACATCGGGCACCCCTGCCGCACACCGGACCCAATTGGAAACCCTTCCGAGAGGACTCCATTTATTAGCAGGCTACCTGTGAGCTTATGATATAGCTTCCCTATCCAGTCTATAAGCTGTTTCCCCACCCCCATTTGCCTCAAAACCGCGAACAAAGAATCGTGCTAGATGCTATCAAATGCCTTCTCCTGATCCAAACTGAGTAGACCCAATGAATTACCCCTCTCCACAGTGGTTTCCACCACCTCCCTCAACAGAACGAGGTTATCGGATATCCGCCTGCCCGGAACCGCACACTTCTGGTCCGACCCCACCACCTTCCCCAGACGCGCCGCGATAACTTTGGCCAGGATTTTATAATCGGTGTTCAGCAGGGTGATCGGGCGCCAGCTCCCGAGGTCGCTGCGCTCCCCCTTCCCCTTGTATATAAGGGTTATGACCCCTCTTGCCATTGAATCTGGCACAGGGCCTTCCTCCGTAATTTCCTTATACATCTGCCACATGTCGTCCCTGAGGGTACTCCAAAACTAACATAGAATTCAGCCGGTATCCCATCTAAACCTGGTGCACTGTGCCGACGTAATCCCCCCACCACCTCATCCAATTCTGCCCTCTGGATATGCTTGTTTATCTCCTCTGGAGCCTCAATAACCCTATCTACCCCCCCTAGCAGTGTGCTCCGCGCCCCCTCGTCTGACGGCCTGCTCCTGTACAATTCCTTGTAGTAACCCCTGGCGGCCTCCGTTATCCCCTCTGTGTTCTTGAGTCTACCTAACCTGGGACATACCAATTCTCGGATTGTGTTGTCCGCTTTCCTGCACTTCTTAAAGAAAAAACGCGTGCAACGCTCACCCTCCTCGACCGCCTTCACCCGAGCCCTGAATGCAAGTTGCGCGGCCTGCTTCTCCCACACCGCAGAGATCCTATCTTTTAGTTGCTTTATTTCTCCCATGACGGGGAACCCCAGTTCCATCAGTTTATATGCTCCCTCCAATCTCTCATTCAATCCCCGCAACACAACCCCTACGCTCCTCCTTCTACTCTGGGACTGGAAAAAGGACTTAATTCGCCCCTTCACCATTCCCCACCATTCAGCTATCGTGCCAAAGCAACACCGCAGGCTCCTCCATTCCTCGTACTGCCTGACAAATTCCTCCACCACCTTTTTGTCCTCCAGCAGTCCCGAGTTCATGCGCCAGATTCCCCTTCCCAACCTCAGCCCATCTGGGATTCTGAGACCCCCGCTATCATCTTATGGTCAGAAAAAGAGAAAGGTTCGTTTTCCACTCTCTCCACTTTAACCTTGGCAGAGACAAAGAGGAGATCAATCCTCGAGTGTGCGGTTCCCAAACAACTCGACCACATGAACCCTGGTCGCTTTGGGTGTAACGACCGGTAAGCGTCAATCAAATCAAAATCTCCAAACAAAGCCCCCAGCCTCCTAGAGGAGGGGTCCAACTTTCGACATCCGGCGACTGGCCGCGTGTCCGCCAGGGTTAGAGGGCAATTAAAATCACCCCCCATGACGATGTGTCTTCGTGTTAGCAGCAAGGCTGCCACGTTCTCTAGCAACTCCACACGTTCCGGAGAGCCTGTGGGGGCGTACACATTGATCAGCCGGACCGCCGCCCCACCATATGCAACATCGACATAGTGGAGTCGTCCCGGGACCACTTCTCGGGCCTCCTGCACCTCTATGTTCTTTCTACCTAGGAGGATAACCACTCCTGAGCACCTATTAACATTGCTTCCAGACCAGAAGCAGTGTCCCTCCCAGTCCCTAGCCAGATCCTCTCGACCAAGGGAGTATGGCAAGTGGTACTCCTGTAAAAAGTAAACGTCCTTTTTCAGGGACCGTAGATAATGTAGAATGGCCCCCCTCCTAGCCCTGCCCCACATTCCCCTCACGTTTACTGATGCTACGGTAAGGTCCATACCCAGCATTGTCTCTCCCTACCCAGACCCGTCGTCCAATAGTTCATACAGGTTTGTGTCAGCCAATCCCTGCAATTGTTCCCCTCTCCTAGGCTCCTTGGGCAGCCCTCTTCCCTGGTTGGTCTTAGCCGCCACGGCACCATCTTCCGACGACCTCGCGTCTATCGAGGAGTCTGTTGCCTCCAGGTCCCGTTTGCAGGTCGTCCTCGCTGGGCCACGCGGCGCTTTCTGCTTCCTTTTCACCACCCTCTTGAATTTCTCCCTCCTGGTGCTCTCCCTCTGCTGCTCCTCTCCGTCTTCCCCCGCCTCCACTGCCTCCGCCCAGTCAACCACCGTTGGGTCGGGGGGTTTTCCCACGGGCTCCTCTTCCTTGTCCCCAGGGTGCTCCACCTGCCGGCCTGTGGGATCCGCGTCTTCCTCCGACGTCATCTCCCCCTCCTCCCTCTCGTCCTGCAGTGGCGTACCCTGCCTGCCCACCTCTCCACCCCCGTCCTCCATCTTCCCGCCGGGCTGCGTTGGCTTCAACCCGTCCTCGGCCACCTCCCCTTCTCCATCCGCCACCCTGCTCCTATGTGCGCGGACCTTATTTGCGTACGACAGCGGGCAGTCCCTGTACAGGTGGTCTTTATTCCCGCATAGGTTGCACAATGCCGGGGCGCAGCATTCTGCCACAACGTGGTTCCGTGCCTTGCATCGGTAACATATCCGTGCCTCGCATGCTGCAGCCAGATGGCCACTCCCCCCACATCGCCTGCAGAGCTTCGGCTGCCCCGCATACACCACGTAGCCCCTATTGCCACCAATGTTCAGGGCGCTCGGGATGTGTTGCAGAGCCCCTTCTGCCGTTCTCAACCTCACTCGCCATTGCCTGGCGCCCGTCCAGATCCCTAAAGAGTCTTGGACCCGCTTACTGTCCGAAAGCACCAGGCAGTGCTGCCTCAGCCACACCTCGACATCGTGGTCTGGCAGAGCTTCGTTGTACAAAAATATGGTGACCACTTTTGTATCGAGCTCAGAGAGCAGTTGGAGCTTCAGCAGTGACAGTGGCCGTTCCCCCGCCATCTCCTCGAACAAAGTCATAAAACGCTGCAGTAAGTTACTTGTCTTAAAGCTCACGTCAAAAGCCCTGCCACCTGGCAAGGCTATCAAGCAAAACAGATCTGCCGGATCCACCTTCAGAGTTTCGACCATCACTGACCGCACGAACCTCGGTCTGTCGATCGTGACCTCCTCTGGCACGTCCTCCTTAAAGGACACCCGCACGCAGTTATGCCTCTTAGCGTGTATCGGGGTGAAGTTCCCTGCCGAACCTCCGCGCCACCGCCCTGCACGCTCCTGGGGCCGCCCTGCTCCCACCGGTCCAGGACTTGCCTGGACAGCGTCGCTTTGGGCACCTTGCGCCTGCAGGCCCGCCGAGCTCGGTGCTTCCTCCGCCTCCTCTCCTGGGCTGGCCGACACCATCCCACTCCTCGTCGGCTCCTCTCCCTTCCTCGCCCGCTGCCACCAGGCGTCCTCCTCCGCTCGCCTCGAGGTCGACGCTCGCGCCTCGTCCCTCTCCTCTGCGGGTCTCCCTCCTCCAGGCCGTCTCATCGCACCATCCTCCGCCTCTTGGCTCACCACCCCAGAGCGCTTGGTCGCCATGGCCCCGAGGACCTGCGAGGCTGCCACTGGCCAGGCAGCCAGGGAGCCGAGACTCGGCACGACACCAGAAGAGACACGGTATATACAAACCAGCCGCGGTCGCGGCCCTCCTCATCGGGCAATTCGCCAGAATGGTGAGGCTCTCCTCTGTCTCCCATTCTTATATAGAGCAGCAGCAGGGTGACGTCATCATTAACTCATTAACTCATCAGGTGCAACGATTTGAGGGGGGGGGTTATTGTAATTATATGCTAGATTAGTAATCAGGCAGTTGTTACGATGCGAGTTGTAGATTAGTAATCAGTTGGAATGTGTTTTATTGTCATTATGCTACGTTAGTAATCAGTTAGTGTTTGTTTCCCCTATAAGGAATTGTAATGTATCTTATTTAATAATACGCTTCCAGGCCGCACTAAGCCTGTAGCTGTCTGAGCGATTAAAGTTATTTCTGTTTCTCTCAATTTCAATGGATTCTCTAATTAGTCTTTGCCAGTAGTAACTAGTTTTACACAACACTTCAACGTTGTCAAAATCAATTGAGTGTCCCTGTTGGCAAGCATGTTCTGCCACTGCTGACAGTTGTGTTTGCGATAGTTTAATATTTCTCTGGTATTATTTTAGTCTTACACTAATGTTACGCCCTGTCTGTCCAATATAGCATCTGCCACATAAACAATTAATCCGATATACACCTTCTGTTGATAATTTAGGTAATTCGTCTTTAGTGCAAGTTGCTAGTTGTTGAATTTTGTGTACTGTAAAACATTACAGGAAGACAGACAGGGCGTGACATTAGTGTAAGACTAAAAGAACACCAGAGAAATATTAAACTATCGCAAACACAACTGTTGGCAGTGGCAGAACATGCTTGCCAACAGGGACACTCAATTGATTTTGACAACGTTGAAGTGTTGTGTAAAACTTGTTACTACTGGCAAAGACTAATTAGAGAATCCATTGAAATTGAGAGAAACAGAAATAACTTTAATCGCTCAGACAGCTACAGGCTTAGTGCGGCCTGGAAGCGTATTATTAAATAAGATACATTACAATTCCTTATAGGGGAAACAAACACTAACTGATTACTAACGTAGCATAATGACAATAAAACACATTCCAACTGATTACTAATCTACAACTCACATCGTAACAACTGCCTGATTACTAATCTAGCATATAATTACAATAACCCCCCCCCCCCTCAAATCGTTGCACCTGATGAGTTAATGAATTAATGATGACGTCACCCTGCTGCTGCTCTATATAAGAACGGGAGACAGAGGAGAGCCTCACCATTCTGGCGAATTGGCCTATGAGGGGGAAACTGCCCTGGCTTGCCAGGGGAGACACCAGGAGCATCGAGGTGATCCTTCCAGCCCGTCCGGATCTCAAGTGAGACCTAGCCACCAGCCCCGAGGCCTGCGAGGGCCCTGACCGTGTGGCCAGGGATGACCACGCTGCCAAGAAGCGGGGACTGCTGGAGAATGGAGACGGAAATTGCAACAGATGAAGAGGGGAAACGGCGAGAGTCAAGGACCACGAGGGCCACCCGAGTTGCTGAAGGAGACCGGGATGACCGAGCCGCCCAGCTTATGCTCGCAGCAGATGAAGAGGAAGCAGGGAGAGCGCCAAGAGAAATGAATGCCACCTGCACTGCTGAGGGAGCCAGGGACGACAGAGTCGGCCAGACGGTGACTGCACGAGACAAGAAGAAGATGTGGCGAAAGCAGAGGGCCACCGACACCACCTGTGCCGCCGGAGGGGACTGGGGCAACCAGACCGACCCGCTGGCAGCAGGGGGATGCGTGGAGGAGGCACGGAGACGGATGGAGGGGAACGCGGCGGAGGCACGGCAGAAGGAGAGGATGGAGGAACCGGATGGGAGGGTGGGAGCTGATGGAGTGGGTGAGGGAAGCCGAGGAGAAAAAGGTATGGCGTCCGGAAGCAGAGAGGCGGGTGCCCCCGAGTGGAGGGTGGGGAACGAAACCAGGGAGACGCCAGCAACCCTGGGGCAGGGGGAGGCCCGGAGGGAGAACGCGACAGTGGACGCTGGACCGGTGGGAGCTGGGAGGCCCCGGGAACGAGACGGGAAATGGCGAGGCGGGGCAGGGGTGAGTCTGACACCACCTCATGTCAAACGACATAATTGCGTCAGAGAAATGATGAAGGACGAGGTAGCAGAAGAAGTGACCATCGACCGAGCAACCTTTGTACGGTCAATAATGATGGGCTTGCTACAAATAGAGCCGACAGACTTGTACTGTTTGATAACTCTGCCGGGAGGGAGGGCATTTGATGTAAGCTTCAACTCAAGCCCCCTGCTACAAAGATTTATGACCCGCTTCGAGGAAAAGGCGGAGGAGAAGCCATTGATATCAATGAAGCTACAACTGTTATCAGAGCTGGACACGAAGGTGGTGACTATTTTCCTATACAATGAAGCCCTACATGACCACGACGTGGAGGTCTGGCTAAGACAGCACTGCTCGGTACTGTCGGGCTGTAAAAAGGTGAGGGACTCGGTGGGGATATGGACAGGGGCAAGACAATGGAGGGTGCGGCTGAAAACAGAGGGAGGGACCTTGAGACACATCCCGAGTGCCCTGAACATAGGTGGCAACCGGGGATATGTTGTGTATGCCGGACAACCTAAACTGTGTAGGAGGTGTGGGGGCAGCGGTCACCTGGCCGCAGTGTGCAAGACAAAAGTCTGCTATAGATGCAAGGCACTGGACTACGAGGTAGAAGAATGCAGTGTTCCGGCACAATGTAACCTCTGTGGTAGCCGAGAACATCTGTACAAAAATTGTCCGGAGTCGTACGCCAACAAGGTTAGGGCGTATAGGGTAGGAGGAGCGAGGGATGAGGAAGGGGGTGGGACCAAACTGGACCCGGATAAGGAACTGGTGAGGGAAGGACGTGGGGAGGTGGCTGAGCAGCAGCCACCAGCAACGGACGGAGGGGGAGAAGGGGAAAGGCATGCAAAAAGAGCAGAATCGACATCGAGCGAGCAGGAAGAGGGGCTGGCGGGGGAGGGGAGCGACGGCATGGGCAGCATCACCGAGACGACCGTGGAAGACTGGGCGGAGGCGGTGGAGGAGGATGAAGAAAAAGGGGAACGACAGCAGGAGGAAGGCGGTAGCGAGACATGGGAGGGACCAATCGGAAGGAAAAGGAGGATACGGAGAGCCCCAAAAAGAGGTGCCCCTTCAGGCAGCACGGAATCCTCGGACTCCTCGCCGGACACAGAGGCCTCGAGGGAGGGGATGGAGAAAAGGGTGGAGAGCCGGCGCAGGGGGAAACCCTTGAGAACAAGGGGCAAAATGAAATTGCGGGAACTGGCGAATGAAGACGGTTACGGAGGGCGAGCGGAGAAGGCCGCTTCGGACTGAGACACATCCCAACATGGAACTATCCGTGGTGTCCGTAAATGTGAGGAGCTTGAAGGGAAAGGGGAGAAGAGGAGCAATAATACAACTGCTACAGGCTACCCAGTGGGAGGTGGTCTTCCTCCAGGAATGCCACCTACCATACACCCTGGGCCGGGAGGAGCTGTTGGAGAGCTGGGATGGCTACTACTTTTGGTCCGGGAGTAATGAAAATCGATGCACGGGGGTGGTTACCCTCCTAGGCAGGAGGGGTATACAGATAGTCGGGTCCCAAGAGGTGATCCCGGGCCGCCTCCATTATGTGGACGTGTCTTATGGAGAGGCAGACCTGAGACTAATAAATGTGTACGCCCCCACGACGTGCACAGAAAGAGTGGACCTATGGAATAATGTAGCGACCCTACTCGTGACGAGACGGCAAGTCATAATGGGGGGTGATTTTAACTTCCTGTTGTGCCTGGCAGACCTATTATCGGTGGCTGGGAGGAGGAGGCTCGACCCTTCCTCTAGGAAGTTGAAGGAGCTGATAGAGGATTTTAAAATGACTGACACCTTCAGAAAGGTACACCCGGTGAGACCGGGATACACGTGGTCGGATAAGGGCGGTAGAACGCAATCACGAATAGATTTCATTTTTGTGTCTGCCAATGTGAAGGTGGATGGAGCAGACCTGGAACCCTTCCCCTTGTCAGATCACAATTTGGTGAAGGCAAAGCTCGGTATTCCAGGTGGCCTGAAGATGGGGAAGGGAACCTGGAAAATGAATGTAAGCCTGTTGGAAGACAGAAGGGTCGTGGAAGACTTTGTAAGGAAGTACGAAGACTGGACGACCCTGCAGGAATGCTTTGCCACGATGGTGGAGTAGTGGAGCATGGTGAAGGGCCGGATAAAGGCCCTCTTCCAGACACATAGTAGAAGGAGGAGTGTAAACAGGGAACTGCAGCTGTGGAACGCTAGAATCGAGAAGAAGCACAGGTTACTTGAGCTGGGATTCCCGGTGGGTGAGGATATACGGAGATTGAAGGGAAGGTTGTCCTCGGTATTGGAGAAAAGAGTCAAACAAATGGCATACAGGGCAAGGGTCAGGGCAACGGAACAGGGAGAGAAATGTACGAGTTTCTTCTTTAAGAAATGCAAGGCAGGAGACAACACACTTAGGGAATTGGTGAGTCCGGTCAGAGGCAGGCAGGCAACGACAGAGGGTATGATAGAGATAGCGGAGGAGTACTATGGGGAGTTGTATGGGAGGAAGGGAACGGATAAGGGAATAAGGGAGGCACTACTAGGGGAGCTAAGACATGAGGTTAAGAACCCAGAGGTACTGGGAGGGAGGATCCAGATGGAGGAAGTGGAGGAGGCAGTGAGGAGGCAGAATAAGAATAGGACGCCAGGACTGGATGGAATTCCAGCAGAATTCTATATTACATTCTGGGATTTAATGAAAGGGGACATGCTGCAGATGTATAGGGAAATGCTGAAGGGCGGACTGGTGCCAGAAGAAATGTGTGAGGGGCTCATCACACTGATGTATAAGAAGGGGGACCGGAGAGAGTTGGGAAACTGGCGTCCAGTTACGCTCCTGAACTCGGACTACAAGATTATGGCAAAAATAGCTGCGACGCGCCTGGGGAAGGTGGTGGAGGGAGTAGTCGAACCCGACCAGACGTGTGCGGTGCCAGGAAGAAGGATTTCGGACTCCCTGATTTTATTAAGGGAGGCAATAGAGGTAGAAGGAGAGAGGGGATGCCCCCTAGGGCTTCTTAGCCTGGATCTTGAGAAAGCTTTCGACTGCCTCTCGCACGAGTATATGTTCGCAGTGTTAGAAAAAATAGGAGTGAGGGGACCCTTGGTCGATTGGGTGAGGTGTCTTTACCAAGGGCTCAAGACCAGACTACTGATAAATGGGGAGCTCTCGGGGACAATTCCAGTAGAGTCAGGGGTGAGACAGGGGTGCCCGATGTCCGCGGTTCTATTTGTAATGTGTATGGAACCCCTTGCACAGGCAATGAGAAACAATGAGGAGATTAAGGGAGTGACCATCCCCGGGAATAAGGAACAGGGGAAGGTGGCGCTATATATGGATGACGTAGTCGTGCTCTGTAGGGACGTGGCATCAGTGTGGGGGGCCATGAAGGAGACGAACCGCTTCGGCCTGGCCTCCGGCTTGAAGGTGAACGCGAGGAAGAGCGAATTGATGGCCTTCGGGGACCCGAGACTATTTGAGGGCCGGCCGCCTGAGTTGGGGATAAAGACGGAGGAAGTCAAGGTTTTGGGAGTGTCCTTTTGCCGAGAGAGGTCGGTGGAACGAAACTGGGACGAGAGGATAAAGCAGGTAAAGGGACAGTTAGGCAAGTGGGCCGGGAGACGGCTCACGATGGAAGGGAGGATTCTGGTAGTGAGGGTGGTGGTTTTACCAACACTCAACTACCTCGCATATGTGTACCCGCCAGGTAGGAGGTAGGCAAGAATCCTGGAATCGCTGTTGTTTCAATTCATTTGGGGAGGCGGGATGGATAGAGTGAAGAGGGTGGTGATGTGTAAACGCGTCGAGAACGGGGGGAAGGGTGCCCCAAATATTGCATGTGTGCTGTCCTCAATTTTTGTGTGCAACACTTTGAGGTTATTCTTTTCCGAAGAGCCCCGGGGGAAGGCCACTTGTTATTTAAGGTATCACCTGATGTGGCTCCTGAGGGGGCTTGGGATGACCCAATTACCGGCGGGCACGCCCTTGGCCTGGCCACAAGGATGGCTGAATGCGGCGGTGGGTGACTACATAAAAGAGTACAATTTGAGTCAGAGAGGGGGACCGTGGAACTCCAAGGAGGTATTGGCCAAAGTAAACGAAGGGGAGGCCTGCGAGGGGGTGATGGGCGCGAAGAGGACTATGTACCGTCAAGTGTGGAGGAACACTTCATCAATGGCGTTCACAAAAGAACAGAGAGATCTGTCCTGGTTGGTGGTGTGGGATAGATTGGAGACGAGGGGCTTCATGTTTTCTCGCCGAATGGCACGTTCGCCCAAATGCCCGAGGGGCTGCAACACAGATGAGGACGCGGTGCACGTCATGGTGAAGTGTCCCTTCGCACAGGAGGTGTGGAGACTGAGCAGTCCGCTGTTGTCCTGGTTTTACCCATCGCAGGTGATAAGTCGGGACATTATGTGGGGAGTCTTAAGGGAGGTGCGGGGAGATGACAGAGATCGAACGTGGGCCATAATAGGCGCGACAAAGGAGGTCTTGTGGGGAACTCGCAGAAAAGAGTTGGATGGGTCCCCTATATCACCGTTGGAGGTGTGCTACTGGGCGAGGAGGTTGCTAGAAAGGGTGATGGAAGTAGACCGGGTTAGGCTGGGATACAAGGCCGCAGGTGTGAAGTGGAAGTGGCCCCTACCCGGGGTGGGGTAGCGAGGGGACCGGCGGGTATAGGGAAGGGATAGTGAAAGATGGCCATGCACATTTTAGCCGGCCTGCTAAGTCGTGTGGGCGAGGAATGTACGTGTTCGATCGGGGGAACGCGATGTGATGGAGCAGCGCATGGGTGAATGGTGGTGATGAATGTGAATAAGGGGAACGGGGCGGTGTGCGTTATGGCGGTGAGCTTTTTTGTTGCATTGTATGTGGATGGAGCCCGCGGATGTGACGGAGACTCGAAGGGGCCAACCGGGGCGCCCGGGAAGGAGTGGTTTTCAGTACTCTCTTTGGTTTTCCTTGTACCCGCTGAGAAGTTAATAAAAACCTTTAAATCGCAATTACCAGCGAAACGTCGTACTCAAATTGTAAATGTTGTGGTTTCACGCTTCAACACACCGGTGGGCTAAAGCAGTGAACTATTTGTCTTTTGTCAACGTGACACTCTTTTACTGATTGGCCGTGTCGGGTGGTGGAGGGTTACGTCACATTTTTAAATAACGCGATCTAAATCAAAAACGTTGATTATTATTTAATTAGTAGTATTCTTTCATTCTTCTGGTAGTATCAATAATAGTTTTAGTGATTAATCTCAACAGTGATCATCATGACTGTTGGCATATTAAAGTTAACGAACATTAAGATGTATAAAAATAATTACACGTGACCTAACTAATTGGCTGTGTCAGGTGGCGGCGGGTTTAACGACACATATTTACGCAATTTAACCCCCCAAAAAACCTGTAATATGGATAATTACACATGTTTTATAGTAATTTGTTTTAGGTTACTGCAGGTAATCTGATGTTCATTTTACATCATCACAATTCCGATTTGATTCATACACAAAGCGGCCAATTAGATTTATACCATAGACAGTGCAACACATTGCCTGCATTTAGCATTAACCAAGTGTCCAGTATTCATTTGCCCTCACTTAGCTCTTACACCTCTGAACTCCCCAGCAATCTACTCCCACTTATAACCTGTGACCTTAAACAAAATATTCTGCCACATAAACTGACTCAAACACTTGCAGGCAGTTCATCCTGGCTTGCAGCAAGATCTGGTGAAATAAATGACTGTCGACGAGTATTTTGGCACGTATATATTTCAACTAAATCCTCATGTAAAACAAGATAAATCCAATAATACGTGCAAGATGCTATATTCGTTAAGACACTGCAATGAAAATAATTATCAATGTGTTTTTATTTAAATTACTGTAGTTGAATTAATGTATAAATGTCAAACATGTGACTAGCAGAAAGGGCGTATTGTATTCGACATGTTAACCGTAGAAACGTCTGTAGAAACTCCACTCAGGACCTAATAAACAAAAATAAACATTCTGGTCGAAAAAAAGCCACAGATTTTCAGACAATATGTGTAATCTAACACAAACCCACTTTGAAAAATGCACTTCAAACTGAATATGTAGTCGAATACATACTTGATTTTCTTTGTTACCAATAGAATAACTGCATTTAGAAAAAAATGCCTCTGTTAATGCATAATGTGAAATTAAGTTTGTTACCATTTTCATATACATTAGGGCAAATTAATCTAAATGTATGTACACATTGTATAATTTATTGAGCATTCAGAACATCCTTTAAGAATACTATTTACAACCCTTTGTCAAGCCATTATAATGAATACAAATACCTAGCACTGTATTTGCATCTCCATGAAAGTGAGGGGCAAGGTAAAATGTCAAACAACAAGAGAATCGGCAAATTGAAGAACCTAACAGAAGACTGCACAAAACCCCCAAAAACTCAAGATAGAGAAAAATACAGAAAGGAAAGGGAATGAAAGTGCCAATAATGAGATGGAACACCCAGAAACTATCACCTTTACCAGTGCAGAACACCCATGTGGAAAAGCTGTTCTTTCACTTCACTGTCGAGTAAATGAATTAGTGAGGTGGGCTGATATTGGCTAATAATTTATTTCACGTGTAATCAAACTTTAACCACAATAGCCCCAGTTGCTACACAATACCACATTTTATATCAGAGCAATTAAACAACTTTGATGCAATCCTGGTCCTATTTGGTTGGTTATTTTCACATTTGATATCATCTATGGACACACAATTTATGAACAACGTATATATTTTTGGGTCTTTCGGTAAAGTCACGTGTATAGATTATTATGTTATTTTCTTTGAACCTATCTACGTGACTTTACCGAAAGACCCAATAATATTATTTCCTGCAGTCATGAAAGCTTTGAGTCAATATTTAAACGTATATTTTAATGTTGACTATAATCCGGAATGTAGTTCACTGGATGACATGTGAAAATGTCACTCCATGTGCTCTTAATATAAATAGCATTTGTTGGGTGTTGACATGGACACACGGTAGCATGATCGCCACTTGTTGCAGAGGTTATAGTCACAGTTCGAATCCATCGGCCTACCTGGTCATCACCGTGGGTGTATTAACCATGACATTGCTACGTGCAGTCTGCTTCCCAGTGAACATTAAATATCCCCTGATCTCATTTTCAAAAGTACACCATTGTGTGCAGGAAGGAGTCAGCGTCCAAATTTGCCAAATTCTTGCAAATTTCTCAATTGAGATTATACGTAGCAATCATCTCCCCCTACTGGTACACGAGTGCCCGTTTGCAGTTTTTAGTCACCTTGTTACCACAGGGACAGCTGCCACTGGGAGTGTTCTTTACAATTTTGGACATGAGATGTGATGTGAAGCACTCTAAAACACACTGGCATATAGGGCACTATATCAAAACAATATTGAGCATTCTAAATATACATACAATGTCAGATGGCTGTGAGAATTACATATTATAGCTAATGTCAACAAAATGCTTATAGTATCTGTCACTCCATACTTATTTCTGATTGGCTCAGAAAAAAAAATGTTTTCTGAAGATTGGGTTTTTAAGTGTTTGAACTACTACTTTGGTTGGAATTAGCGACATTTGAGCCAGTTAGATGAGGACAGTGATAGCTGAAGATGCTGCAGGACATATCGACAGAGGATGACTGAGCAGCGCAACCTGAACAAGGTTTCATTTTAATCGTTCCTATTTTAAACTAAAGTCACCAAGGACAACACAACCTTCATTTTATTTTGTAATGCTGAAACACGTGACTTTTATAGGTCTTAATCTGCACAAGTCTTGCAATGGGATATTTATTATTTTCAGTCTTGCTGAAATAATTTTGTATATTATGAATAGGCATTATACACACCAAAGAGAACAGAGAAAGGTGTGATATATTTCAAGCACTGTCGCTAGCAGAGGACATGCCAAATGAGTTGCACAAGTCATAGCGTCTACACTGGAAAGTATGGTTGTAAATTGCACAGTGTCAGTTTATACAGGGAGACTGAGGAGACATCAAATCATCAGATGATTTAAACAACAATTCCTTGTACGATGGAAGTCAATCTAGGCTTATCCTGTATGAGGAGAAGTCATGAAATGCTTTTAAAAATTTAAGCCATGTCATATCATGTAGCGATAGTGCATCTACCAACCCACCCCACGTGTTCTGTTCGGATCACTTTAAGAACTCATTCATTCGGAGCAGTGAAAATGACCTTTCCACTAAGGAAGTATGGGAATTTCGGCCCTACGTTTCTCAATTGTAGCAAGGCCAATGATTTAGGAATCTGTTTACCACAGGAGACTTCCGTATTACACAATATGAAATATATTTCTCAGTGGCATTTAAATGTCTAGACCACTTGCCCAAGATTAGTCCTGTGATGTGTATTCCATTAATCTCATTTAAACACTAAGGGGGTTGCTGCCTTTGGGCATCGGTTAGTATACTGGACTTGCAATGCAGACGTTGCAGAGTCGATCGATCGAGATCGACCGGGTTCAATCTTACCCAGCAGTATGAATAGGTATACCACAGTCAGTCGATCAGCAGGTCTTGTGTGGTGGGGTAAAGTGTGAGTCTGGCCAGTGTGAAAGAGTGGGTAAATATACCCTCTAGAGGAGTTTTCTAGAGCTCCCTCTAAGTGGGGGCTCTTGCACCAGCAGTGGCATGAAAAAATATCAGGGCTGCACCTTTGTCTTTCCCAAACAGTGAGGGAAAAAGCATCAATCAGTTGCTCCAGAACATCGCTGTGAAACATTATACTCATTATTAATAATTTTTAAACCTGTCCTATATTTCTACAGGAAACACAGGGACAATTAGGGGTGGCATATATATATATACCACAAGTGCACATTAATGTGCAACATATCTTTGGTAATAACTATGCAGTGGCAAAGTGGCCTCGTTGGTATTCAGATGGTTTATGAAAATATACATCGGTTTTATGTATTTACATTAAACTTTCAGATATGAAGCGGAGAGATATGTATACTTCACATTAGGAAAAGTAGAGCATGCACCACATCTGCTCTTCGATAAGAAGTAATTCATCCTGCCTTCACTGCACTGATTTATGTGTCGGGTTAAGTTACATTTCGGTATCAGTTTAATGTTTTATTTAAATATACCCTTTAGCCCTATCTATAATCCACTTCCAAACATTAGAGCAGTATTAGCACTTACAAACGGATTGCTTATGGGATGAAACTGGTGGGGGGGGAAATTGGGATTGCTATATGTTCATGTCAAGACTGCCGGAAAATTGTGAACGCCATTGCTTATTTGTATATATCTTCAAAACGCAACCTGTAGACATTGCAAGTGGTCTTCAGTTGTTTTAAATTGAATGGCCTTTAATTTACAAGTTTGACCATATTGGTTACAATGGGTGCTGGGGTGAAGGGTCTATTGATGTTAGCACAACCATAACAGGTCAGTGTACCTGTCTAATTTGCAGGTATTGTAATGTCTGAACCTGTGAAAGGTTACAATAGCATCAAAGGCTCTTTAATGTCATGAAAGGCCATTCTTTGCTTCGAAATTATGCTCATTTTATACAATAGAACAAAATTAAGATTAATAGTATGCAATTACCTGCATATTGCCGCTAATTATGTAAACTTAACATTTTACAGAATTAAAAGCTCAGAATTTATCTTGAGAAACTGTGTGTTTTAAGCCAACGAACAATGCAATAATTAAAGGCACACTGTCCGAAACTGGTCACAAGACTACTTGTGAATTTGCATAAAGAAAGGTCCTGACAAGCTTAAACTGCATTCACATTTTACTACGTAAATAAATATATACAAATATATTTTTGTTTGGAAGCTAGGTCTTCTGTATATCAGATTTAAAAACAAAACATTACTGTAGATACATGGTCAACATTGATCTGGTATAAGCTATATTGATATTTAATTCAAAAACATATAAAATCAATAAGACACATGGACGCAACAGCTGGAATTCAAACCAAGTGTCATTCACATAACCACAGTGCTATTCATCTTCTTGGTTCTTTCGGTAAAGTCACGTAGAAGGGAAGTAATAAAATAATAAAAATAAAACATAATAGAATGAAATAATTCTCACGACGTTTCGGCTACAACGCAGGCAGCCGTCCTCAGGTGAAGAATGAGACACTACCAAGCTAGGAGCTTATATAAAAACTGGGTTGGAGGTGGAAGAGCGCCTTAACAAAAAGAATGTGCATATGAAGAGGAATTTAGCATATTCATGGAAAATGCGTAGGAGGTGGGCGGGGGGGGGGGTTTCAAAGTCATATTATGCCCATGCATTATGCAGGATCAGCAGCACCAAGGGGGGGTGCAGGGAGTAGCATTAACAAAGGAAAGGAATGTTAATGATATGTAGCTGCAGTTACTAAACAACCACGTAGAAAACTAAAGTATAAACTACATAAAAAACTAAAGTATAAACTGCATAGCACCATCAGTATACTTACTATACTCTACAATAAGCTGAGTTACTAACAGCAAGCAATACATTACAATTCTACGTCGTAAAAATTATATAAAATGCTTCCATCTAAACTTTATTCTCTTACATCACACGAGCATATACCATACTATATACTGCCATAGATAAACCCAACATTAAATTATATACTGTATTACTATAAACCACCCTATACCTTATACATTTCAACATAACACTATGTATTATTCTACCCACCCTAATGTGTATCGAAATGGTTTATTACGTCCTTCCAATGATTGCTAAGCCAGAATCCATCTTCTCGGTTAAAATTGTCTCTGTGTTTGTATATGTGGATCGCCTCATGAACGAATCTCTCATGATAGCCAGATGGCTTGCAGAGAACCTCTGTCTTAGAGAAGTCAATGTCATGTGTGCCCACTGAGTTGTAACAGTGATCTGCCACGGCTGAGGTGTTTGTCCTACCGTGTTTCAGGTCAGCTTTATGTTCACGGATGCGGTCCGAGACATGTCGTTTGGTTTCCCCAATGTAACTGCTACCACAGAGGCAACTTAGTTTGTAGACACCAGGGTACTGTATGTCTGGAACCACATCTTTTACAGACGGTACCAAATCACGGATTTTATGTACTGTGTTGAATCGGACCTGGATCTTGTGTTTAATCAGGATTTTGGAGATCTTTTTTGTGACCCCAGCAATGTAGGGTAAGGTGATGGTCTTGAAAGGCTCCTCAACAGGATCCTTCTTGATGGTTGGAGTGATGGCTTTGCAGATTGTGTAGTCGGAGTAACCATTAGCCTTAAGAGCTTGGCGTACGTGTTTGAGTTCACTGGAAATGTGTTCATGGTCGGAGATGCATTGGGCTCTATGATATAGAGTCTTGATGAGGGAATTCTTCTGGGATGGATGGTGGTGGGAATCTGGTTTTAGATAAGCATCTGTATGGGTGGCTTTCCTGTAGACAGAGTGGCTCATTGAACCATCAGGTCTCCTTTTGATTAGGACATCCAAAAAGGGTAGCTTGCCATCATTTTCGACTTCCATGGTGAATCTGATGGCTGGGTGTATGGAATTGATGTGGTCGAGAAATTGGTCTAAAGCAGGCCGGCCATGTGGCCAGATGACAAAGTGTCGTCTACGTACCTCTTCCATAAGGTCGGGCGTAGAGTGGCAGTCTGGATGGCGTCCGTCTCAAATTTCTCCATGAAGATGTTGGCTACAACCGGAGATAGGGGGGAGCCCATTGCGGTGCCCTCAATTTGCTTGTAGAAAGTTTCATTCCAGGTGAAGTATGTATTGGTTAAGCAGTGTCTCACCAGGGGGGGTACCCCAGCATTCAGTCCTTGATGAACCAAGTCTTCAATGATTGCGATGGTGTCAGGTACAGGAACCTTGGTGAATAAGGAAACCACATCAAAACTGACAAGCAGGTCGTCTGGGGACAGGGCAATCCCCTTGATTGTCGATACCAGGTCAGTAGAGTTTAGTACTGCAGAGGTGGTTTTTCCAGTGAAAGGCCGTAGGATTTCAGACAAAAAACGAGCCAATTTATAGGTGGGGGAGTTGATAGTAGAGACAATGGGACGAAGAGGTGTATCTTCTTTATGTATCTTTGGCAAGCCGTATAATCTTGGTGGCCTGGCTGCAGAAGGTTTCAACGAGAACTGTTTGGTCTGATCAAATAATGCGGTTGAATCAGAAATGATTTTGTTGGTTTTAGTGACGAGGCTGTTGGTGGGGTCTCTTTTTATTTTTGTATAGCTGCCATCGTTGAGTAGTTCTTGAATTTTGTTGTTGTATTCTATTTTGTCCATGATGACAGTGGCATTGCCTTTGTCTGCTGAGAGGATGACAATGTCATCCCTCTTTTTTAATTGAGCTAATTCAAAACGCTCATCTTTGCTGATGTTGCTAGCTGGCATCTTAGCGTTTTTGAGGGTTGCAGAGATTTCGGATCTTGCTACGTCTGCAGCGATGTGACTCAAGCCCTTGAGAGCTACATCTACTCGAGCAATTATATCATTAACTGGTATGTGTCTAGGTGTGACTGCAAAGTTTAGTCCTTTAGCTAAAACGGATTTCAAACCTTCAGAAATAGAACTGTTACTGCGATTAATTACGACTTTGTTAACATCTAGCTTTTCAATGTGTGGGTCCGGTTTCTTGTTTGAGAGGCGGTTGAATTTGGAAATCAAGTTGTCCTTACATTTAGTCGACATAGCGGCAGCTGAAGAGGCAGTCATTTTCTCTACATGTTCCCAATCCGATGTGGACATTGTTGCACTCAAAGATAAGTGTGATTTGTAGAGTGTCTTGTCTAACTGATCTAGTTCGGTGCGCGTAAGTCTGATTTTCTCTGAGATAAGAGCTAAGCTAGTTCTAGACAGAATTCGTTTCGCATTAGAAGAAGTTACAGCAGCAGATGTTAGTGTAAATGCGTTTGGTATTACCTTAGAGTCGCGGCATCTCTTCAGAAAGGTGAGAGACTCGATTAGCTGAGCCTTCTTATCACGGAGCTTGTTGAAGGATCTCAAAGTTATGTGGAAACCCTCCCCGTAGAGGCGGTTAAATTTCGATTTAAAGCTTTCGTGACTGCAGGGATTCATCTTCTTGGTTCTCCGGTTGTAGCCAACATCTTCATGGAGAAATTTGAGACGGACGCCATCCAGACTGCCACTCTACGCCCGACCTTATGGAAGAGGTACGTAGACGACACTTTTGTCATCTGGCCACATGGCCGGCCTGCTCTAGACCAATTTCTCGACCACATCAATTCCATATACCCAGCCATCAGATTCACCATGGAAGTCGACAATGATGGCAAGCTACCCTTTTTGGATGTCCTAATCAAAAGGAGACCTGATGGTTCAATGAGCCACTCTGTCTACAGGAAAGCCACCCATACGGATGCTTATCTAAAACCGGATTCCCACCACCATCCATCCCAGAAGAATTCCCTCATCAAGACTCTATATCATAGAGCCCAATGCATCTCCGACCATGAACACATTTCCTGTGAACTCAAACACGTACGCCAAGCTCTTAAGGCTAATGGTTACTCCGAATACACAATCCGCAAAGCCATCACTCCAACCATCAAGAAGGATCCTGTTGAGGAGCCTTTCAAGACCATCACCTTACCCTACATTGCTGGGGTCACAAAAAAGATCTCCAAAATCCTTATTAAACACAAGATCCAGGTCCGATTCAACACAGTACATAAAATCCGTGATCTGGTACCGTCTGTAAAAGATGTGGTTCCAGACATACAGTACCCTGGTGTCTACAAACTAAGTTGCCTCTGTGGTAGCAGTTACATTGGGGAAACCAAACGACATGTCTCGGACCGCATCCGTGAACATAAAGCTGACCTGAAACACGGTAGGACAAACACCTCAGCCGTGGCAGATCACTGTTACAACTCAGTGGGCGCACATGATATTGACTTCTCCAAGACAGAGGTTCTCTGCAAGCCATCTGGCTATCATGAGAGATTCGTTCATGAGGCGATCCACATATACAAACACAGAGACAATTTTAACCGAGAAGATTGATTCTGGCTTAGCAATCATTGGAAGAACGTAATAAACCATTTCGATACACATTAGGGTGGGTAGAATAATACATAGTGTTATGTTGAAATGTATAAGGTATAGGGTGGTTTATAGTAATACAGTATATAATTTAATGTTGGGTTTATCTATGGCAGTATATAGTATGGTATATGCTCGTGTGATGTAAGAGAATAAAGTTTAGATGGAAGCATATTATATAATTTTTACGACGTAGAATTGTAATGTATTACTTGCTGTTAGTAACTCAGCTTATTGTAGAGTATAGTAAGTATACTGATGGTGCTATGCAGTTTATGCTTTAGTTTTTTATGTAGTTTATACTTTAGTTTTCTACGTGGTTGTTTAGTAACTGCAGCTACATATCATTAACATTCCTTTCCTTTGTTAATGCTACTCCCTGCACCCCCCCTTGGTGCTGCTGATCCTGCATAATGCATGGGCATAATATGACTTTGAAACCCCCCCCGCCCACCTCCTACGCATTTTCCATGAATGTGCTAAATTCCTCTTCATATGCACATTCTTTTTGTTAAGGCTCTCTTCCACCTCCAACCCAGTTTTTTTTAATATAAGCTCCTAGCTTGGTAGTGTCTCATTCTTCACCTGAGGACGGCTGCTTGCGTTGTAGCCGAAACGTAGTGAGAATTATTTCATTCTATTATGTTTTATTTTTATTATTTTATTACTTCCCTTCTACGTGACTTTACCGAAAGAACCAAGAAGATGAATCCCTGCAGTCACGAAAGCTTTAAATCGAAATTCACAGTGCTATTGTTCAATTCTGAGTCAACATTTAGGGAATATTAAGTGGCACACGCTTGTTGGCAGGAGGTCGTGGGGCAGGCACAATGGTTTACGTGACTACGTCATGTTCTCGCTGCGCCAGCATGCTGTTATATAGTTGCCTGATGCTCACTGTTGAATGTCTGCTGGATGGCAGCTTCCCCTAGGCCCCAGTAGCATATTTCATGCATCCTCTCCGCAGAAGTCGATCTTGAGACCCCTGGTGCTAATAATTGACAAATACACTCGTCTCCTTGTTTTCCTATACCGCATCTCTTCTCTAAACAGCTGCTTGGGCATTTGGTAGTCGGGCATGCAGGCTACTAGGCCCAGGGAAATAATTCTCACCTATCTCTTACACGTGCTGATTCATTGGAACTCTCGAGATGTTGGAACTGTCCAGATCTCTCAAGTACCTGTGGGCTCCTCAAATAATGTAACCTGGTTAATTCCAGGATCATAAGCAGCCCACTGCGAATGTTTCAAGCGCGGTGTTCATGTAAGACAGTCTATGTTCCACGTGCATAGAGAAAACAAGGCGTACTCGTCGTTGAGAAGCGTTGAAACTCAATGTTTGTGCCTGCCATGCCTATTTCACATGCGGCATTGGCATTGTAAAATCAGTGTGGGACATGATGCAAGGAGGTTACTACACGTGCAGGTAACTTCTTCAGGCCAGCTACACTGAGTTGAGGAACATGCTGACAACTACTGAAGGAAACCAGGCTTAACGGGAGTGATAAAGCCTAGTTCTTCTTCCCAATAATGCAAAACTTGTAGATTTTACATATGCATCATGCGATTAATGAATTAATTATCCACAAAATTTAACCAAACAATTTTGAAAAATTCCCCATTTGCAGATACTTTACATAAATTATATATGAAATTCCAAAATCATTTGTAATTGCTGAAATAGTTGGGCAATAACATCATGATCTTGCTAGCAATCGTAAATGTAATTACCAAATTCTAAATTAGATTACAGTATTGAAATACATTATATATCACTGTTGCAGAATATAAGGGATTATGTTGTATTTCTGGGTGTTATAACACAGTTCTTTTGTCAATTTCAAAATCTGTAGAGAGTGATTTTTGTAAATTAACCTCACTAATTGCCGCTCTTAGGGTGAAGAAAATGAATGTATTAATGTTGTAGTATACCCTTACCTATAGAATGGCATCATCTGAGAGTGAAGCACTTGCCACTAGCGCTGGACAATGCAATCATCTACAATATGGATGGGCATCCTTGAGATGGATTGCACTGGGTTTGGGATGGATGGCAATGGGTTCATGAATGGGTCATGAAATGTAATTGTCACTGCTCTTATTGTCCACTATATTAATATTATCATTCCATTAATTCTTTAAAAAAATACTTACCAATAGTAATGCTGCAGATTGTGTTGAATGCACTAGGAAGATGAAAAAAACTGCATTCACTCTCGAAAACATACATCTACAATGAATGCGAAATTCTTTAGTGACATAATCCATATTTTTAGGAACACTATTTTATCTTGATTTGAAGCTTTCGTGACTCCAGGAATCCATACTCTTTCGTTCTTTCGGTAAAGTAACGTAGGTATAAAATAAAATAACGGGGTACCTACTTTGTGGATTTTTGGAAGGCCATAAAATCTGGGTGGTCTAGCAGCCGAAGGTTTTAGGGAACTCTGCTTAGTCTAATCGATTAGAGAAGTCGATTTAGTGATGATATTGTTGGTTTTAGTAGCTAGGCAGTTGGTGGGATCTCTGTTTATTTTGGTATAGCTGTCATCATTAAGAAGGTCCTGAATTTTGTTGTTGTAAGTGATTTTATACATGATGACAGTGACATTGCCCTTGTCGGTTGAGAGGATGACAATGTCATCTCTGTTTTTTTATTTAGAGAGTTCAAAACGATCGTCCTTGCTGATGTTCCTAATGGGTTTCTTAGCGTTTTTGAGGATAGCAGCAATTTCAGATCTAGCAACGTCTGCCGGGATGTGTCCCAAGCCTTTGAGGGCTACGTCGACCTGGGCGATTATATCATCCACTGGGATATGTTTAGGGGTTATTGCGAAACTCAACCCTTTAGCTAGTACCAATTTTAGGCTGTCAGAAATTGGGATGTTACTCTAATTGATGACAATCTTGTTAACATCTAACTTTTTTACGTGTGGCTTCGACTTTTTTTTGACAGGAGGTTGAATTTAGCGATCAAGTTAACTTTAAATTTGGTTGACATTGAAGTAGCTGAAGAAACTGTCATGTTATCTACATGGTCCCAATCAGAAGTGGACATTTTATCTGTTTATTTTAAGTGTGATTGTAAGAGAGTCTTGTCTAAACTATCAAGTTCAAATCGGAGCAATCTTATTCTCTCTGAGATTAGCGATAGGCTAGCTTTGAACAAGATCCATCCAGCATTAGGAGAGGTGACAGCAGCAGATGTGAGTGTAAATGCGATCGGTATCACCTTGTTGTCGCGGCATCTCTTAAGAAAGGTTAGCAACTAAATCAGGTGAGCCTTCTTGTCTCGCAGTCTGTTAAAAGCTCTAACAGATGTGTGAAAACCCTCCCCGTAGAGGCGGTTCAATCTTGATTTGAAGCTTTCGTGACTGCAGGAATCCATACTCTTTGGTTCTTTCGGTAAAGTCACGTAGGCATAAAATAAAATAATGGGGTACCTACTTTGTGGATTTTTGTAAGGTCATAAAATCTTGGTCGTCTAGCAGCCGAAGGTTTTAGCGAGCTCTGCTTGGTCTGATCGATTAGAAAAGTCGATTTAGTGATGATATTGTTGGTTTTAGTAGCTAGGCAGTTGGTGGGATCTCTGTTGATTTTGGTATAGCTATACTAATTTTGTCTTTGACCTACTCTCAATCACCATACATTATTATTCACAAGAAACATGTGCAAGCTGCAAACATTTGACACCATGTATGCATGGCTGAAGACATCCATTCATATGTAAAGGACGTTTGCTATTAGCAGATTGAGAAAGATGGGCATCATGACAATCGTAACCATGTCACTCTACTGACATGTGTCCATTTTGGAATAATAGCAAGATGGACAAAAATGTAGATCATATGAGATAACATTAATTTATTTTAAAATTGATGACGTAATTATTATAAAATTACTCAAATCATAATTCAAATGCTTCTTATACAGCATATTCAGTATATTATGTAGTGCGTTTCTGTAAGGTGTGGACATAGGCAATAATAATGAATTGAGGGGTACATTTACAATCATCGCTACTTTCATGGCCACCCTTAAACAGCTGCATCATTCCTGTCTCTGCGCCCCTAAGATAGTGGTTTACAGTATTTAAATACTCTACTGCACATTTAAGATAGAAGACATTTATCAGTCGTTTTGGTTGTCTGATGATAGTGTACTGTATATGCAGTATATGCTATACTGCTGTTTGTTTGACATGACTGTGTCAGTACTGCGATAAAAATGAAACCTGTGATTCAAATTTACGTTTAATTAGTTTCAATTCGTTTTTCGTGGATGCTAAAGAGAAGCAATTTATTTTTAGATGAGTTCATATAAACTGAGTCATTTGAAAAACATCTTGAAGGAAACTAAGAAAGTGTCATCAATATTGCCAACATAACCTCAAAGGGTCACCAGATGAAACCTTTTAACGTTGTAAGAAATGTCACGAGACGATTTTCTGAGTATTACCCAATGCAACCCGATATATATATCATGAATCGCTTGTACACATACGTAATGTCTTCATTCCAGAAAGATTATAAATGTGTCCCTCGTCACTTTGACCAAAAAATTGCTCGGGAAACAACTAAATTAGCTAGATCCGGAACAAAATTGTTAAAGTTGGCAACCATACCTGTGACTGATTTACTTCTATTATATTTTGTAATGGATTCACCCATTAACAGTTGTACTGAATCTTCTTCTTATATATAAATGTCTCCGCGTGCGCGCGCTTGCGAGAGATTTGGCTCTCGGACGGTGGGGCTAACGGCGGAAAAAAATTGACGGGCGGCACGCCCTAAGCCCGCGGTGGGAATAGGCTATTCCTTTTTCGCGTCAGTCACCTTTAAATTAGTTAAATTAGCGTTTTATTATTTTTCATAATTAGGTTGCTAAATATTCCCTTTCTTATGCTGTGCTTTTATGACGCTGCGACGGTCTACAGCCAGTCTGTCATGTGGCCTGCTGCCTGCTGATTAATTAACGTCAGTGCACTGGCACTCTATTATCTACACTGCTAATTTTCCTTTTCACCATTATCAGTGTATGTCAGTCTATAATCTGTTGCCTGCTTCTTTACCTCACTCAGTGTACTGCCAGCTTTTCATGTCGACTGTATTCTGCTTTTTCAGCTGCTGCCCGTATTGCCAGCTTTTTATGTCGACTGTAGCAATGCTTATGTCATTGAGTTGGTGTACTGGCAGTCTATAATGAAGACTGTAGCCTGCTTCTTAACTTACATGTGCGTACTTCTGCTCTTTATTTTACACTTATTTCTGATTATTTTTTCAATGCATTTATATTGTTTCGATTGCTCACGTCACGCTATTTACTCATACGTAGTACTGCGATACTGATAGCTGTGCCATCATCGCGGATTGCTGTGCACGTCGATGTGTGTACGTGAGTCCATGTGTGTGTGTTTGAGTCCATATGTGTGTGCGTGTAGGTCTATGCGTGTGTTTAAGTCCATGTGTGTGTCTGTCTTTTTCGAACGGAGAACGCCCGATGTGTGTGTGTACGTCCAAGTGTTTGTGTGCCAGTCCAAGGGTGCGTGTCAGTCCATTTGTGTGCGTATCAGTCGCTGTGTCTGTTAGTCCATGTGTGTGTGTGTTAGTCGATTTGTGTGCATGGCTCCATCTGAGTGTGTAAGTCAATGTGCGTTTGTGTGTCTATGTGTGTCAGTCGATGTATGTGTGTACGTCGATGTATATGTGTGTGTCAGTCCATATGTGTGTGTTTTAGTCCACGTGTGTGTAAGTTCATACATGTGTATGTGTCACTCGATGTGTGTGTGTAAGTCAATGCGTGTGTGCGAGTCGATATGTGTGTTAATCCATGTGTGTGTATCTAAAGTAGATGTCTGTGTGTCACAGTCCATATGTGTATGTGTGTAGGGCAATGTGTGTCTCAGTCTATGTATGTGTGTGTAAGTACATATGTGTGTTTACCTCAATGTGTGTGTGAATCCACGTATGTGTGTGTAACTCCATGTGTGTGTGTATCTAAAGTGGATTTCTATGCGTGTGTGTGTGGGTGTGTAAGTCCATGTATTTGTGTGTGTGAGTCGATATGTCTGTGTGTGTCAGTCCATGGGCGTGTGTGTTAGTCGCTTTGTGTGCGTGGCTCCATGTGAGTCAGTGTAAGACCATTTCTTTGCGTGTCTGTAGGTCCATGTGTGCGTGTGAGTGAATGTGCGTGCTTTATTGACCTGGTCAAGGCCTATGATACCATCAGTAGGTCTGGCCTCTGGGTTGTTCTGCATGCTTTTGGAGTCCCTCACCTTAAGGACCTTCATGATGGTGAGTGGCCCCGCGTCAAACTACGTGGCCGTCAGTCAGAGCCATTCCCTCTACACCTTGGGGTGTGATAGGGATGTCATCTGCCTCCCACATTATTTAACATATCTTTTAACCACGTAGTTCGTGAAGCCTTCAATGGCTGTACTGGAGGAATTAGCATATGGTACAGATACAACGAGAGGCCCGGGTGCGGTCAAGGGATGGCTCCCTATTGCTCAACCATGTTATG
Source organism: Lampetra fluviatilis (assembly GCF_964198595.1). Classification (NCBI taxonomy): domain Eukaryota; kingdom Metazoa; phylum Chordata; class Hyperoartia; order Petromyzontiformes; family Petromyzontidae; genus Lampetra; species Lampetra fluviatilis. Next base: position 10,558,338 of record NC_136280.1, read on the forward strand.
TATGCCGATGCTCTGGTGATTGCTGCTCACTCAGAGGAGGAGTTGGAGGGACTGCTGCTGAACCTGGAGCTTGCCACTAAGAGGTGGCGCCTTACCATCAGCTCCACCAAAACTAAGCACCTGCCTGGGGATTTTGTACCATCGGACAATCCACCCCCACATCTCACAATTGGTGATGCGGCAGTTGTGGGGAGATTGGAGAGATTCCCATACCTGGCCAGTGTGCTCATGACCGGCTCTGGTTTAACAGCAGACGTCTCACTCCAAATCACTCGAGCACCATTATCTTTTCATCGGCTGCGTTACGCTGTGTGGAAGCTACCTGGTCTCTCGCTCCGCATGAATCTCCAGGTCTTCTCGGCCATGGTAATTCCCTCCCTTCTCTATGCTTGCGAAACGTACACCACCCTAATGGAACATCTTCGACGGTTAGAAACATTTAGGCTGGCCTGCTAACGATCCATCCTGAGTTTAACCATATGTGTGTGTGTGCGTCTAAGTCAATGTGTTTCTACGTATGTGGGTCGATGTCTGTGTGTAAGCCCATGTGTGTGTCTGCCTTTTTCGCCCGGGCAACGCCGGGTACTTACCGCTAGTTCACCTATATTTATACACCTTCACATTTACAGCATAAACCAAATGTTAAGACTGTTAATGCAGTCTTACCATTTAAGTTACATTCATACTTTAAAGAACGATTATGTTTGTGTGTCCATGTTTTATAAACTGGATAATCTTTCGTGGGAGTAGTTGCACAGCGATTTGTGCACTGTGCTCTGAACCCGGCGACCTGCGCTTGATTCTCGATCACGGCTCGCATCATTGGTGAGTGATATCTGAACTGGTACTGTGCCCCCCCATTCTACTACCCCACAATGACGATTATAGTTAAGTATGGTCTAGCATTCCCCATGAGCGTCATGCCATAGGGAAGCCTTAATCCAATGGTGATTTCAAAAATGGGCTGAAAATTATTTTTTACTTTATCTATGTCTCTCAAAATATATCCCTCAACATTTTTTAAAAATACAACTTATTTACACATTAGCTTCTATATTTATAACCGCACATATTTATTTAAATGTAAGTGTAAAAAGTAAGTGTATTTAGCAATACGACTTTGTTGTCATCTTTGTTATTGCCTGTTTTATAGACTATTACTCTTCATGATCAATTGCACTGACACACAATTTAATTCTTTACTGGCAGTGTTTACAAGCTGGTGGATTAACACGGGACACAGAGCAATGGCAGCAGGTATGGACAGTGGGTGTGCATTGACTCAGAAAAAAAAGGAATGTCGTTTTACTTTGTTCGGTTCTGCATATTGTGGCTGAATTCGCCAAATAATATAGTGTTACAATTTCAGGAAGTGGTTTATTAACCTTCCACATTAAAATATGCCGGACACAAATGCATTTACATTTACCTTTCAAGAGCCCAATGTACCATCCAGATTCAAATAAAAGATCATTACTGCTGACATCGTAATTTAAAAATAAATAAAAACATCGCAGAACAAATATTTCCCGTAAAATTTTCCCCCAGATGAAAATAACCACCAGAAGTGCAGTAGCATTTGCTGAACGTGCAGCTGCATTGTCGTGCCATGCTCTGAAAATGTTTCCGATTGTACATTTGGGAAATTGAGGTTATATATAGAAATACATGTTGTATTTTCAAGATACCCACTTGTGTCTAACCATCTTGTGTGAATCCAGAAAAGGCTGTTATTGATATCGATTGCTTTGTCAGGTGAATTCCGGAAATCAGGTGGTAAAGTTTTATTACTCGCCTTTTCGACCTCATGGTGTTTTCAATATGCCTGTCACAATGCAAACGTCATTTAGTGTTGTTTAATTAACAAACGTATACACATATACACATTGTGTTGTATAAACCAATACAGTACATTTCTTGTAAGAGGAGATTGATGACCCAGCAGCAATTGAAATGAATAGGCAGACTGCAGTCGATGACCTAATAAACTCAAAGCATACTCATTACATGCGGCTGTCATATCTTGGTATACTGCAATTTTAGCATGCACCATAAATTTAAAGCAATGAAAAGCCACCCCATACTTTAACAGATGTGCTTGTACTTGAGGGATGCCACAGCTTTGAATGGCACATACGTGCTCCTCTCATATGTAAACAATGCTCTTGCAAACAGCTGCTTGAGTGCACATGCCAAAGAGCATCGGACATCTCCACTATTATATAAAAGAACAGTCATGTAACAATACATCAATTCATCCATTGAAATATATTCTTGCGCAGTGTGCATTGAATTATCTGTTTAAGAACAGATTCTTTTTTAAATCCTATATGTTGTATAAAATGGGTTGGTATGACCCATGCATCACAGTGTTTGGACCAATTCAATTCGTGGATCGAATAATGATGCCAAATCATGCAAAATAATTTAATTGCAGAGGGAGCGAATCATGACTTGGCTTTTACATCTTGACTTATTTAGAGATTATGCGATGCTTTGTTGTTTCAACTGTATGGCTTACACGCATACTATCATGGACTGTATAACAATTCCTTGCATTAACATATCATGTACAATTAACAATTTGCATATATCAACACCTTGCATGATAGGCGTTGTGCAAATGTAACATAATAACAAAAAATGTGCTTTATGGAAAGAAAAAAATCAAACACAAAAGATCACCAGTGCACGTTGGATATTGTGTGCATAAACATAGTGAGTAAAAACATATGCCACTTTAAAATATACACTGCGTCATTTCACAAAGTTTTGTAACACCGTGTACCAACACTATACTTTGTGGGGCCCTTTGGGAACATGCAGGTGTGCATACATGGCATAGGGTCATGATTTGTGGGGTCATTGAAGCAAGATAAATATACGTTTACACTATTTGGTAAAGCAGGAAAAAAAGCACAGTTAGTATGAATACAAGTAAAAATTATTATTGCAGTAGTAATGAGATTTCCAAGTGTGTTAATTTTAAATTAGAATGGATTTTAAGCACTCTGGTGGACTGTAGTTGTAGTCTGCATCGAGGCTGCATACGATGATGCTAAAGAATCAGGTTATATTATATTATCATGTTAGATACGATACCAACACGTAATGTTCTCTTGCTTTTTAGAGATATTACTGGATAAGCAGACACCATGTACTGTGCAATGAGTGGGGACATTTCCTCGGGAAGCATGGAACATGACAAGAGCATTTAATGAACTAGGCTGTTTGAGTTGTGTAGCTGTAATTGGCTCATGGTCAAGTTCAAGAGGTAATGTCAATTATGATGTCAATGTTAACCCATGAATGCATCACTGAGTCTCAACTTTTTTTTCAGAAAGGTCCTATATTGTTGTTTGACCAATACCATTAATGACTGCTTTGCATGTGGGAGGAATCCAGAGTACCCAGAGAAAACACATGTATATGAGAGGTAACACTCAACATACTTCTATCTTTCGATTTAAAGCTTTCGTGACTGCAGGGATTCATCTTCTTGGTTCTTTCGGTAAAGTCACGTAGAAGGGAAGTAATAAAATAATAAAAATAAAACATAATAAAACAATTCTCACGACGTTTCGGCCACAACGCAAGCAGCCGTCCTCAGGCGAAGAATGAGACATTATCAAGCTAGGAGCTTATATAGGTGTAGCGAGGAGGAGCGCCTTAACAAAAGAATGTGCATATGAAGAGGAATTTAGCATACCAATGGGCAACGTGTAGGAGGTGGGCGGAGGGGTTTCAAAGTCCCATTATGCCCATGCATTATGCAGGATCAACAGCACCACGGGGGGGCGCAAGGAACAGCGTTAATAAAGGAAAGGAATGTTAATGATATGTAGCTGCATTTACCAAACAACCACGTAGAAAACCAAAGTAAAAACTACATAAAAAACTAAAATATAAACTGATACTTACTATACTCTACAATAAGCTGAGTTACTAACAACAAATAATAAATTACAATTCTACGTCGTAAGAAGTATAAAATATACTTCCATCTAAACTTTATTCTCTTAGCATATACAGTACTATATACTGCCATAGATAAACCCAACGTTAAATTATATACTGTATTGCTGTAAACCACCTTATACTTTATACATTTTAATATAACACTATGTATTATTCAACTCACCCTAATGTGTATCGAAATGGTTTATTACGTCCTTCCAATGATTGCTAAGCCTGAATCCATCTTCTCGGTTAAAATTGTCTCTGTGTTTGTATATGTGGATCGCCTCATGAACGAATCTCTCATGATAGCCAGATGGCTTGCAGAGAACCTCCGTCTTGGAGAAGTCAATGTCATGTGAGCTAGGATTCATCTTCTTGGTTCTTTCGGTAAAGTCACGTAGAAGGGAAGTAATAAAATAATAAAAATAAAACATAATAAAACAATTCTCACGACGTTTCGGCCACAACGCAAGCAGCCGTCCTCAGGCGAAGAATGAGACATTATCAAGCTAGGAGCTTATATAGGTGTAGCGAGGAGGAGCGCCTTAACAAAAGAATGTGCATATGAAGAGGAATTTAGCATACCAATGGGCAACGTGACATTGACTTCTCCAAGACGGAGGTTCTCTGCAAGCCATCTGGCTATCATGAGAGATTCGTTCATGAGGCGATCCACATATACAAACACAGAGACAATTTTAACTGAGAAGATGGATTCAGGCTTAGCAATCATTGGAAGGACGTAATAAACCATTTCGATACACATTAGGGTGAGTTGAATAATACATAGTGTTATATTAAAATGTATAAAGTATAAGGTGGTTTACAGCAATACAGTATATAATTTAACGTTGGGTTTATCTATAGCAGTATATAGTACTGTATATGCTAAGAGAATAAAGTTTAGATGGAAGTATATTTTATACTTCTTACGACGTAGAATTGTAATTTATTATTTGTTGTTAGTAACTCAGCTTATTGTAGAGTATAGTAAGTATCAGTTTATATTTTAGTTTTTTATGTAGTTTTTACTTTGGTTTTCTACGTGGTTGTTTGGTAAATGCAGCTACATATCATTAACATTCCTTTCCTTTATTAACGTTGTTCCTTGCGCCCCCCCCGTGGTGCTGTTGATCCTGCATAATGCATGGGCATAATGGGACTTTGAAACCCCTCCGCCCACCTCCTACACGTTGCCCATTGGTATGCTAAATTCCTCTTCATATGCACATTCTTTTGTTAAGGCGCTCCTCCTCGCTACACCTATATAAGCTCCTAGCTTGATAATGTCTCATTCTTCGCCTGAGGACGGCTGCTTGCGTTGTGGCCGAAACGTCGTGAGAATTGTTTTATTATGTTTTATTTTTATTATTTTATTACTTCCCTTCTACGTGACTTTACCGAAAGAACCAAGAAGATACTTCTATCTGTCCTTCCTTCTCCTTGCGCCTAATCCAGTGTTCGATCCTCCACTTGAATAAACGTCCCTTGTACATTAAGCACCCCCCCTCCACAACCTCCTTCCTTTCCTGTCTTAAAGCTTCACCTCTTTCCTATCGACCATGCTCCTCCTCTTCCCTCTTCTCGCCCCTCCGCAACTTCCCGTCCCTCCCCTACCCTTTTGTGATCCCTAAGCACCCTCTATCGTATCACTCATTCCTCAATCCTTCTACACCCCTGCCAACTACATCAATGCATTCTGTCATCGTTGTGTAAGCTATGTCAAGCGCCTTGAGTGAAGGCGCTCTATAAATATAAATTATATTAAATCTCCTGGCCCCATCTCAGGCTCTCAGGTCACACACCATCATGGCCAATGCTCTTGACGTTGGTCGTGCCATGACACCTCACAATCGCTTCCCTCTGCAAATGAAACACTGGGTGACAAGGGTGATGCAGTGGTAGCACAAGCACCTCACAGGAAGAACGGTCTGGGTTTCAGAATCAGAATATGTATTTATACTGCAGGAATCCGATGAGCTATAAATATCTTTTTCAGAAATGTATGGGGTTTCATATTTTCCTTCCAAAGCTAAAAAACGTACCATGCAACTGGTATTAACCAAACATCCCAATGCTGAAACATTACCTGCAAATACTCTGGGTTTACAACCAGCAGCAACATCACCCACAACGGAAAAAAATTGGGAGGACCTTCCTGAAAAAGAGTCTAGAGACTCAGTGAGGCTTTCGTGGGTAAACAAGCACGTTGTTAATAATAACCACTGAAAACTAAATTAAATGGTGCACCTTCTCTGTAATATTGTAGCTAACAACACTGTTTTGTAGATATTGCTTAATTTATTTTTACGAACTGCAATATTGAATAAAATTTGTTCCATGTGTTTGTGCATCACGCTACTAATAATGTGTGTACCCCATGCTACAAATGACGGTGATACAATAATTTCCATTCACCACGAAGTGACAGTCGCATAACCACACCTCTTGTCTCTGTACCAGGCTAGGTGTACTTCAAGGTGACGTGAAGTGTTAAACACTCACTGACTGGAGGTCAAAGGACCCAGGTGTTAAGGGATAACTGACTCAGGTGACTAGCAGATGCATTAACTTCACTCCCCACACTGCCACTTTGCTGTGTCTCAGATCTCCAGTGTTCTGCTCATTATTGTAAGCATCGCTCCCTTGTCCACTGTTGTTTCTGGAGGGTGGCTGACTCCAGCAGCCCAGTGGTGTCCTTCACAAGCCATCTTGCTTACAACTTACAACAGCTCAACCAGACTGGGCTGTTGTGGATTTGAATGGGGTCCTAGGTGGAGGCTCACTAGCACAGTTGAATAATGGCTGGCACATATTGATGACAAGCCGAGGCTCAGTGGACAGATCAGCTCTACAATTGTATGTATCTAGTGTGTATGCAGTTTTCCAATAACCCCTCGCATCAAGCACATTGGCTTGTATTTGATGTTGCTCCACTACATTCATGTTGAACTTCTTTCGCACCGTATGTAGCCAACCGTGCTAATTGGATCTGGCATGGACCAAATACGTTGTGTGGATACACTGATGATGCATGTTGGTGATTACTAGTCCATGGAATGCAGATACATTGAATGACCTCAAACTGTTATTATTGAGCTGATATGGTCAATGTCTTCCATTTCTTCCCTCTCGAGTACTAGAGTGATGATCCATTCAGGCATTAGTCACCCAATAATATAACTCTTATCTCAAATGGCTCATCAGCCCTGTACGCATCCCTCCTCGGATTTTCATGTTTAGTGGAGGCATAGGCAACTGCCGCTACCATTCCTCACTGCCTGCTGATGGGGAGGTGAACCCACAACAGCCAGGGCCTCATGGACTCACGGCCTTACAACAATTCACCACAACACTCTCAGGCCCCTTAATGATTTTGTTCAGAATATTATTAACTCCCTATTGTTTGGTGCAATCTTTCTGTGAGTGGAGGAGTGGCCACTCCTCATTTTGATAAGAGTTGAAACTGTCGGATCTCCTATATTTCACAGGGGTTAAGGCAGGGCCGGCGGTGACATCACCACCACGGTGCTTGTGCCAAGCTAGGTGCACCTTGAGGCCACCTGAAGTGTCAAAGGTTCGGTGCCAGGAGATCGTAGGACAGACCCAGGTGTTATGGGTCGACTGACTAAAATGACCCGCAGATGCACCACCTGCGTTCTCCACTGTTCCAGCCCACATACAAAGACAATGATTTCCTATGCAGCCTTTAGCAGACTGTTCGGAAAGTGCTGTTAGCAAGCACCTATGAAGGCCGGCACGGCACTAGAGGGGGTGGGTGGCCAACAACAGGCCCAGCCGCCTTTGTCTCCCCAGTGGCGATGTTTACACACCACATCGGTACTATTTGAGGCTGAGTCGACCTAGGAGAGGCTCGGGACCGGTTCAAATAATCGTCACTGGTGTTGGCCGTAAGCGCAGCGCGCTAACCGTTACACTACAGCCCACATACAACAACAACCGCCATTCGCCACTAAGTGGCGGGCGACGTCACCACAGCACTTGTGCCAGGCTATGTGCACTTTAGCCCACATATACTCACTCATTTACACGCAGATAAAACTGGACATACAAAGTCACAGATACACACACAGATATGCAAATACACACACATATGCGTGTCGGATTCCCCCTAATCGAATCTCTGGCATTGTCTCCTTATCAATCAATCAGTTGAGACAACTTTTTTCACGTGTCATGTATGTCTTTGCAAAAATGACACCTAGCCTGGGACAATATCTGCAATGACATCACTGTCACATAATCATGAATGGCAACTGATGTTGTTGTTATGTATATGATTGAATATGGAAATGTATATTGGTGTATGTATGTACTGAACGTGTGTATTTTCATGGGCTGTATGAGACAGATACACCAGAGACGTGGCAGACCCTATTTCTGGCAGAATCTGCTTATTTATGTCGCAGCCATTTCCTTTTTGGCAGGGTCAGGCTGGCATTATTTTTGTGGAATTATCCCACCACATAATGGCAGAGAAAATGAGGTGAAACGATCATGAAATGCGCCAGATGTGCTACCACTATGTTGACCGTGCTCTCAGCTGTGCCCTTGTCTAGCCGAGCCCTCTGGACAGTGGCGGCTCCTGCAAAATCTCTCAGGGGGGGCAAATGTCTGGATGATTGATAAGGATAAGGTCCACCCATGCAATGGATAAATTAACAGCTTAAGCATGTAAAGGCAACTTCACTTCTTTAATATTAATGAAAAATAAAGTGACTCTTACAATACATCTTGTTTGTTTCTATCTCACTATTATTACAATCCACTTAGTTTATTTTATTAAAGATTCCACTAGGTGGCGACAAATAACATTGTTGACTGAAACGTGCTTACGTATGATGACGTAAGCACGTTAGTGCGAGCCCTCCCGGAAGCCATAGAGAATGCATTGCAGCGCCCGCCTTTCGAAAAAAAACATCTTTGAATGTAAGTCTATGGGACCACACGGGGCGATTCTCAGCCAGAATGAAATCGCCGAAAAAGAGGCGGTACTCCACAGAACGTGACATGACGCTGATTGGACTATATCCAGAGGCACAGTAACGGCTGAGATTGGTGGTGCGTCGCCCAATCGCCCTAATGAAGAAACCGCCCCTGCCTCTGGAACATGCCACAACGGCCCGCCAAGTGATGGAAATGGAAATAGCCACTCATGATTTTCAATTGGACGAATTGGTCAATATAGGCAGCGAATCAGCTACGTAGCCAATTGCACTATTTGGAGGTGCAGGGGAAGGAAAATAAACGAAACACAAACATAATGGACCAAGCTCCAGGATGTTAACAGCTAGAAATTTTATTATAATATTTGTATGCAGGTGTATGATGAGATTGCTAAGAATTTTGGGAAAGATAGGACAAGGCACTTGAGACTTTGTAAGAGAACGTGGCAAATAAATATTCTCGAAATAAATGGGAGGAGGTTGAGGTGAGATGGGTGGGATATTGAATAGTGCACAAAAATCAAAAGTTCCGTGTATTTCGTGTGAAAGTCACAAATTCTGCACGTGTATCGTGTTCTGATAGTGACTGTGGCACATTAGGAATGGACCACTATTTTAATAAGTCATTATGTGCTGTGCAGTACATAAATGCACGTGTGTACACCAGCATGTGATGACTGATTTGGGCCTGTGGGGGGCTGGCAGGGTTATTGATTAACACCAGTCACGTGGTTAATGGCGACTCGGTGAAGATTGCTGTGTGTGACACAAGTGATGTTGCATTTTACAGGTAAAGGACCCAAATGTTGTTTTTGATCGTTATAAAAATGTTCTAGACTTGTTCTCGTCTTGTTCTAGACTTCAAGCTTGGCTTTGAATTGGTAGTTTGTGATATGTTCAACAGGAGGGGGGTTAGCACTGCACACTGTAAAGGATGACATACTGTGGTTAATACTGGTAATTGTCTAACCCTAATACTGTTTATTCTATAACCATGCCCATGCACCCAGAGTATGACTACTTGCAATGCTATTGAGAATAGAACACATGTAAAGTAGTAAGTTGTACAATGGTGACAAATACAGTATGTATACTGTACACATACAGTGCAGATAATGGGTGTAAGATACCGATATAAGTGGATGGTATAGATAGACATACAACTTAGGATTAAAGTAATATTCGAATAGTGATGTGCAAATGTTATTGTCAAAGACAAAGATGGTTTATCAGTAGTAGAATTGGGTTTAAGAGAAAACGTATTGATTAACCGGATGTGTAAACCAGTCACGTGGTTAATGGCGACTCTGTGAAGATTGCTGTGTGTGACACACGTGCTGTTGCATTTTACAGATTAACCACAATAAATGTGTTTTTCCTCGATTTGGAGCACCTGCCTACGTCCTTCATTTTGAGTGTGCAACATGACACTGCAATAATCTACGGATCTTTTGGGCATGAAAATGAGAAAATATCAAATGTACTAATTTTCGTTCTTCCAGGTAAGAAAGCCACCAGACATAACACATTATCAGGCACCTCCATCTGCCAGCAACTATACAACTCATACAGAGAACGGCCAGTCTGACACCCCTACTGATCAATTTCACACATCAGTCCTCCTCTGAGTGTGGCAGGGTACAGATATAGGCATTAAAGTGGCAATTAAGAGGGGAAGATTTTATGTCATATTGCGAGCATGTACAAATTGGACCTTGATAGTTGGGTGTTCACCTATTAATAGCTATGGGATGTAGTTCCTGGACACAACGAGGTGTGGTGGTGGCATCATTAGCAATCGCCATTGTGGCCTTTGACTTGTCATGGGATGAAGCAACAAAAAAATGAACTCATATCCATTGGTGAAATTGCGTAACATTAGTATGTACTTTGACACGTAGGTTTTTGCGACAAATATTGTTCATGAAAAAAGGTTTTTTTTTGGGTTAGATCACGTAAATATAAATGTGCCTTTAACCCACAAGTGACACGCTCACAGTGATGACGGGATCTTGCTCTATTTAAGACAGGAAGCAGGAAGACAATTCCTTCAAATCACCTGATTCCAGATAAACATCGTGCTCAAATTGTAAATGTTGTGGGTTTACTCTCCCACACACCAGTGTGCTGAAGTTGTAAATAATTGGAATATTTTGTTTATGTAACAAACCTTACTAATTGGCTGTGTATGGTGGTGATGGGTTAACGACGCATTTATATTTACGCGATCTAACCCCCCAAAACACTTTATTCTGAATGATTCTGTACTACTATGGTTAGAGAAATGTCATCCTGACATATTCTCCCTTTGTTCCAGGGTATAGAAAACCACATCCATATAAAAAATTGTTAGGAAATTGCACACTTATTGTTAGGTTAAACGATCTTTTACGAGCAATATTTAGTATTTAATTGCAGTGTCGTATGTAGAATTGCTAATTGGTGTTGTATTTTGTAAAGTGGAAAGCAAATTACGTGTTCATTATGACCACTATCAAATAGCTTAAAACTATTAAGAGCAGCAATCCAGAATGCTAACAACTGCACGTGCGGCAGCTATTATTATTACTACGAGGACATACACTCGTTGCACGTGAAGTGAAAATACATTTTTAGAATTCGTATTGGATTCTCCAAACTTCCACCCTGTGTATTTCCACTAAGAATCCTTTCACCGTTTTCCTAACATATGTCATTTCCTAACATTTCTACTCATTGTCACTTTTTGCAAAGGGGCTGTTGCATATCCCAGCTGAATCAATATCCTCGTCGTAAATGTATCTCATGGTGTATATTGCATATACATACACCATTCATAATGGTCATATTACCAGAATTGCATTATAGCAGTTTTGACATGGGGATTTGTGTCACTTCGGTAAGTAGACGTGACATATAGCATACTAACACTTATTGCGATGATACGCATGGCTTCAGGTATACTAATATTCGTTTTAAATAAGTGTATTTGTATTTAATTTAAAAGCAACACCTTGTCAATCCCAGTTTTTATTGAGAAAATTATCATTATTTTGAAAGATAATTTCCAATTAGAATTTCACTTTTGGTAATACACACCAATGTAGTGAAAACAACATGCATACGTTACATGTGTCTGCATATTATTAATTGGATAGGTTTATTATTTAAAACATGTAAGACATGTCAGCACATATTGAAGCTTTGTTTATTTTGGTTAATAGCCCTTGAGCATTAGCAGACATTTGTTAAACATTTTTAACAGAATTAAGGAGATGATAATATTAACCGTTTTTCCTTTGAAAATGTTTTCGAATTCCATCAAACACATATGTAACAGATGCTGGGACAGATCGTATCCTGATAAAAAAATATGCCAATAAACTATTGAACCATGCCGTAGACAAAGGGGGGGGGGGGCTCGTGCAATTGAGAAGCTGTCCAACTCTGCTTTTGACTCAGCTGATTTGGCTGTAGTCTACAATAGAGGCAATGGATTTACATTATTATTGCATGTATTTCCACAAACTATGAAAAAGGGGTGAGATTTGAAAAACATGTCTCTATTATAGCTATTGTTGTCAAAGCCGTCTGAGCTATGAGCTCTTTTTCAGAGGTGACCTGGTCATATATGAAAGCTCATCGAAGCGACATATACAGTGAGGGAAAAAAGTATTTGATCCCCTGCTGATTTTGTACGTTTGCCCACTGACAAAGAAATGATCAGTCTATAATTTTAATGGTAGGTTTATTTGAACAGTGAGAGACAGAATAACAACAACAAAATCCAGAAAAACGCATGTCACAAATGTTATAAATTGATTTGCATTTTAATGAGGGAAATAAGTATTTGACCCCCTCTCAATCAGAAAGATTTCTGGCTCCCAGGTGTCTTTTAAACAGGTAACGAGCTGAGATTAGGAGCACACTCTTAAAGGGAGTGCTCCTAATCTCAGCTTGTTACCTGTATAAAAGACACATGTTCACAGAAGCAATCAATCAGATTCCAAACTCTCCACCATGGCCAAGACCAAAGAGCTCTCCAAGTATGTCAGGGACAAGATTGCAGACCTATACAAGGCTGGAATGGGCTACAAGACCATCGCCAAGCAGCTTGGTGAGAAGGTGACAACAGTTGGTGCGATTATTCGCAAATGGAAGAAACACAAAAGAACTGTCAATCTCCCTCGGCCTGGGGCTCCATGCAAGATCTCACCTCGTGGAGTTGCAATGATCATGAGAACAGTGAGGAATCAGCCCAGAACTACACGGGAGGATCTTGTCAATGATCTCAAGGCAGCTGGGACCATAGTGACCAAGAAAACAGTTGGTAACACACTACGCCGTGAAGGACTGAAATCCTGCAGCGCCCACAAGGTCCCCCTGCTCAAGAAAGCACATATACATGCCCGTCTGAAGTTTGCCAATGAACATCTGAATGATTCAGAGGACAACTGGGTGAAAGTGTTGTGGTCAGATGAGACCAAAATGGAGCTCTTTGGCATCAACTCAACTCGCCGTGTTTGGAGGAGGAGGAATGCTGCCTATGACCCCAAGAACACCATCCCCACCGTCAAACATGGAGGTGGAAACATTATGCTTTGGGGGTGTTTTTCTGCTAAGGGGACAGGACAACTTCACCGCATCAAAGGGACGATGGACGGAGCCATGTACCATCAAATCTTGTGTGAGAACCTCCTTCCCTCAGCCAGGGCATTGAAAATGGGTCGTGGATGGGTATTCCAGCATGACAATGACCCAAAACACACGGCCAAGGCAACAAAGGAGTGGCTCAAGAAGAAGCACATTAAGGTCCTGGAGTGGCCTAGCCAGTCTCCAGACCTTAATCCCATAGAAAATCTGTGGAGGGAGCTGAAGGTTCGAGATGCCAAACGTCAGCCTCGAAACTTTAATAACTTGGAGAAGATCTGCAAAGAGGAGCGGGACAAAATTCCTCCTGAGATGTGTGCAAACCTGGTGGCCAACTACAAGAAACGTCTGACCTCTGTGATTGCCAACAAGGGTGTTGCCACCAAGTGCTACGCCATGTTTTGCAGAGGGGGTCAAATACTTATTTCCCTCATTAAAATGCAAATCAATTTATAACATTTTTGACATGCGTTTTTCTGGATTGTGTTGTTGTTATTCTGTCTCTCACTGTTCAAATAAACCCACCATTAAAATTATAGACTGATAATTTCTTTGTCAGTGGGCAAACGTACAAAATCAGCAGGGGATCAAATACTTTTTTCCATCACTGTATGTGGAGAGTAAAACGGGAGGACCAGAAGAAAAATGCACATGACCACAGGGAGAGAGAATATGCAACCTCCAAATATACAGGCTTCATCAGGTTAGAACTGAAAACCTCCTGCATAGCAGGTGAGAAAGATAACATCTCGTTGCTGATGCATCCCTGCATTTTGATTCTGCTATATGTAGGCATTTATAACAATGAGCAAATTTATATATTACAAAAAAAGTTGTTATTTTAGTAATACAATTTCAGGGTTTCTACTGAGATTTGAATATGCACCATTCACAAATTATATAATTAACTGGAAAGATGATTAATTCAACTATTATTCAGTTTACTCTTGAGTATAAAACATGCCAATGTACACCACCATCCATTCTGCTGCATTATATTAATTACCAGTGTGCTATAGTTGAATGCTGCGAGAGCTAATGATCAGTTTGGGTAGGATTATCTGGCTGACTGTGGATAAGAATGTAACCCACTCACACAAATCGATAGCACAAAAAGTGTTCTACAAATCTACAAATCCTTAAGCTGGCAGTGGTGCATGAGTTAGCGCAATGTACTAAGAACCCACTCATTCGAGTTTGATTCCCAGCCATGGCCAACATCAGTGGAAAGTGATATCTGACCTGGTCCTGGACCACCCCTTCACCAACCTCCACTAACCATCACGGTGAAGTATGGTCAAACAGCTCACTTAACCATTCATCTAGCAGTGGATTGACAAAGGGCTGTAAAATAATACGTTGTATTGCTCATTTTAAGTAAATTTTTTATAGTTTTTATGCAAGGAAATTGTATTATAAAGCATTCTGTATCTGGTATTCAGACACATGTCTTAATATCTCAACAGACCAGGGCATTTTTCCTGACATGAGAGTAGCACTTGCCATTCGGGATGACTTTTAACATATTTAAGGTTCTGTAGAAGACTTTTTATTTTCATCACACTACAGATTGTCACAATAAAATTGATGTTATATTATACGGTACTCCATTACACGTTCTTACGTAGTTGTAGGTGATGCCGAGAGGCAATCCATATTTGGAAATTAAAGAACATACACTCACCGTGTCTAACCGCTCTTGAGTTCGAATAGCGCGCCCACCTATGATTGGCGAGGAGCCATTACGGGGAGCCGACGTTGGGCACGCCCAATCGGATTTGAAGGTTGACAACATTCAAATCGGATTTGTCGTCAGGGAAAACTACTTGATGGAAATGAGGGGTCGGTCGGGAGATCTTTACGAGAAATGAACGAGATATGTTGAAAGTCATATAAAGTTCCTGAAAGGTTGCGGAAGGGAATCAAATGAGAGATAGTAGGTTTTTGTGGCGCCTGAATGGAGTAATTCCCTAATGTGTGACGTGCTGCGCGGAAGATGTAACAGGGACGAAGTCCAAGACTCATGCGACCAGAGCTCCTTTACACAGTTGTTAAAATCTTATCACAATAATATTATGGGGATTGCATTTTACCTTGAAGTAAATAGATCTGAGAAGACACAGATTTAATCCAATCAGCTCAGGATAGGGTACATGTTGAGATTATGGCCATAAAATCTAAACTATACATTCCAATCCCAATTATTTCATAATGTTTACATAAAAGCACTTAAAAGTATATATGTATATACAATTACGTGTGATATAGCATTTTTTATTTCCAAAAATGTGTTTGTATCCTTAATACAATGTTTTACATAAAATATGAAACTATGTTAATTATCTCCAAAAAGCCATATGCTATACAACCAATTAAATATTTTCTCGTTTAACTATTATTAATGCATATATAAAAAGTATAACGTGTATCGCATATGACAGCAGTCGCGATTTTTTTTTTAGAATGCAAAACATTATTCACATTGTCATTTGGCAAATATCAAAGAATTTGAGTTGTAGGAATGCTGGAAATGCCAGCGAATGTTATTTTTTATATTATCCCGGAAACATTTATTGGTGTAAATGTAATTTAGTCTTCAAATAAAATGTAGATACATTTCAATTGTGAATTTCAGCAAACCATACCGAAGATAACATTTCTACTCATGATTTACGTTTGTGCAATATTTTCTTGATGCAAGATTCTGGCATGAAAAAAATATTAGCTGTCAAAGGAAATTGGACACAGAGCACTCGAAATTCAAAGAGGAACAGAGTACTCGGTTAAATTAAAAACTTGTTATCAAGAACACATATAACTTGTGTATACAGTGCATATGGAATACATTCAATATAGTTTACACCATTGGAACCTCCTTTGCCAGTAGCAAAATATGATAATTGTTTTTTTACCCTTTTATCTGGCAACAAAACTGACACTTTTTTTTACAAGGAGTCATGTTTGCATTGACCACAATACCTGCGGTCGGAATGCAGAGTTGTGTTTTTTATTTGCATTCCGACCGCAGGTATTGCGGTCAATGCAAACATGACTCCTTGTAAAAAAAGGTGCCAGTTTTGTTGCCAGATAAAAGGGTAAACATTTTTTATCATTCAATATAGTTATTTCAGTGCATACGGCCAAAGTCGGCCAGCTCCTTGTTGCTTGTATGCCCTCTGTCCCGTCCCTGTTCCATTGTAATGTCTGTAGTGTCGTATGTCTCTTCTTCCTTCTCACTCGAGGCTTGTGTGTGCTAGCGTGTGGCGTGCGTCGCACACACACACAGTCGGAGACGAGGTAGTCGCAGGAGGCACCGTCCTCCCCTTTTATTGTTGTTGAGTTCACGCCACCTCTCGGGCCCCTTCTCTCTCACAACCACGCTGCCGCATGACCCGTCCCAGACAAGACCCTGTCCACGTTGTACCGATGGCGTCGACCGGGACAGCTAACTACTGTCCGGCCACGCAATGATCAGCCGAAGGCTGCAGCGATGAGGGCGGCGACGACGACAGCGACGACGAGTCCAATCCCAGAACTGGCAGCCCGGAGCTCTCGCTCTCCGCTGTTTATATTCACCTCGGCGCAGCTTGACTCCGCCCTAGCCGCGTCTCCCTTCTCGAACCTACCAGAGGGTTCCAGAGGGTTCCAGGGGCTTCCCCACGAGGTCAACCGTAACCTTGCCCCAGTTCCTTCGCCCTGCCGACACACCCGCGTATATGCTCAACGGCGTGTGCGCTAAGTGCCCACCTGCAGTTGCAGCTGCTGTGCAACAGTCAGCGCGATGCCACTTAATGTGCACCAATGCCTACTTTATTGAGGGCGATATTGGCACGTTAAATAAAGATCGATTGATTGATCGACCATATATTCGCAAGAGCAAAAAGCTTAGTTTAGTAATATATGCATATTTCATCATCATCATCATCACGACCCATTGGCAGATAGCCCGTAGGTGTCCACTACACATACAAATAAAAATGTACACTGTATATCGTTGTCAAGAATAATTACCAATTGGCAGCCAAGGAACGCAACACATCCATAAAAATGTCCACTGGGTAGATGGAGCAGTGAAATCAGCACGTGCAGAGGCGAGGTGGATTATTACATCTCAGGATCATGAGAGATGGGAAAGACTTGAGGAAGCGTTCATCCAGCAGCGGATTGACCATGGCTGCTGATGATAATGATGCACCGGATTCAGAAATGCAAAGTATCATATACGCTATGTAAAACTTGACACTATGCAAGGTAAATCAGAGTGCAATGTGTATAATTTTTTAGTTGGAGTCCAGTGGAAGTGATGGTGATTTTGAAGTTTACATGAAATCCCAATAGTTACTTTATTTAATACACGGCATGTTTTTTATAACTTAAATTACACGTATAATTGTATCAGCTTTGGTTTCTGCCAAAATATGATGTTAATGTGATGTGATGTATCTGTCTCTATGTTTTCATTTAAGCTGATGGTATCAATGTAAATAAATCTATCTTGACCTCTGAGACCAAGAATATGTTATCTGTACCCCTAATTGAATCAAAGCTTCCCCCCTAAGCTGCTAAGTGAAAGTTGCCGTTTTCCCCAATGAGCATTGTATGACATTTACAGTAATTGTAATTGCATTACTTTCTTATTCGAGTCAAGTCAAAGTGCCTCCATGCTCAAACAAGAATTTGGCAGTGACTATTTTGATGACAGGATCAAAGTCTCTCCATCTGCTTGCATTCAATTGACTTATGTTTTGTTTCTCTCTTATATGAACGCAACATCACAGCAGACTCGTATTTCATATTCCGCGTCTTATAATCTAGCAGTAGTGAGTCTGACCAGATTTGTATAACTTTATTGACACTGGGCACCGTGATGGCGAGATGTTAACTGCCTTGCCTGGTATGCAGGAGGTTGTCGGTTCTATCCCGACCCTGACAACTGTATATTTGAACTTTACATGTTCTCGCCATGGTGGCGTGGATTATTCTCAGTTCTCCGGTTTTTCCCTCCACATTTATAAACATGCGTTGAGAGTATTTGGCTGCAATAAATTTCCACGTGGTAAGACACTTCGTTGAGCTATCATTTGTGACCTATGTTGCTTGCCGTACCTGGTAAAATTTAAATACATGTAGTTTAGTTGAATATGGGGTGTGTCTTACTTTCTGGCGCATTTTATAACCTGGTGAATAAGTTATCATTTAGTGTAGCATCTGGCTGTGGCGGCACAGCATAATGCAGCAGTTCTGAAAAATTATAGCTACTTCTTTGCCTTCTGATTAATTATCAGGGCTGGGCTATCCAATAAATTAAACAATTATAACCATGCCGATTCGTGTAATTAATTGACCAAAGATCCCATACACTTATAATTATAATGAAAAACAATCCCATAACTCTGTACCTTGGTAAAACAAAATACATTTTGAAAGCCAATCATTATTTTAAAACAAACCTCATATGTGAGAGTACTTTACCGTTTTGAAGTACCTCATTTTCAGCATTATAGTTAATTGATGTTCCGATACATGATTCATGACTTTGTGACCGATTTTAATTGCAAATCTGTAATTTAAAATCGCTTGCTCTTTTTGTTCAATACAGTAATTTTATTGGAAGGCATCTGCAATTTCGGATGAAATCAGTAACAATTTGATATGTTTTTCCCACATTACACCTGTGCTGTCCTGCATTGCTGTTTTAAATTGGGGCTTTATACCTTGGCAAAAATTGCTTTTTGGAAGCAGTTGCAAGCATCCACAGGTAATGTCACGAGAAACCAAACTGGACGCTGACACCAACTACCAAAATAAAAAAGTCACATTTTCATTTTGTAAACAAGAGGTAATATATGAAACCCAGAAGTGAACTTTGTATAATTAGGACTGTGTAGTACTGAGACAAAAAAAAACCAGTGTAACTTTTTTCCATTTTAGAATAAATACATCAGTAATACTTATTTGGGACTAGAATCTGAGGTTTAATATGTGGGTGATTAAATCTTGAAAAAAGTAATTTTCCTTTTTATCTTGAAATGAGGTATTGTCTTTATATCACACAGTAAAAGGGGAAAGCAGTGATACAGTAGTTAGTGCACTGCAGTGGCGGCTCCTGCAAAATATCTCAGGGGGGGCAAATGTTTGGATGATTGATAAGGATAAGGTCCACCCATGCAATGGATAAATTAACAGCTTAAGCATGTAAAGGCAACTTCACTACTTTAATATTAATGAAAAATAAAGTGACTCTTACAATACATCTCCTTGTTTGTTTCTATACTCACTATTATTACACTACTTACATCACATTACTCGCTTAATACACTGCTTACTTATACTGAAATTTTGCTCTTCTCTCTTTCAAAGTAGCAAAGTGATCAATTACTCTCTCATTGAAAGCAGGCATGTTCCTGACTAGTTCCCTCTCCATGGAAAGCATAGCCATTGCATTCAGACGTTCCTGTCCCATTACATTTCTCAGGAATGTCTTGATTCTCTTTAAGGTTGAGAAACACCTCTCAGCTTCAGCAGTTGTCATGGGAGTGGTTATGAGGATGTTCAACAGAGCAACAGTCTCTGAAAAAGTATCCTGGAGGTTGTACTTCAGCAAAACCTGGTACAGCGCTAGTGCACCACAGCAGCCCTTGAATTCTGGACTCTCATAAATGACAGACAGTTCAGTCTTCAGCTTCGCCTTTTTTAACTTAGGGTATGCCCTGACAGTGATGTTCAGAGCCTCAACAGGGAATGTATGGCCATGCTGTTGAAACATCTCTCCTTGTAGCAGCGTGGCACTTACAAGGTGGTCGGTAAAGGAGAACCTTTCTTGGGTGTGCAATACAGTATATAATTTAATGTTGGGTTTGTCTATGGCAGTATATAGTAGGGTGTAGACTCGTGTGATGTAAGAGAATAAAGTTTAGATGCAAGCATATTATATATTTTTTTTACGACGTAGAATTGTAATGTATTACTTACTGTTAGTAACTCAGCGTATTGTAGAGTATATTTAGTATACTGATGATAATATGTAGTTTATACTTTAGTTGTTTACGTGGTGGTTTTAGTTACTGCAGCTACATACTATTAATACTCCTTCCCTTCATTAATGCTACCCTTATCCCCTCCCTTTGATGCTGCTAATCCTGCATAATGCACGGGCATAAATAGTACTATTCACATACCTGCATTTCCCATATCACATACCTGCATTTCCCATATCCCCTCCCTTTGATGCTGCTAATCCTGCATAATGCACGGGTATATGCAGTACTAGTCACATACCTGCATTTCCCATAAATATGCTAAATTCCTCTTGATATTTCATCTTCTTTTGTTAAGGCTCCCCCTTTCTTCCCCCCTTCCAACCCAGCTTATATACATGCTCCAAGCACGTGTGCTGTTTCATTCAGACGCTGTTGCCTCGACAGACCTGGTTTTCACCTGAGGACGGCTACTTGCGTTGTGACCGAAACGTCGTGAGAATTATTTTATTATG
Organism: Lampetra fluviatilis; assembly: GCF_964198595.1. Taxonomy (NCBI): domain Eukaryota; kingdom Metazoa; phylum Chordata; class Hyperoartia; order Petromyzontiformes; family Petromyzontidae; genus Lampetra; species Lampetra fluviatilis. The sequence goes on from NC_136280.1 coordinate 10,579,386, forward strand.
TTTTATTTTTATTATTTTATTACTTCCCTTCTACGTGACTTTACCGAAAGAACCAAGAAGATGAATCCCTGCAGTCACGAAAGCTTTAAATCGAAATTCCACTAGGTGGCGACAAATAATATTGTTGACTGAAACGTGCTGACGTATGATGACGTAAGCACGTTAGTGCGAGCCCTCCCGGAAGCCATAGAGAATGCATTGCAGCGCCCGCCGTTCGAAAAAAAACATCTTTGAATGTAAGTCTATGGGAAGACTCTGGGCGATTCTCAGCCAGAGTGAAATCGCCCAAAAAGAGGCGGTACTCCACAGAACGTGACATGACACTGATTGGACTATATCCAGAGGCACAGTAACGGCTAGCATAGCTCTGTGGTTGAATGAGATTGTTAATGTGATTGAAAAAGTCCCTTTCACACATTGGTAGTGCGTCGCCCAATCGCCCTAATGAAGAAACCGCCCCTGGTGCACTGCATTATGAACCTGGTGACCTAAGTCTAAATTCTCAACCAGAGCTAACAACAGTGGCTAATGATATCTCAACCGCTCCTGTGCAACCCCTTCACCAACCATCATTTTCTGGCGTGGTGAAATATCATACAACAACTGATGTAACGTGGAGGAGACCTTCAGCCATCAAAGGATTGACAAATGCTGAGAATTATCATATTTGTATGTATGTTGAACTTATTTTGCGCCGTACGTAGCCAACCATGCTAATTGGAGGTGTGGGGGAAGGACAACAAACTAAACATAAAAAGCAGTTGAAGCTAAACACAATAAGCAGTTTTGAGCTATCAATCAAATTTAAGATTATACCTTGAGAATCTAACATATAATACCTACTATAATCACCCAGTAATCTCTGTTCTTAATGCTCGTGATGTCACTCCACATCGACCAGCCCCCCTCATTAATATTCATGAGCAGTTGACGTCCTCCAAATGGACACCCCCCCCACCCCTCATTAATAATCATTAGCGGATGATGTCACTCATAATGGAGTACCACCCCTTATTAATAATCAGGAGCAGGTGATGTCCTCCAAATGGACACCCCCCCCCCCCTCATTATTATTACCTACTATAATGAGCCAAGAATGTCTGTGTGCAACGCTCGTGACGTCACTACACGTCGACCAGCCCCCCTCATTAATAATCATTATAAGGCGACGTCCTCCAAATGGACCCCCCTCAATAATCACGAGCACGTGACGTCACTCCACATGGAGCACCCTCCGCCCTCATTAATAATTAATCATGAGCAGGTGACGTAACTTCACATCGAACAGCCCCCTTATTAATAATCATAAGGTGACGTCCTCCAAATGGACCCCCCCCCCCATTCATAATAGTTTTCGGCTGACGTCACTGACATCACTCCACATGTGGAGTGACGTCATTGACGTCAGCCGCAAACTTGCATTCTAATCAATCATGTCGCTCCCTCTCCCCTCCTAGGTGTCAACTTACAACCCTCACTACAAAGGCAGAACCCTCATGTCACGTGATCTCTGTAACGCTTTTGAGACATCAAAGTAAAAAGGACGTCAAGATGAACAAAGGATTATAACCTTAAAATAAAATAGGTCTGTGTCACCGCGCCCTTACAAATTGCACACGCATCAATGCATTGAAAATCACGTCGCGATATGCTTTTAACTCCCGTCCTTGGATGGGCAAAAGGCTAGTTTGTAAAATACTTACAAGAGGAAATAATACCCAACAAACAAAAAAACATAAGCATATTTTCATGCAGTGGATATACAAATAGGCTTTACGAGTTTGAAACTTAGTTTCTAAGAAAGAAATACATTTGTGTTCTGGTCCAAGTGTTCCATAATTACATTCTAATCATGTCGCTCCCATATGTTTTATTACAATATCCGTGCACTGGCATCACTAGAGCTCTGTGGCAATGCTGCTGAAAACTACTCTAAAATCCCCTTTCCTCATTAAAAATCCTTCAAACATATGCCAGACAGCTCAGGACATAGCCTAGATATGTATCTACAAGATAACAGCCGTCTGTCGCTTCTGTATGCCCTTTAATTAGGAGAAAATCATATTAAGAGAACAAGTAGAACAGTATGAAGTGTAAATAGCGTAAAAAAATGTGTAAACAATGTTAATCAAACTGAAGTCAATCGGCCAAAACGTTGTGAGACTTGTTTGTATGTCTGTTTGTATGTCATTTACCTGCTCTTGATTGTATATGTTCACCAGAGGTGGGACAAAGTCATTGTTATGCAAGTCCAAGTCGAGTCGCAAGTCATCAAATTCATGACTCGAGTCTGACTCGAGTCCAAGTCACATGACTCGAGTCCACATCTCATAGGTGGGACAAAGTCATTGTTATGCAAGTCCAAGTCGAGTCGCAAGTCATCAAATTCATGACTCGAGTCTGACTCGAGTCCAAGTCACATGACTCGAGTCCACACCTCTGATGTTCACTAAAGCAATAACTGTTTATATAATGAAATAAATATGCTACCAAAACTTTGAGGTACATTGTTGTCATACCAGTAAAACATACCATACATTGTCAGTTATTTGGCTTTATAACAGAATCAACATAAACTAAGCTTTTCCGGCGAAAGTGTATCTTCTCTTCCAAAGTGGCCATGAGGAACATGTGGGGATGAATACGCATTGCTTGACGGAAAAAAAATAACAGAAGTTTTCTTTTTAAAAATTGTTGGGTGGAGTTTATGTTACTCTTAGTATATACTTAAGGAAACTCGAACAATAAAAATGCCTATTCTTAAGCCACCAGTGAGCTTTATTGGACAGAATCGGATAAATGCTTCGGTATGTATAAAACACATTCCTGCGGAGGGAACTGGTGGGAACGTTGGGTTGCTCGGTCAATGGCCAGGGTCAACGGCGGCGTGGTGCATTCCGCAAATATGGCCGACTGTGAGGGCGGGCACAAGCCGGCGTGAGTAGGTTAAACGTTGAGTTTTATAAGGGCACCACGGGGCGACCAGCCCCTCCCCACCCAGCCCCTCCCAACCCTCCCCTCTCCACCCAGCCCCTCCCCACCCTCCCCTCTCCACCCAGCCCCACCCCTCCCATTTTTGGATGCACGACGGACGGACGGACACAATAATCCCCTGTGGGCTGGTGGAACCAAGTGGTTCCTACCAGTATAATATATTTGTAAACGTGACAATGCTATACAGTACAACGGTGGGAGGGTTAATGACAAGAATTTTGGCATAAAACTGTGCCTAACCCAAAACAACTACGGATTAGCTTAATTTGGTTATTTAGTTAGGTACCGCACTGACAGGCATAGAACACGACCGCAAGGATTCAGCGTACGTGACATAGAAAGCCGTTCTTTTCTCTGATTCTGACAGAGAACGAAATAACTTGGCACAGAGGCTATCTTATAATGTGCCTTGGCTGCCGTGTGACAGGCAGCAGGAAAATGTGCTTATCTGCAAGAGGTGCGTGGCAACATATAAGGAAGAAGTTGTTTTCTGCTGCAGCAGAGAGGCTGATGCCCTATGCTGTACATTTTTTTGCTTGAATTCCGAGTGATCCATATTTTTCGCCAATTATTTTTTTAATTGTGTGTGGCAGTTCATTTTTCCAGCTTACCTTGCAAAAAAAACCACATCTCTCTTTTGCACATATAGGTTATCTGGCGTTCTAAACAATTTGATTCCCATACATCTCACTTATACAAACACTCAAGCGAGGCGGAATAGCTCACCAGCATTCCAACAAATTAAGTCCAAAGTTTAGTCACGTCTATTACCTACGGATATCTATAGTTGCTGCAAATAAAAAAAAGTGACCAGATCGCTCATTGGTGGAGCGAGTGGCTCACAATAGAAAGGTTGCGAGTTAAAATATTGGTTAGTTGGTTCAGAATCAAAATATTATACTGGAGGAATCCGATGAGCTATAAAGCTCTTTTTCATAGATGTCCAGTTCATTCAGCCCATTATCCATATGGGTCGAAAAAAAATGACGACCACTTTGTGGGGACGTCAACAATGGTTGTTTTATGGAGAGACTTTTCCCCTGGCCATAAGAACCAGGAATTTCCACCACTGGTTCAGGGCTCTAAGGAGAAGATGAACATCACCTGAATGCTCATTTAAGTAGGAAATCACTGTCTTTTAGAGTTGCATAGATACATAATTTTAGGGTCTCATGTTTATAAATGGTAATCAATGTTTAATATTTTGTTACGTGCACATGGTATTTTACCACACATGGGAAACTAGGTAATAGGTAATGTACCTTATGTTCAGCGACAGTGCTCTCGTTTAGCTAGTTTAATTATGAAAAACAGCTGAAACTGTGCAATCGCCTAGTTGCTGAAGATTTGAGAAACACTTGACTTTTGGGCATCCCGTGTTATCATTGTTTGAGTGGCTTGTCAGTGGATAAAGTCGCATTTAATTGCACTCATTAATCAACATACAAATATGGAAATTATAGCAGAGACGATTGATTATGGTCATGTTTCACTACTTATACTGTTGTTTCGCTACTTAGGTGCAGAGACAGTTTCATCACATGAATAACCTTTATCATTATATAGCATTTCTAAAGTAATGAAGTATACTCTTTGGTTTTTTTCGGTAAAGTCACGTCGGTAAAAAATCCAATAAAATAAATGAAAACAACTAAATTAAATCACGACGTTGCGGGCGCAACACAAGCGTCCTTCTTCAGGTGGGGACAACGTAGCGAAAGCACAACCATTTAAATGCGTCTAATAGATGGCTGTGACGAGGAATTATATAGTCGCGGGGGGATGGAGGGAGGGGCCATGGTGAGTGTGTGGGCGGGCTGTGGACTGAGAGGCAACGATGTGAGGAACGGAGTTCAAACTGAAGCTTTGAGATGCCGGTGGCGGAAGTAGATAAGGAAGCTAAAATTAAGCAGCCTTTTGTTATGCTGCCGGGGGGGGGGGTACATTGCGCAAGCTGAAAAGAACGTGTGGTAATGGTGATGGTAGTGTGTGAAGCTGGGGGTAACAGACTGGGAATATGGATATGATTATGAAAATAAATCTAAACTGGCTGTCTAACAGTCCACAGCCCGCCCACACACTCACCATGGCCCCTCCCCTCCCTCCATCCCCCCGCGACTATATAATTCCTCGTCACAGCCATCTCTTAGACACACTTAAATGGTTGTGCTTTAGCTACGTTGTCCCCACCTGAAGAAGGATGCTTGTGTTGCGCCCGAAACGTCGTGATTTAATTTAGTTGTTTTCATTTGTTTGATTAGATTTTTTACCTACGTGACTTTACCGAAAAAAACAAAGAGTATGAATCCTTGCAGTCACGAAAGCTTCAAATCAATAATTAATGCCCTCTACGGGAGGATTTTCACTTATCTGTTACGGTTTTTAATAGACAACGAGACAGGAAGTCGCAGCTTATCGAGACGCTAACCTTCCTCAAGAGATGCCACGACAGCAAGGTAATAACCATATTCTTGGTTCTTTCAGTAAAGTCACGTAGAACGGAAATAAAAAAAATATCATAAAAAATATTAAACAATAAAAATTCTCACGACGTTTCGACTGCAACACAAGCAATCGTCATCAGGTGTGAAATCCACAGCAAGAAAATTTGAAAAAAGTGGCGCTTTTTTCCTAACGTTAGCACCACAAACAGCGATTTGGCAGTTGGCCAGATGGACGAGTCCATCTATGTTCGTAAAAGAAGAGGGGGGAGAAGAAAATGGAATGCGGTCTGAAAGTCACCGTAAGCGTGAACACAATCAAGACCCGAAATGGTTTATCAAATCCTTCCAATGATGCTAAGCCAGAATCAATCTTCTCGGTTGAAATTGTCTCTGTGTTTGTATATGTGGATAGCCTCATGAACGAATCTCTCATGGTAGAGCCCAATGCATCTCTGACCAGGAACACATTGCCAGTGAACTCAAACACGTACGCCAAGCTCTTAAGGCTAATGGTTACTCCGACTACACAATCTGCAAAGCCATCACTCCAACCATGAAGAAGGACCCTCTTGAGGAGCCATTCAAAACCATCACCTTACCCTACATTGCGGGGATCACAAAAAGATCTCCAAAATCTTGAACAAACACAAGATCCAGGTCCGATTCAACACATTACATAAAATCCGTGATCTGGTTCTGTCTGTAAAAGATGTGATTCCGGACATACAGTACCCTGGCGTTTACAAACTGAGTTGCCTCTGTGGTAGTAGTTACATTTGTAATAAAAGACTCCGTCAGGCACTGCTGGTCTCCGCTTGTCTTTTATTTAGGTTCTTCTCCGCACCCCCCACTGGCCTCTTCCACGGACCAGCGTCGTCTCTATGAATCCCTGCAGTCACGAAAGCTTTAAATCAAAATTTAAGGTAATACCCATCACTTTCACACTCACATCTGCTGCTGTGTCTTTACCGAACACTAAACGGATTCTGTTTAAGGCTAGCCTATCACTAATCTCAGAGAGAATAAGATTACTCCAATTTGAACTCGATAATTTAGACAAGATGATCTTACAATCACATTTAATGTTAACACAAAAATGTCCCCTTCCGATTGGGATCGTGTTGACAACATGATAGCCTCCTCGGCTGATTCAATGTCAACCAAATGTAAAGCTTACCTGATCGCTAAATTGAACCCCTCCTAGCAAAGAAAAAGCCAGAACCATGCATTACAAAGCTAGATCTTAACAAGATCGTTATTAATCGGAGTAACATCCCAATCACTGACAATCTAAAAACGATACTAGCTAAAGGGCTGAATTTCGCAGTTACCCCTAAACATATCCAGTAGATGATATAATCTCCCATGTCGATGTAGTCCCCAAAGGTTTAGGATACATCCAAATGGACGTTGCAAGAGCTGAAATAGCCACTATCCTCAAGAATGCTAAGAACCCCGTTAGCAACATCAGCAAAAACGAACATTCTGAACTCGCAAATTTGAAAAAGAGGGATGACATAGTCATCCTCTCGGCCAACAAGGGCAATGCCACTGTCATCATGAATAAAAACTCATACAACAACAACAAAATCCAGGACCTACTTAATGATAGCAGCTACTCCAAAATCAATAGAGATCCGACTAATAGCCTAAATACCAAAACCAACAAGATCATTACTAGTTCGACTTCCCTAATCGAACCAATCAAACGGCTCTCCCTGAAACCCTCAGCTGTGAGACCTCCCAGATTCTATGGGCTTCCCAAAATCCATAAAGAAGGTACCCCACTATGGCCAATCGTGTCCACGATCAACTCACCTACCTACAAACTAGCCTGTTTTCTATCGGATACTCTGCTTCCCTTCACTGGCAAGATCACCTCAGCAGTACTTAACTCAACTCACTTGGTCTCTCTAGTCAAGGATATTGTACTGTCTCCTGATGATGTCCTCGTCAGCTTTGATGTGGTCTCTCTATTCACCAAGGTTCCAGTGCCTGACACCATAACAATAATTGAAGACTTAGTCCAACATGGACTGAATCCTGATGTCCCTGCGCTGGTTAGGCACTGTATCACCAACACGTACTTCACCTGGAATGGTACCTTCTACAAACAAAATGAGGGCACTCCTATGGGTTCCCCCTTGTCACCAGTGATAGCCAATGTTTTCATGGAGAAATTTTAAACAGACGCCATCCAGACATCCACTCTGCGTCCTTCCCTGTGGAAGAGATACGTGGATGATACTTTCGTCATTTGGCCACATGGCCTCCCAGCATTGAACCAATTTCTAGACCACATCAACTCCATACACCCATCCATAAAATTCACCATTGAAGTGGAGAAGGATGGCAAGCTACCATTCCTAGATGTTCTGTTTGAGAGGAGGCCCAATGGCTCTTTGGGACATTTTGTCTACAGTAAGGCCACCCACACAGATTCCTACTTGAAGCCTGATTCCCACCACCATCTGGCACAAAATAATTCCCTCAGCAAAACACTATACCATAGGGCCCACTGCATCTCTGACCAACACCACCTGGCCAGTTAATTGGAACATGTACATCTGGCCCTCAAGATGAACGGATACTCGGACCGTGCTATCCACCAAGCTGTTTCTCCCACCGTGGAGAAACAACCCCTTGAGACTCCGATCAAAATCATTACGTTGCCATACATAGCAGGCGTTACCAAAAAGATTTCCAAAATTCTAAACAAACACAAGATCCATGTCCGATTCAGCACAGTACACAAAATCCGTGATCTGATTCCAAACTGAGTTGCACCTGTGGTGATTGTTATATTCGGGAAACTAAACGACATATTTCTGACCGCATTCGTGAGCACAAGTCGGATTTGAAGCACGGCAGGAGACATTTTTCGGCCGTAGCTGACCACTGTTATAATACTGCTGGTTCTCATGACATTGTGTTCTCCGATACCAAGGTACTCTGCAAGCCTCCTGGATACTACCAAAGATTTGTCCATGAAGCTATCCAGATATACAAACATAGACATAACTTCAACCGAGAGGATGGATTCAAATTGAGCAATCATTGGAAGGATGTAATTAACCAAGTTAAACTTTAGCTGCCGTCCAGTTTACTGCTAGACAGCCAGTTTATATTTATTTTCATATTCATGTCCATATTCCCAGTCTTCTACTCCCAGCTTTACACACTACCATCACCATTGCCACACGTTATTTCGAGCATGCAAGTTTAACTTATGCCTTTCTAATTTTCCATATATACAAAGAAAGACATAACTTCAACTGATATGATGGATTAAAATTGAGCAATCATTGGAAGGATGTAATTAACCAAGTTAAAACTTTAGCTGCCGTGCAGTTTACTGCTAGACAGCCAGTTTATATTTATTTTCATAATCATATCCATATTCCCAGTCTGTTACCCCCAGCCTCACACACTACCATCACCATTACCACACGTTGTGTTCAGCTTGCGCAATTTACCCCCCCGGCAGCATTACAAAAGGCTGCTTAATCTTAGCTTCCTTATCTACTTCCCCGGAATCACAAAGCTTCAGTTTGAACTCCGTACGTTGCGCCCACTGCGTTCCTCACATCATTGCCTCCCAGTCCACAGCCCGCCCACACACTCACCATGGCCCCTCCCCTCCCGCCATCCCTCCACGACTATATAATTCCTCGTCATAGCCATCTCTTAGACACACTTAACGGTGTTGTGCTTTCGCTACGTTGTCCCCACCTGAAGAAGGATGCTTGTGTTGTGCCCGAAACGTCGTGATTTAATTTAGTTGTTTTCATTTATTTTGTTATATTTTTTACCTACGTGACTTTACCGAAAAAAGCCAAAGAGTATGCATCCTTGCAGTCACGAAAGCTTCAAATATTGAAGTATAATGATTACACAAACAGATTAATTTCGACATTTTAATTTATTCTAGTTTTTCTCCTCATGTCCAAATACGCCCCAATGCATTTTTCTAAATTCTGTTTGATGAGGTATGAATCGCTATACAGAGTCCACATGGTGTATTTAACAATAATCAACTATATAACTTTTTTTACGATTCAATATTTCCTATTGCAGTATAAAATATCCCGTAACTTTGTAATTCCTTCACAATTTCATAACTTTTTTCGTGAATTTCTGTGCTAGTACGAAATAGAGGTTAGTTTAGTTTTTGCTTTTATTGAAATAATAACAAATCGAGAGCCCGATATAGCACGCCTCGCAGCTCGCAGAGCTGGGCGTCACACGTTCCTGGGGACAGTCGCGACCATATGAAGGAGGGGAGGTAAATTTGGGGAGAGGGGCCCACCGCTGCCCCAACCAAGTGAGGACACCACGTCGGGGGAGGGGTGGGGGAGATGAAAATTTCAATGGGGAGGGGACGACAGGGTAGGGGAAGTATAACAAACATCATGGTGGAGATCTAGGGTTGGGGGGGGGGCAAAGAAGTCCCCTAAAATCAAAGAACATATATGCGGCTGATGGGCCTCTATGCTATCCTTCCACCATTCCGAGTTTCACTCTCGTTTAACCGCTGAGGGGCTGTACCCCTCTTTTTCAGTTCCAATCTCCCGGCGCTTTAATCTGGACAGCTCATTTCAAGCCATGAGTAAGAAGGGACCACCTGGCCTCAAACTCCTGTCCTTTGAACGTATAACTTAAATGTTCCATGCTTGCATGTGCGAGGAGTGTACTATGCCACTGTTTCCATGAAGGGGGCTCATGGTCCTTGCACTTGCCCAGTATAGTCTTTCTGGCAATGATGTTAAAGGCCTAGATCAGGGCATGTTGATGTCTCGTTACTATGCCAGGTTTTAGACCCCATGGAGTCTCTTCCACCGACGGGGAGAGGTTTGTGTCACACAAATCATTAAAAAAGCGTGTGATCTCATGGTAGAGTATCACAACATCTTGGCAGAGACAACAGGCATTGAGATATGTTGGTACCTGGCCTGGGGAGCATATTGGGCAGTCTGGTCAGACCTCCTTAAATGTAGCTATTTTATCATTCAGCAAGTATGCTCCATGTATGAATTTGAACTGGATGAGTCTAAGTGGGAGGGCTCTTTGGATTTTGGGGCTTGCCTGATCTGTATCCATATCTGCGGTGTTATCATTGGGCACAAACCTGTCCTGCAGTTTATTGGTCGCTGGTCTGATGACCGATCCCCTCTCCTCCCTGGAGTCGATAGGCATTGGACAGCCTCTAATTGACCCTTGGTGTTTCCAAACCAGCTAATTGTTAGATGGACCAACACGTTCAGATTCTTGTAGAGGGATTTCGTAGTGGCATCTCTGATCTGCGAGGTATCTGAAAAATTGGGAGTGGGGGATATCTATTATAGGTTTATGGCACCCCATAAATAGACAACACCCTCCTGTCTGCGGATCAACCCTTTCCAGGCCAAACTCCCTCCAACTCTTCTATCTTACTTTAAGTGACAGGTTGGCCCCATATGTATGGCAAGGGGCGAACCTCTCCAGGCAGCACAGTTTAACCGATTCCTCCCTCCCAGCTTTTGGCGATTCCCTGTTTCGTTGGGTCAAGCCAGCAGTTCACATTCTATAGGCCCACTGCCCTTTGGTACTTCCAGAAGTCTGGGAAAGCCAGCCCGCCTTGATCCACTGGTAATGTAAAGGAGGGATAGTGTATGCGCATGAGCTTATTATTCCATATTAAAGGGGGATATTCAGAAATACCGTGTCCTGAAGAAGGCCCTCGGGATTTGTGGAGGCACCATCCTTAGGAGGAACAGTATTTTGGGAGCATCATTTAGATTAAGTCTGCCCTGAAGGGAGTGGGGGACATCGGCCCAGGCACTCAGGGAGGCAGTCGCTTCCTGAAGTGAAGTTTTTCGAGAAGAGTAAGGTTAATGAAGAGAGAACAGAATAAAGGCTACTTGAACGTTATTGAAATGTCAGTTTATTGGACATAAGCCTGCCAAAAGTATTTTGACAACATCAATGCTGCAGTCTATAATGCTCATAAAGAAACATTGCTGCCAGATATGTAAACGACTTAACTAAATTAAACCTATAAAATTATAACATAATATAATTGCTATGTCTTCAAATACCCTGAATCACATTTTGCAGATAAATAATTTATGTAATTGATAATAGCAAATGTTATTTATTTAGATTGTTGATATTCTTGGGTCTTTCGGTAAAGTCACGTAGATAGGTTCAAAGAAAATAACAAAAAATTCGATAGCAACACAAGCAATCGTCATCAGGAGAAAAAATAGCGGGAAAGCTGCTGAGGCAGGATGTTTTAAAGGTTTGAAATGGGTGCAGCCCAAGGGTCATAAACGAAGTGGGCGGGTCTAGTGATGTTAAAGTGAGACATTTGCATGTAAATGTAAGATTGGAGAGCTACCTCCACGATGACGAAGCTGCGGAAGTGGCAATTGTATTGTGAGAGATTAGCATGTCAATATAATATTGCAAAGCCACCGCCACATCGAGGAAAAAAGCAGTGGTGGCTGTGTTAGTGAGACATTTAACCTGTTAATGTAAAACCAAAGAGTTGAAAATAACTACTAACATCGGAAGGTAGGATGGAAACATCACAGCCAGTTATGACTTAAACTGGTTAATAATGTCCTTCCAAATGATTGCTCAGTTTGTACCAATCTTCTTGGTGGAAATTATGTCTGTGTCTATATATATGGATGGCTTCATGAACGAATGTTTGTTGATAGCCAGTGGGCTTGCAAAGTATCTTCATCTTCGAGAAATCAATATTGTGTGAGCCCACCGCATTAAAGCAATGATCAGCCACGGCCGAGGTATTGGTCCTACCATGTTTAAGATCTGCCTTATGTTCATGAACACGGTCCGAGACATGTCGCTTAGTTTTCCCAATGTAACTACTGCCACAGACACAGCTTAGTTTGTAGATGCCGGGGTATTGCATGTCAGGGATCACATCCTTGACAGATGGAATCAGATCACGAATTTTATGTACTGTGTTAAATCGAACCTGGATTTTGTGTGTGCTCATGATTTTGGAAGTCTTTCTAGTGACCCCTGCTATGTATGGCAAGGTGATGGTTTTGATTTGGTCCTCAGATGGTTCATTCCCAACGGTTGGGGTGATAGCTTTACGGATTGTATGGTCTGAATATTCATTCATCTTGAGAGTTTGGTGTAAGTGTTCCATTTTACTGGCTAGGTGATGACGGTCGGAAATACTTAGAGCTCTATGGTGTAGAGTTTTGATGAGGGAATTCTTCTGGCATGGATAGTGGTGGGAGTGGGGTTTTATGTAGGCATCCGTATGGGTGGTTTTCCTGTAGACAGAGTGTCCCATTGAGCCATCTGGTCTAATTTCAATTAAAACATCCAAGAATGGTAACTTGACATCCTTTTCCACCTCCATGGTGAATTTGATGGCTGGGTGTATGGAATTTATGTGGTTGAGGAATTGGTTCAGAGCTGGTCGGCCATGTGGCCAGATGACGAACGTGTCATCTACATAACTCTTCCACAAAGACGGATGTAGAGTGGATGGCTGGATGGCATCTGTCTCAAAATTTTCCATGAAAACATTGGGAAAACTCATTGGAGTAGCTTCAACTTGTTTGTAGAATGTTCCTTTCCAGGTGAAGTAAGTGTTGGTGGGGCAGTGTCTCACCAGGGCCAGTACATTAGCATGCATTCCTTGTTGGACCAAATCTTCAATGATTGCAATGGTGTCAATCACAGGAACCTTGGTAAACAAAGAGACCACGTCAAAACTAATGAGCAAATCACCTGAAGATAGTGAGATGTCCTTAATTAACGATACCAAGTGAGCTGAGTTGAGTACAGCTGAGGTGGTCTTACCAGTGAATTGTTGTTAGGTCTCAGACAGAAATTGGGCCAGTTTGTAGGTGGGTGAGTCAATAGTGGAGACGATAGGATAAAGGGGTGTCCCTTCTTTATGGATTTTTGGTAAGCCATATCATATGGGTGGTCTGGCAGCAGAGGGTTTTAAGGATAACCGCTTGGTTGGTTCGATCAAAGATGTCGAATCAGTGATATTGTTGGTTTTCATAACGAGGCGGTTGGTGGGATCTCTTTTAAGTAGGCCCTGAATTTTGTTATTGTATGTGGTTTTGTCAATGATGACTGTGGCATTGCCCTTGTCGGCTGAGAGGATGATGATGTCATCTCTCTTTTTTAATTGAGAAAGCGTTAATCTTTACTGATGTTGCTAATAGGTGTCTTCGCGTTTTTTGAGGATTGTGGCGATTTCCGATCTTGCCACGTCTGCAGTAATGTGTCCCAAAGCCTTACGGGCTACGTCATCAACTTGGATGTGTTTAGGGGTGACTGCGAAATTCAATCCTTTGGCTAGAACCCATTTTAGGCTGTCTGAAATTGGACTGTTACTCTGATTGATAACAATCTTGTCAACGTCTAACTGTTTGATGTGTGGATCTGGCTTCTTCTTGGAAAGGAGGTTGAACTAACTTGGAAATCAGGTTAACTTTGCATTTAGCTGACATTAAACCGACTGAAGAGGCTGTCATGTTATCTACATGTTCCCGATCAGATGTAGACATTTTTCCATCAATGTTAAGTGTGATTTCAGGAGAGTCTTGTCTAAATTGTCTAGTTCAAATCGGAGCAATCTTATTCTCCCTGAGATCAGGGCTAGGCCAGCCAGGGGAGAGGAGCGCTGCGTGATTGCTCGGGGGAGAGAGGACGTGAGGCTGGGGGGGGGGAGTGGGCGGGGCTACTATCAAAGGTTTGTTCATGAAGCCATCCAGATATATAAACATAGACATAACTTCAACCGAGAAGTTGGATACAAATTGAGCAATCATTGGAAGAATGTTACTAACCAGATAAAACCTTAACTGCTTTATGGTCGTTGTCTATCATATCTGCTGGGTACTAGTCTATTTTTAAATCCTTTATATTAAGTTCGCTTGCTTGCTTGCATGCTTGCTTGCTTGCGTGCTTGCTTGCTTACGACCGTGCAAATCTTTCGGTCGTTTTTTAACCCACTTCCCGTGATCCAATCGAGCTGACATTTTCCACACAGACTCGTTGTGCGAGACGATTAATGTTCGTGAAAAAAAATTCCCCAAATTTTACAGTTTTTAGGCAAAAAAAATTTATTTTACATATATTCAAATAGAACTCATTCATGGCTTTGCTGAACGTCACAGTGTAAGAGCCCAGAGCGTAACCCCTCCACAGGCCGTGGCGGAGTAGCGCAGTTGGTAGCGCCCTCGCTTCCCATGCCAAAGGTCGCGGGATCGATCCCCGCGTCCTCCACAGGCGAGTATATTTTTAAATCCTTTATATTAAGTTCGCTGCCACGCATATAAAGGACTAGCAGAAGTACCCGGCGTTGCCCGGGTGAAAAATATATTTCTTAATAACCTTACATATATACACAGATTTCATTGTTATGTAATGTTTGAAAGTTTTAAGAAGATTTTAAATGTATTTTCCCCCCGGGCAATGCTGGGTATATCGAGTTTATACCACAAAGTCGTCGCTTGACACGGGTGGGGTGTCGAGGCCTAGTACCGTGCAGAGCCTCCGGCCTCGCCTAGATTGCCCACCCGGCTGAGGCTGGGTACTGGGGCCGTTACCCCCCCCCTCCCGCGCTACAATAATACTGTCTAATCGCTATAATTTTATTATCTACCGACCCTATAATAGTAATTGCACACATTGGGGTGGGGGGGAGTGAAGAGGATGTGAAACTTTGATGAATTTACCTCAGAGTCGCGTGTTAATGCGTGCGCATATTTTTAACGGGAATTAAAAATGGCGTCCACCCCGCAGCGAATGTGTCGCTACCCGTTGCCAGGGGCAACCGCCGTGGAAAACCAAACGGACCAATCGTGTCTCGCAAATCCCTCACATTTCGTCCAATGAAACTGCGTATGGTCCGGCGACACACAGACACACACACAGATAGACAGACAGATTTGCGATTTTATATATATAGATTTATAGTGAAAAACTTTGTTTTACGGGTTATATTTAACACTGTTTAGGGAAAACAAATTAAATATTTAATTACCAATTGCTTAATGGTGGCAGACAATCATCTGACCCATAGGTGGCAGCCATCTCAAGCCAGAGGACGAGATGACTCTAGCCGCCATGCATATAAAGGATTTATAGTGAAAAACTTTGTTTTTACGGGTTTACTTGTTAAATCCTTTATATTAAGTTCACTTGCTTGCTTGCGTGCTTGCTTGCTTGCTTACGACCGTGCAAATTTTTCGGTCGTTTTTTAACCCACTTCCCGTGATACAATCGAGCTGACATTTTGCACACAAACTCGTTGTGCGTGACAATTAATTTTCGTGGAAAAACATTTCCAACATTTTACACTGTTTAGGAATTTGTTTTTAAATATTTAATTACCAATTGCTTAATGGTGGCAGAAAATCATCTGACCCATAGGTGGCAGCCATCTCAAGCCAGAGGACGAGAGGACTCTAGCCGCCACGCATTTAAAGGATTTATAGTGAAAAATTTCGTTTTTACGGGTTAATTTTTTACAAGTTAATTTCCCCTGGCATCCCCAGCTCTCTCGGCCTCCCATTTCCAGCCCTGCCCACTCCCCCCCCCCAGCCTCACGTCCTCTCTCCCCCTAGCGTTCACGCAGCGCTCCCCCCTCTCTCTCCCCCCTTGCCCCTCCCCCTCTCTTACCTATATAACCTCTTGCCACGGCAGCTCTCTCTCCCACTTCAGCAAAAAAAAATGCTGTGGTTTTCCCACCTGATGATGATTGCTTGTGTTGTAATCGAAACGTCGTGATTTGTTTTATTTTTTATTTTATTTCTAACTACGTGACTTTACCGAAGGAACCAAAGAGTATGGATTCCTGCAGTCACGAAAGCTTCACATCAAGATCGAAAATAACTACTAACATCGGAAGGTAGGATGGAAACATCATAGCCAGTTATGACTTAAACTGGTTATTAACGTCCTTACAATGATTGCTCAGTTTGTACCCATCTTCTCGGTTGAAATTGTGTCTGTGTTTATATATATGGATGACTTCATGAACGAATCTTTGTTGATAGCCAGTGGACTTGCAAAGTAACTTCGCCTTAGAGTAATCAATTTCGTGTGAGCCCACGGGGATTAAAACAATACATATATTAAGTTAAGTATCTAATATAAATAAAATAAGCCGCGATAACCACTATACGATCATTGTGGACCTTATATCGTACGATATATCACAATTATCACCATATCGTGGTAACCATTTGCTGATGCCTTTGCCTGGCCGGGCCTGACACCTTGAACATTTTATATCCAGCTTCAACTATTGCTCTTTCAAGGCTAAGCTATTGATTTTCAGGGTCCCAACTTGGGCACCGCAGTGGGGAGATGTTAACTCCCTCACCTGGTATGCAAGGGTCCGTGGGTTCGATCTTGACCCTGATGTCTGTATATTTAGAGTTTACATGTTCTCCTCATGGTCGAGTGGACTTTCTCCAGGTCCTCTGCTTTTTACTAACACATTTAGAAACATGCAATGAGACCATGATAAGCCACTACGTTGAGCTATGATTTGTGGTCAGGTCACTTCTGAAAAAGAGCTATAAAGCTCAGTGGGCCTTACCTGGTAAAATAAAACAATATATTTTTTTAGGTTTGATCACCTCCCAGGTGGTCTTATGCCTCCTTTGCTTTCTGGTACTGTGGTGTTGTTTCCAGAGGGACATTATCCTATGAAAATGCTCGATCTCTATCCATCCATATGATACGGCCAAACCATTGAAGTCTGCTTTACACCAAAGATGATGGATACAGGTAGTTAATATTTCCTGTCTCTGATTGTATCACTGATATCTCTGTGAAACTGTTTCTCTCCTCAGTACAACCAAATGCTAATGAAATCAGTTCATGTAAGTTCACTGAACCCGAGGGTCTAATGCATGCTTGAAAAATGTAATTAATGTAATTACAACTCACTAGATACATGTATAATTATGTTTTCTTTAACATTTGTGCAGTGTATATCATAATTCGCTTCATTGAGTTTTTTTATGATTAGTCATACTGCAATCCATACAAATTAATATATTTAATAGACGCATTTGCAAACATAAAGTGGCTTCATCAGGATTTAAAAAGTAATATATTTTAGGATTTAGCAATGTAAATGCTAAAATGTGCGTCACAATTTTTCAAATATTAATATCTGTATTACAAGAAATGTCATGCATCAGTCTGTGTGTCAGTCTGATAGTCACAGGACTTAAGCAATTTTCATTATACAGAGTCAAGTAAAGGTTCATTTGGGGCAGATGGAACTAAGAACCTATTATATTGATCATGAGCTACGCATAGGTCGGTAAAAAAACTGCAACTCGAAATTTTTCACCTCTTGTTCATTGAGCAAGTTTGACTAGGTCAAATGTGACTGGCTGGTGGAGCTTGATGCTTAACAAGGCTTCAATTCATTTATGCAATACAGTTTTCCTTTTCTTAAGCATTCTAATTTCCAAAAATATAATCATCCTGTCCATTGGATTGGCTGGTACCAGCTTGCTATTATATGCATTGCACAATTGCCATGGAATTTTCTGGCGATTACATTGGTAGAGATTAGCATGACCTTCACACTTTAAATTAAGGCTTGCACGTAGCTGCGGATTTTGATTTTCAATCACATTGTTATTTTCAAATTTGATTAAATCTATATTTTGTTCGTGATGCTCTTGTCATATATACTGGCTATACGTAATTAACAAAATCCTTCGATCAAAGAAATTACATGAGTAAACACAGAATAGATGCAATAATTGTATTATTACCACGTGCACTTTTGTATATTATAATACACAAATCGATTTTAGCGTGGATTATCCCAGACGTCCCTTGCAAAAAGATTTGTCACACCTGATAAAATAAAAGATACTGACTATACATGTGCATATTCATATCATGTTATTGTTCTCTTTGAAGGTGAAACTATCGTTCTCTTGAAGGTGAAACTAAACGTTAGAATCAGGATCATATGTAAATTGAGCTCAATGTGAACACATATTTCCATCTGAAATGAGAAATCCAATTATATCCTGTACTACTGTCGATGCACTGATAGTTCCCAACGTTATTTACATAGCTAGTATGCATGAATGCTAAAACAGGAGTAGTGATCACAATGCATGACGGTGGGATGTTTACAGTATGCACAGACTAGGCATTGTATTTAAAATAATGGTGACCATGATGCACAAAATGGAGGTATTTTGAGTTTCACAAACTAAATTTAAGAGGTTTCAATGGAGAAATTGTTAATTTCATAGGAATTAGGGTATATATGTAAATGTTGTTCATGCAGATTTTTTCATATAGTTGATCAATAATGTCAGTGATACAAAATCTTTCACTTTACTTCCGGACAATGTAATGAAGCAAAACATGCGGGTGAAACAAGCCAGCATATTCGAAAGATCAACAGCTACAACAAACACGTTCCTTCGGAGTGGGCAGGTAGGAACTTGGTTGGACAGCGCATTCGTGCATGACAGCCAGACAACTCATACCTGGTGGGCAGTGTGGAACCTGTTGTTCCTACCTGTATAAAAGATAACTTGACTTGAGGTAGCCAGGCAGACAGCCAGGTAGCCAGCCCTCTTAACTATCGGCCCCTCCCCCTTGCTTAGGCCCCTCCCATTACCCCCCTCCCTTAGGCCACTCCCCTGACCAACCCCCCATATCCTTAGGCCCCTCCCCTGACCCCCCTTCCCTTAGGCCCCTCCCCTGACCCCCCCCCCCCTCAGGCCCCTTTCATGACTCCCCCCTTCCTTAGGCCCCTCCCCTGACCATCCTCCCTTAGGCACCTCCCCTCTCCGTACCCGGCAGTAGGTCTCCACCAATCAAAGAGCTGTTTGTAAGGTCTCCACCAATCAAAGAGCTGTGTGTATTATATATTTATTTATGCACGACAGACAGACAGTCAGACAGACAGACAATAAATCCCTGGTGGGCAGTGTGGAACATTGTTCCTACCTGTAATATCGCTTTCCTGTGAATAATGGTTAATCAAAATGCTCTTACAGCCAATGTCAATTTACTCGGGAGTGCACAATCGTTTCAGTTCAGAAATGGATCCGATGATCACACTGACCATACAATTGTCAGATTAGGATATCCTGACCAACTGATCAGAAATAGTTGATCAGACCTAGTGAATAAATGTCAGTTTTTCCAGGTATATAGCATCTGAAAAAAAGTAACAACAATGTATTGCTCAGAGAAACACCATCATCATCAATGATCAATTCAACTTTGTAGAGTAAGTACTCTTTGGCATGTTTGCTCCTTCGGCTGCCTCTCCATCATTAGTCTCGGTCCCTGGCCATCATCCATTAAAGTGATGTGTTCTGCCCAAGCCACTTGCATTTATAAAGAACAATATCACGTATTTAACTTGCATATGTTATTTAGTCTATCTCTCAGTATAGTAAACAAAAAATACATGATTTATTGCAGGTATTGCATTGTTAATCAATATCTCATAGCAAGTAATAAACACTTATTTAATATGGACATTTATATTTTCCTTTTGACAAGAGTTTTCCAAAATCAGACCTGCTCAGGTCTGCCTCTTTATTGAGTAGTTTTGATCCTGGTTCACCTTCCAATAACTGTTTAGGTGTGCATACAATACATTGGTGTGTTTTCTAGTAGTGTTTATCTGACAGATACTTTCAATTATTTCGATGAAACAGGGAGCTATTTTTCGTGTTTAAAATAAAATTACCTCATTAATATACATTAGTTCATACTATAGAAGAAAAAAAGGTTTTGCTGGTTGGCTGCCTGGCTAGTGGGAGGGAAGTACAGATGAATGGTGTGGGCTGCTAGTTAAAATTTAAATCCAGAAAACATGCAATTTATTTTCTTTTATTTAAAGCTTTCGTGACTGCAGGGATTCATATTCTTGGTTCTTTCGGTGAAGTCACATAGAAGGGAAATAATATATATGTAGGACTTGAAATCACGCGCCACGCGTTCTGTTGCTAGGCAAGCGAGCAGAGTACAGTGGGAGCATCTGAGGACACGGTTGTTGTCGTGGCATTAAGGGGGGGGGGGGTCGTTAAGAGACACAACAGGTGTTAGGGGTGACTGAGGACGCAGGCCAGTGATTGGTCAGGAGGGTGAGTGGTTAATGACCGACGCCGGCCTGGCGGCAATAACATGGTCACGTGAGGCTGGGGGCCTGGGGGCGAGTAGCAAAGCGGGGGATGAGTAATTGATTGGGATTGATTGGTGCGGGGATATAGGGCACAGCGTAACGGAGAGACGGGAGTCTTGATTGGGATTGGAGCTGGAGCGGTTGGTGCTAGGGAGAGAGACTGAGCCGCAGTGAGTAGAGAAGATACGATAACGGTAGCAGTGGATAGAGATAGGACAGAGTGCGGTAGCTGTGGTAGCAGTGCATCGGAGGAATACAGAACAGGGTAGCAGCGGAGTAACGGACCTTGGGAGAGCAGGAGAGCGAACAGAGAGACATAGAGTGTCGTTGATGGCGGATAGTGTAACGGAGCGAACGAGGAGACACGGAGTGGTGATGAGAAGGCGTGAACTCTAAAGTGCGAATAAACGGAACGAGAAAGACAACCGGAGTACGAGTCCTACATATATATATTTTTTTCCTTCTACGTGACTTTACCGAAAGATCCAAAAATATGCAATTTTTTGTATAATTCCATATTTTATCATCATGAGCACAACATGTCTGACGCAATGCAACATCTTTAAATAAATAAAAATTCAAAGTTATTATAAACGTTAGCAACAATGATAATACATCGACAAGACTATAGCTCTAAATAATACACCCAGGTTTGTCATTTTATGATCTTTACTTTATTTTAATGGAAATGTCAGCAGAATGTGACGTATAAGAATGTGAATATTTTAAAACATTCACTGTAAAAAAATACATTCTCTATGTAGAATTTTAAAAGTGGGGGTTAATTTTAGTTTGCTTTTAGTAAAAAAATACATTTAACTTGTTTTAGTGAAGGCAAACACTGCAAATTGCATGCGATCTTAAAAAGCCACTCTATTTTGCACTATACTCTTAAGTTCACATCATTATCATCACTGTCGTGACGATCATGCAATGCACCCATTTAAAATCCACCACTGGATAAGAGCCCTTCTTAAGCAACAGTGTCTCATCTTGTGCATTTTTAATCCATCACACATTGTTTTTTTCATTCCTCCAAAGTTTCCCTTTGAAGAGCCTCTTATACAAGTTCTATCTTTTGGCAGCTATTCCATCACTATTTCGTCCTTATAATACGAATCATTTCTGAACAGTCACATTGCCCTGGGTGCACTTATAACAATAAACAATCAATGAAAACATCGAGAAATACAACAAAGAAAATCTTTTTTTTTATATCCATAGAGAATATCTTGCTGTGACATGTTTAATCACCCGTATGTTATTTTAATACCATTACTTGAAGCAAAAAAGCATTAACTTTACAGGCCCCAATTGAAAAAAAAATCCGACAGCAGAGTGGCAGCAATCAGACATTGTTATGACCGTATGTTTTCATTTTGTGCTCCTGTTTATATTTTCACTTCTACAAAACACGAGTATTGGTGATGAAAGATTTTGCTGCCAATATAATTACGCATCAAAGCTACTGAAATCCATCTGTGGTTTGCTTCTCTTACGGTATTTAAGTGCTGCAATTGTTGTATTTTAACTCATAACCATCATTTTCAGTGCAGTTGCTGGCACTGACAATGTCTCAATTTTCGTTCATTGATGCGCAACATGAACTCTGTCCACTGTGATAATTGCGGCCCGGCGTGGAGCTGGCCACTCACTCCCTCGTGTGCTTTGCTGGCCTTCATAGGTGCTCGCTAACAGCACTCGCCCCAAAAATCTATTAAGGCTATATGGGAATCTTTGTCATGTCTTGTATATGTGTAGTGACATTGAATGAGTCACTGTAGCGCGTGCCGCTGGGAGATTGGTAGACAATGGAATTAGGGGTAGCAGCCCGTTCTACCAGTTGCACCTGTCGGCATGGAACGAAGCCTTCTGTGAGATCAAGAGGGGTGCGGGGGCCAAGGGCGGAGCCTGGCCATGCTGGGCAGGAAAAAGGCGAGCTCCGACTCAGTCGGGGCTGCTGCGTTCCGGAATGGAACTCGTCGTGCCGTTGTCGTCATCTGCGCCTTCTTGAAGCTGTGGGTCTGGTAGCATGTTGGCTGCCCCGACCTGGTATGTAGTTATCCCCTATGGCTGTGAAGGCCGGTAAACACGTTCCTTCGGAGTGGGCAGGTAGGAACTTGGTTGGACAGCGCATTCGTGCACGACAGAAAGCTCGCGGCCACGTGACGCACTTCAACCAATCCGGGAGCGTACATGTTTGGGAGGGGCTATGCACGACAGACAAATAATCCTTGGTGGGCAGTGTGGAACTGTTGTTCCTACCTGTATAAAAGAGAGCGTACCTCCTAATGTCTGTGAATTAGTACACTACATATGTACAATATTTTGGCAATTGTCAGATTTTGATGGATTTTTTACATGCTGATTTGCTGACAAACTGAGTCAGTTGTCCCATTTGCTCAATGAATAATTTAACCACTCGTAAAAACCACACGGAGCATAACAATTCAAGATGTTAATTTCTAAAACTTTTTGGAAAAAAGTTATGCCATGTTATTATCACAAGACATGCTACGAGAAATGTTTCTCGCTGAATACTCCAATGTGAATCCGTTTGTCATGGCTTCAAATTCCAGCTCCTTACCACCACACTTCCCACATTAATGCCACCTCTTACCACTTCCACCAACCTGCGTTTGTAACTATGGCTGCAACAAGATATTAATCTTTAAGGGTATAGAAATTCTGAAAGAAAATTGGCCTTTTCTTTACTCGCAAAAGTAATAATGTTTTCTTATTCTTTACTCATAGACCTGCCATTAATAATTGAATTTCGTAATGAAAGGACGTGTATTTGTGCTTTATAACATCGGATCAGGACTTTAATGCTGGCGATCGACCAGAACAACTGGAGCCATTCCTCTGCCATTTTGCACCCATGTTGGGATTGGATGTCATGTTGGCCTTGCATCCGTGTAATAAATGACCCAGACGCCAATGGACAAAACAACACAACCCATAAGAGTATATGTACGATAAATAAAGACGGTTACTCCATTATTAATTGGTACCAACAGGACAGCCCTTAAAAGCCAGACAACGGGCAAAAGTGCAATCCGAAAGATATCTCTATATCCCTATAATAAATGGTGTCTCTGTGGAACATCACCACCTATAATACTCCACTCAATTTGCTATTTTTCTAATATCCCATTTATAAATAACAAAAACATTTTAAGCTGAAACCCATGATTGTGTCAATTAACCTCTATAACAATTGCAATCATAACATTTTTGTCGGCATATGCAGTTATTTGTAAATCATTATGGTTATAAAAGCACATGATCATGACGATTTAATTTAGAAAAATAGAACAATAGCAATCATAATGATAATTGCGATGATGATAATTGCCATCATGATGATTGCTATTGCTATAGTTTCCCTGAATTAAATTGTCATTAGCATGTGCTTTCATAACAAATACTTGCTGGCGCCTGCAAAAACTTACTTCAAATAATGCAACACACATCGTGTACAAATCAATGAATACATATAGAATTGATAAGTCCAATAAATGGCAACATCATTCCTCGCCGGAGATAGTAGTTTGGGTGCATGATGTGTAAAAACATAGAAGGGCGGTAGCTGGAAACCTGACTTGTATTCTAAGCCGCAGCTTACATCAGTGGTGAATGATATATGAACCGGTCTTGGGTTCCCCCTTCACCAAACCCCCTTGACCAGCGCGGTGAAGCATGGTCAAGCAAAGCCCATAACTGACAGAACATCATCCCTCAATGGATTGATAAATGGCAGTAAATTATTATATATATTTTCATATCTACATTCGAAACTCTGGTCAGCAAATGAATTAGCACAGGCCCTGATTGAAGAGGTGACAATTTTGTGCTTACATCAACTCACTGTCACTGCATATATAGACGTAACACTGTGTAATAGTTGTGTGCATAAATCAATCAGGATGCATGCTTTAAAGACCGCTGATAAATTAGACTTCAAGCTGACCTTCATTCAGCTCGGAGATGGAATTGAATAAGCCGCTGGAATGTTAAATACGTTAAATATAACTTATTGTGATGTGTTTTTCCCAAGTGTATCTACATACCGATGCAATTATATTCATGATGAACACATTCTTACAAAAGGTTAGCCTTTCCTCTGCAACTTATATACACATTCTTACCGTTTATCTCGAGTACATAGGACAGAAGATACATACACAAGGTACCACTTACATGTTCATTAAGGGATGTTTAAGCCTTGCAGCCTGCTCTCTTGATGTAGCGGTTGTAAAAATGCGTAAACCAAGTGATGCACCAGGCCTACATTGGCCATATTTACATTCCTGCTTGTAAGCAACTTCAATAGAACGACCTAGTAACCTCGGGAAGTAAATATGCCGTACTATTTGCTTGTTCATGCAACTGCTAGTGGATGGGTCTCCACCGGAGAGGGTCTTTTGTATAGGGTATTTTGGCCTACTCTTTCACGCTGGCCAGATGTAAAATATGTAGGAGTACCCTCGCGTATCCCACCACACGCGACCTGCCGTTCGACTGACTGTGATGGATATATTTATACTGCTGGGTGGGGCAGAGGAAGGGTGATTTAAGAAACTTGCCTCCTTGTTTCAGCTACCAGATCGAACCGGTGACTTTTGGATTGCAAGCCCGCTGGGTTCACCACTACACCATGAGAGCATCCAGATAGTAAGAGTTCGAATGAAACAAATAAAATGCATATACGTGGCAAAACTTTGACATGGAATTATAATACTGTGTATTTGTAGTGGCCATTCAACATGGATTTTGGATATAATTCTTACTATTTATCCACTTGCTAAAATATTCCATTGACCACTATGATGTAAAGAAAAGCATTGTTCAGATGTATTTATCATCGCATTTTATTTTTAGGTAAAACATGATATACTGCATCTAAAATGTATACACTTACATAAGCATTTTGATTTAAAGCTTTCGTGACTGCAGGGATTCATATTCTTGGTTCTTTCGGTAAAGTCACGTAGAAGGGAAATAATGAAATAATAAAACAATAAAATTCTCACGACGTTTTGACTGCAACACAAGCAATCATCATCAGGTGTGAAATCCACGGCAAGAAAATTTGAAAAAAGTGGCGGTTTTTTCTTAACGTCAGCACCACGGACAGCGATTTGGCAGTTGGTCAGATGGACGAGTCCATCTATGTTCGGAAAAGAGAAGGGGGGAGAAGAAGAGAATGGAATGCGGTCTGAAAGTCACCGTAAGCATGAACAACAATACATTAAGACAGAAATGGTTTATCAAATCCTTCCAATGATTGCTTAGCCAGAATCCATCTTCTCAGTTGAAATTGTCTGTGTTTGTATGTGTGGATAGCCTCATGAACGAATCTCTCATAGTAGCCAGATGGCTTGCAGAGAACCTCTGTCTTGGATAAGTCAATGTCATGTGAGCCCACTGAATTATAACAGTGATCTGCCACGGCCGATGTGTTGGTCCTACCGTGTTTTAGGTCTGCTTTGTGCTCACGGATGCGGTCCGAGACATGTCGTTTGGTTTCTCCAATGAAACTATTACCACAGAGGCAACTCGGTTTGTAAACGCCAGGGTACTGTATGTCCAGAATCACATCTTTTACAGACAGAACTAGATCACAAATTTTATGTAATGTGTTGAATCGGACCTGGATCTTGTGTTTATTCAAGATTTTGTAGATCTTTTTTGTGATCCCCGCAATGTAGGGTAAGGTGATGGTTTTGAATGGCTCCTCAAGAGGGTCCTTCTTCATGGTTGGAGTGATGGCTTTGCAGATTGTGTAGTCGAAGTAACCATTAGCATTGAGAGCTTGGTGTACGTGCTTGAGTTCACTGCAATGTGTTCCTGGTCAGAGATTGGGCTCTATGGTGTAGAGTCTTGATGAGGGAATTCTTCTGGGATGGATGGTGGTGGGAATCCGGTTTTAGGTAAGCATCCGTATGGGTAGTTTTCCTGTAGACAATGGCTCATTGAACTATCAGGTCTCTTTTTTTTAGGACATCCAAAAAAGGTAGCTTGCCATCTGTTTCTACTTCCATGGTAAATCTGATGGCTGGGGGTATGGAATTTATGTGGTCGAGGAAATGGTCTAGAGAAGGCCGGCCATGTGGCCAGATGACAAAAGTGTCATCCACGTACAGTGAGGGAAAAAAGTATTTTATCCCCTGCTGATTTTATACGTTTGCCCACTGACAAAGAAATGATCAGTCTATAATTTTAATGGTAGGTTTATTTGAACAGTGAGAGACAGAATAACAACAAAAAAATCCAGATAAACGCATGTCAAAAATGTTATAAATTGATTTGCATTTTAATGAGGGAAATAAGTATTTGACCCCCTCTCAATCAGAAAGATTTCTGTCTCCCAGGTGTCTTCTATACAGGTAACGAGCTGAGATTAGGAGCACACTCTTAAAGGGAGTGCTAATCTCAGCTTGTTACCTGTATAAAAGACACCTGTTCACAGAAGCAATCAATCAATCAGATTCCAAACTCTCCACCATGGCCAAGACCAAAGAGCTCTCCAAGGATGTCAGGAACAAGATTGTAGACCTACACAAGGCTGGAATGGGATGCATCCACAAGGGATGGGATGGATCCATCAGGGATGCATCCACAAGGGATGCATCCACAAGGGATGGGATGGATCAACTAGGGATTGGATGGATCAACTAGGGATAGGATGGATCAACTAGGGATGCATCTACCAGAGATGGGATGGATCAACTAGGAATGGTATAGATCAAGTAGGGATGCATCTGTAGTAGGTTCAAGGAGACTTGGACGACGTAGTCGGAGGCACACTTATTTATTAACCACAGTGTATATTACAGGCCGAGATATACAACACTCGAAGGGGTATCGGCCCCTTCACCCGTCTAACAGGGAGATCCCACAATCTCTGTCCTGGCTAGCCTACTCCTAGGTCCTCCACTACAGGGCTAGGGGAGGCTAGCTGACCCAGCTCTGGTTAAGCTTGGATTACGGCACCCTGAGTCCCTAGACCGGCTCTTACAAGAACATCGGCTCTGGGCTCTCGGGGCCACGCCACTGGCTTGCCCTGGTCACTCCTGAGAAGGACAGCGATCCAGGGGAGTCCCAGGGCCTATCTAGCCGGTCTTCTTGCTTCGCTGGTTTAAGCTGAACACTGAACCCCGAGCCCTCCAGCTCACCGCCTTATATAGCAACTCCCCCACTGAGGGGTGGGGCCGTGGGGGATCCCAGCGCCGTATTAGCCCCCCAGGCTAAACGGTGCTGACGTGGATGTAAGCATCTCTTCGCGTACGGCCATAACCACGCCCAGTGTGTTTGTTTGCCCTCCCGTAACACCTCTACACATCCACCAGGGATGGGATGGATCAACTAGGGATGCATCCACCAGAGATGATATGATCAATTAGGGATGGGATGGATCAACTAGGGATACATCCACCAGGGGTGGATCAACTAGGAATGCATCCACCAGAGATGGGATGGATCAACTAGGGATACTATACAGAAGATCCATCAGGGATTGGCCATATCTGCCAGAGATGGTAAAAATCCATCGGGGACAGACCTCCAGTGGTCCCTTCATGGCAGGTTTAAGCAGGCTTTTTTTGTGGCAGGATCCCATCCCAGAGTAATACTGCATTGTGACTAGTCGGGAGTGCACTACCACACCCACTATTGGGGCCATGCCCCCAGTTGCACTCTCGCCCTGCCCATTCGAGTACACTCTGACATGTAGACTGAGGCACAAGGGATAACTTCTAGCAATAAACAACAAAGGGATGCAAAATTCGTGCAGTATAAACTTCACAGTAGCCTACAGACATGCCTCGTTAATCGAATCCCAATCTGGGGCTCTGCCACTACACGTTCTGCACGTTCCTGGGCTAAGCCAATCACGTTGAGTTCTCACTTTTTAACCAAAGCTAGCGCTTAACCTCCTGGCCATCCCCACATATAGGTGTGTGCTGTCTTCTTGCCCTGAGGCTATCCCCCCCCCCCCCCGTGCTTAATTATTCCCCCATTCTGCTTTCTACTCACAACGCCTCCGGCAGTACACTGCATATGTTACCTACGGCTTCCACATTCAATTCTATAAATAGTGCCCCCATTTCTCACACCTCACTACACATTTGCAAGCTATACCCCTCTTTACTCATCGATTTAAAACATGCATTCCACCAAAGTACACCAAGGACAATATTCAGCACGTCGGTATACACAATTCAGTGAAAACCCATACATAATCCGACCCACATCGGATCGTCACCCTGTTGACAACCTCCAGTTGGCAATGACTGACAGAACAAAGTATTACACGGCTATTCATATCTTCAATGCAAGTTGGACATCCAATAAATCAAATATCAAGGTCTACACTCCTTAGTGCTGTAAACCCCCATTGGTTCCTTAAACCATGCATATGTGTTATCCTCATACATTATTAATGTATGATAGTCCAAGCAGCTATGAACACCAAACTTAAACAAACCATGGTTTTGTTTAATCATCATCACTCACCACCCATGCATGTCATAATCTACTTTACCTCTAACTGGATTGCACCTCTTTAGTAGAATGCAAACTCAGTTCAATTGTTCTTGCAAGCTTACTCCTATATTTGTCTAATCCCTTTATATTACATACGTAAAATAAAAGAAGCAATGTATGAATTGGGGTAATTCACATTTTAAAAACATGAGAAGCCTATACATAATTAGTGAACCAAAATTCACAGAACGTAGACTGTTCATCACCATTATCGCCATCAATCATGTTGAATTCACTCCTGGATGAATGGCTCCCCAAGCGTCCACCATCCACGTAGCACCTGCACCTGAGCTTATTTATTTGCTCTATCTCAACGGTGGATGTCCTCTGAGGTGTGTTTGTTGCTTTGGCTGCCATTCCATCATTTTTATTGACCACCACCCAATCATCCCTACTCGTGACGTATCCTTCTTAACAGTTAATATTATGCCTGTAAAATGCGTTTGGTATCATATGTGTGCTCCTCTTTCCATCTCTCAGAATAATTGCACGCATGCACCACCCCTTGCTTCTTTGTGCACATTTCAAAGTTTATTCCATTTTATTTGTCATTGTCCACGTGTCTAACCCATATGTCACGTAGCAGGTAATGTTCAATGATTGAATATTTTTTTCATGGAAGGACAATTGCAAGTTGAATTTTATTATTAGGTTACATTTTCTAAATGTATTGCAACGTGCTCTCATCCAACTCTTTATTTAATACATTTGATCCCGGTCCACCTTAAATAATTAACTGCCTTAGGTGGTGAGATGTTAACTCCCTCGCCTGTTATGCAGGAGGACGTGGGTTCGATCCTGACCCTGATGCCTGTATATTTGGAGTTTGCAGGTTCTCTCCATGGTCACGTGGATTTTCTACGGGCCCTCCGGTTTTTCCCTCCACATTTAGAAACATGTGTTATTTGGCTGCTATACATTTCAACATAAGCCGGTTCGTTCAGCTATCATTTGTGGCCAGGTCGCTTCTGAAAAAAATCTATATAGCTCAGAGGGCTTTACCTGGTAAAATAAAGCACAGTTTTAAAACATAGTTACTGTGATGCGTATTCTAAATATCTCCCTCCGACAAGTATCATCAATTGTTTAGTGAACTTGTTGTAAATTACAGTACTTTTTGTTTTTGCTCATGTTAGTCTTGCACCACACTTTAAGCTGCTGGACCAGATGGTATAACGATGCAAATCATCAACTAAGGGGGACAAGTTGTCAGAACAAAAGTAATAGAGCTATTTACTAAATCGATTCGAAGCTTTCGTGACCGCAGGAATTACTCTTTGGTTCTTTCGGTAAAGTCATATAGAAAGAAATTAAATCAAATAATAATAATAGAATACGACGTTTCGATTGCAACACAAGCACCATCATCAGGCACAAATGAATGAGAAAACAAACATAGTAAACTTGGAAATATAATGCAATACAACACAGAGTCGGCAAAACAAAACAGTCAACACCCCACCTGGTTGATTACGTTCTTCCAAAGATTGCTAAATTTGAGAGAGAGACAAAACATAGACACGAAGACATGCAGACAGACACACAAGCAGAGAGAGACTCACACAGCGACAAACAGGTGGGGTGTTGACTGTTTTGTGGGCAGACTCTCTGTTGTATTGCAGTATATTTCCAAGTTTACTATGCTTGTTTTCTCATTCATTTGTACCTGATGATGGTTGCTTGTGTTGCAATCGAAACGTCGTATTCTATTTTTATTTGATTTAATTTCTTTCTACGTGACTTTACCGAAAAAAACAAAGACTATTTACTAAATGTTTACACAAAATTGAATATCTCAATCATGGAATGATGCTTCATTCTTTCTATTAACAAAGGAAAGTAAAAATCACTGACACTTACTGACGCCGTTAGCCTCTTATCAGACCTGCATTAATTAATAATGACGGTTTTTGGGAACAAAATAGCAAATATTTTTGTGGTCAACCACAGGAGCAAGCAGGGTTTAGTAAAGGTTTTTTTCTACCACAGACCACGTAAAAAACGATCAGGAGAGTTCTGGGAAAACTAGTGGATATCAAATATCACGCTCTTACTTCTTGCCTTGCTGACTATGAAATGGCATTTGATTCAGTATGAATTCATGCAATTGTCCAAGCTCTTTCAAAGCAAGGCATATATAAATAATATTTACAGAAATGTAATAACTTCTGAGATGTAATATAATACATATTAGAAGGGGTGTCAGAAAATAACACAAGCTTTGCCAAAGTTATCCACAGCAACATTGTTAGATTTTTTAAAACAAATTGATTGGAAAGAGCAATATATACAATGTTATGGCAAAAATATTAACCATCTCAGATTTTTTGATGACATCGTTGAAAGATTTTGATTTTCTGTATTTCAACAGGAAGGGCCCAATGAGCTGTTGGGCTCTGTTTCATGGCCGTCCTGCGACAGTACAGATGTTATACAGTTCATACGCATTGCTACATAAGTCGCGTTACAAACGGTAAGCTATATCATATAAAAACCAATGGGAATTAACGACGTGAAACGGTAAAAATAACTTAATGAAGTTCATACTCTTTGGACAGAGGTGGGGAACCTATAGCCCATGGAGCCACGTTAGGCCCACCACTCAGAATCGGCCCACCACTTAGACTCAGCCCACAAAATATGTATTCGTCAAGGCAAGCATCTTAGCCACACTAATCTAGAAAGCTGCATTTTTATTGTGGAACCCTCACCCACTTCAAGAAGGTCCTTCTTGTAGTGACAGAAGTGAATGTGGTGTGTGTGTTAATGCATGACCTGCCAAGGGATTTTAAAGTTCAATGCGACCTTCTGTAAACAAGCAGTTCCTCGCCTCTGTCTTCGGAGATACAAAAACAACAGCACGTACATTTCTGCAACTACATTGCTGTAAAACATGCTCCTTTTCCTTTTACTCATATTCTACTGTACACCAGACTGCAGTTATCAGATTTACGTGTCCTGTCTTTTGAAGCCATAACAGCCTGGATAGGAATATAATTGCTTGTTTTGACTGTACGTAATCTGTTAATGTATGCGTAGCCTGAAATACTTTGCAGTTTACGAATGCATGTAACCTTGTGGTTGTATATTCGGTCGACTCGGCCTAAAATTAGTACCTGGTGTGGTGTGTAAACATCGCCGCTAGGGAGACAAAGGTGGCCGGGCATGGTGCTGGCCACTCACCCTCTCGTGTGCCATGTTAGCTTTCATAGGTGCTCGCTAACAGCAATTTCCCCAACAGTCTGTTAATGCTAGACGGGGGATTTTTGTCTTTGTATTACACAGGGATTCCACCCCATACACGGGAACATGGATTTCCCACCACATCACAATGAGCACTAATGCCCCCCATTCATCTGAGCAAATAACTACAAATAATGCAACCAGCAGCATGGCTTTGTAATACTGTAATTGATTTTCCTTTCTAAAATCCAAGCATTGCCTGTGAAGTTTCATAGTTTCTGCTCTTCCTCTCCCTACCACAAAAACCCCATCACTCGTTCTATATATCCCCAGATGCCTGAGCCAATCACTCCTCCTAAAAACACTCACCTCTGTCCCAGTGCTGAGGTCCCAATAAGCTACTCGCAATCTTCACTCAATTTAGTTGATCCTTCCTGGCTTTTAATATAAAATTGGAAACCGAAATCAGCATTATCTCCAAAGCTACCTATTTTTTTGCAATACTTAGTGGGAGTTTCACTAATTGAAAAGGCACTATAAAAGTAGAAATGATTTGAATATGCATTGCTTTAAAACTATATTTCGGTAGGAATTTACAGACTTTCAACAGTCGTGCATATGGGTGAATAATTTCAAATGAGATTTGAGCGCTCGTCTGATTGACCGAGCACTGACGCAATAAAGATACTGGGATACAAATAATATCCCCTAGCGGCTTAGAATCCTTTATAATAGCAGTGGGTCATCTGTGCAGGTAAAAGTGAACGTCTCTTGTGCATTTGCCATTCCTCTGTGGACATATTTGCATTGCATAATACTGAAATTCATGCTACAATTATTAATTTAAAGAGGTTATTCTTTAAGTTGAAGGGTTGTCACCTTTGTTCATCGTCAGCAGCCATCTGCTTCTGGACGGAAGCCTCCCCATGTCATCACCATCCCTCTTGCTGCTGCACATAAGCGGACCTCATGAGTCTATCTCTGTGGTCGTGGTAGTCGTCTTCTATGGCATGGTCCCCCTTCAGCTTGCCACTCCATTGTCAGTCTCAACCAGTCACGTATCCTCACTAAATCCACATACTTTTCTTAACAGGCAATCAACTGTCTCTCATCTTTGCTTCCTGTCTAACCTATGTGTTCTTTCTAGATTTGAAGTTTTCGTGGCTGCAGGGATCCATACTCTTTGGTTCCAAAGAGCATGTGTTCTTTCTATATAACCTCTTGTTACAGCAGCCCTTTTGCCCACTTCAGCAATTGTTTCTTGCTGTGATTGTCCCACCTGATGACGGACGCTTGTGTTGTGCCCGAAACGTCGTGATTTAATTTATTTTATTTTATACGTACGTGACTTTACCGAAAGAACCAAAGAGCATGTGATCTTTATTTTTCAGAGGAGAGTAACTCTGGCATGCATCATTCAATTCTTCTTTTTGCACTTTTCACGTTTGTTTCTCTGATTGAAAACTTTCCTTTTGAGGAACATTGGTACGTTATAGCAAACTCATTATTATACATGCTGTGTTAAACATGCCGTGCAATAATTGTACTTTACTTTTGTGTTACAAAAACCCATTAGTCTCGAGTTCCACATATACAAATTAATCACAAAGGAATGGAATAATGGACAATTTCGAGGCCAATAAACCACTTAATGAAGCTATATTTAGCAATGGTTTTTTTCTTTTTTTTTAATACCATCAACCACACGATATGAATACCGTTGTGCCTTTGTGGATGATGAAAAGGCATTTCACTGAGTGGACATTGAGGCAGTCATTCAAGATGTCACAAACCAAGGCCCAAATGAAAAAAAAGACATTTAGAAATGATGAAAACCATTGACATAGATGGACAAGCTATACTAAAATTGCATGAAGAAAGTAACGCGAAGGGGAGTTGGGCAAGAAGATAGAAAGTTATTCACAACGATATTAGAAGACGTATTCTGAAAATCGGATGGAGTTATAAAGAGATAAATAGCAATGGATCAAACATTAGCCATCTAAATTTGCTGTTTACTCTGTGATTATAACAACAAATGGAATGTATTAAAGAAAATGATTACAGAACTAAATACAAAATTACGTTTTGGCACAAAAGATGAGAATAACAATGTTAACATCATTTCTTAGGCCTATCATTACAAGTTATCTGGATACAGTTTGAGGTTGGCAATGTGAATATTTTTGTAGTTTTGTAATACGTAAATACAACACCTATAAATAGTCCAACAAGTGATTGATACATTCTTCCAATAGCATTTACATTCTGAATTGATATCAATATTACACCAGATTTTTTATTAATTCAAATTCTAGGTAAAGACCTAGAGGCTTAAAAATCATGAGCGCAGTAGGAAATGGTCAAACTGTAAATATCCGTAGGCAGATGTTTTTGGGTAAAGAACAACTTACAGTGGAAAATTGATCTCTTAGCTGTTTCCTTTCAAAACTCATCAATGACAAATTTAATAATTAAACCATGATGCAGTTCGGTAGCACGTGTCATGATTTATCACAGTTTACGTTCCAAATAGATGTTACGTTTAAAATGACTATAATTAATCTAGGATTGAAGCTTTCGTGACTGCAGGAATTACCTTACTCATTGGTTCTTTCGGTAAAGTCACGTATGTAGAAATAAAATAAAGAATAAAATAGATAACGACGTTTTGAACGCAACACGCGCTCGTCCTCAGGTGAAAATGTCGTAAACCACACAGCAAGGGAACACACAGAGGGACATCACACACAGAGCACACCGAGAACGGCAAACTGCGACGGAGGCAAATACAGCAAGAAGATGGGAGGCGCGAACTCGGCAAACCGTAGAAATATATTCCGATGCAACCCAGTCGGCCAACAACAACAGTATAGTAATTCCTGCAGTCACCAAAGCTTAAATCCTAGATTATTCCACCTCTACGGGGAGGTTGTCCTTACAATTATCTCTAAAATATATTTCCCTGTGTCTTCTTGGTGTATGTATCTTTTACTTGTTGTAATTTTGCTTCGTTTCCGTGGTTGGTGCCTCCATTTTCGTCTGTTTCCCATGTGCTTTCTCCGTTTTCGTTTTCCCATGTGTTTCCCCCCATTTGTTGCCTGCATTGGTATTTGCATGTCCATGCACGGTTACCCTTCCCTTCCCCCACCTCTACAGCCTATATAAGTCCCTTACGTTATCCCTCCGGTCGTCTTCCTGTGTGTGCCTCTCCATGTGTGTGTCTCTTGGTGTGGTGTTGCTCGTTGTGTCCCTCTGTACTGCCCAAAACACCTTTCCCTATGTGTATTCTCTGGGTATGTATCTCTGCTACCTTGTACCTCGTGTCTGTTCACGAGTCCTTATCCTCTGTTTACGTTGGTGTGTTCAACCTGAAAGATGAACACAAGATTTAGCAGTCGTTTGAATTACGTGGTCTACCAGGTTTAGTGTCTAACTGTTGTTGTTGGCCGACTGGGTTGCATCGGATTATATTTCTAAGGTTTGCCGAGTTCGCGTCTCCCATCCTCTTGTTGTATTTGCCTCCGTGCAGTTTGTCTATTTCTCTCAATTTCAATAGCTTCTCTATTTAGTCATTGCCAGTAATAAATAGTTCTACACAACACTTCAACGTTATCAAAATCAATTGAGTGTTCTTGTTGGCAAGCATGTTCTGCCACTGCCGACAGTTGTGTTTGAGATAATTTAATATTTCTTTGGTGTTCTTTTAGTCTTACGCTGATGTTACGTCCCGTCTGTCCAATATAACATCTGTCACATAAACAATGAATCCGATATACACCTTCTGTTAATCATTTAGGTAATTCGTCTTTAGTGCAAGATACTAGTTTTTGAACTTTGTGTACTGTACCAAATCTTACTTTAATGTTTTGCTTTTGCAAAACACGGGCTAATTTGTCAGTTACTCCTGAGATATATGGTATTTTAATTGTTTTAACAATCTGATCACTTTCAGCAGTGTTGCTTTGCGATCGTGATTTTGCAAAAACGTTTATTATGAATAATATTGGTCGCGAAAGCCTACGTGTTAAACTAAATAAACCCCTCTCCACTTATGCTTATGGAAAACCACATATCCCCTTGCAAGATAGTAAACCATAATCCGCTTCAGTTAAATTAAGGGCACAAATGATGCTTTGCTGCAAGCCTGTATTGAAGGTTTTCCAAAAATTGTTATCATGTCTCGGGTAGTCTTACGACAATGGCCATAGCATTAGAATTGCCTCCACGTCTGCTGTAACGTTTTCCCTATTTTACTAATGACCTCAAAAGCTTGCCATGACAGTCACCCACGAGAGACGTGCTTGCATGGAGACAACACTTCATGCTACACGCGTGTCACTGGACCAAACCGTGAGAGCTCTGCTCCATGCATAATGCTCAGACAAAGCGGAATATGTCGAATGACAAGTGGATTAATCAATTGCGTGATTGAATGCTGACCTGTTACACTTATTAAATCAATGCAAAGGCAGTGAAACAAAATCATTCTAGTGGATAGAAGGTGGTGGGGTGTGGGGGGGGCGAGGAACGTGTCCTTACTCGCTCTACGCACACCTTATCAACACTACAGCCTGCTTGCCGCCTGATCACAGTTACCCACGTGGTGATTTCACGTCAGTTCCCCACGCTCCTCACGCTAAAGACTACTAAGCTCCCAGTCTTCTTGTGAGATTGTCAACTTGGGTGTGCTTCGCAATGCCAGTGATTATGTTCTAATGCTTGCGGGGGAGGCAGAGCTAAAACCAGTCGCCTGCTGGGGCTAAGTGCAGACTCTGGCCATTTGAGGGTCAATGGGAAACCTTTCAGTGCAGAAGTACATTCGCTTGAAATGGTTTTAATCTGATAGATATATTGTGTCATACTGTATGTATTGTGAATATTTGTAATACTGATTCATGATGGAACAATAACAATGTCAGTAAAATTCAGTACAGCCATGGTTACTTGTTTTACGTTATTCCTGATGCACGTTTCAATGCAGTATATGTCCAAACTGATATGTATTTGGAGAAGCAACGTTTAAAGACAACCATTCGTTTATTATGCACAGAAATCTGAGAATATTTTCCCCATAATTGTCAAAAGCTTGACAAATATTGAATGAGTCATACCAACAACAAAGGTTTAAAATAAATGCTTTCTTTCAACTGAGACACATCAATATATTTAATAAAAGGCATATCTTGTTCGAATGACTAAAGCATGTTAAGAGTATTACATATGCTTTAGAAAGCGCTAATATATACTTTTGTTTTTTTTAGTCCATCTGCTTTGATGAAAAAGTATGTTCGTCAAATCTACGGTATTATAATGCACTCTTTGTATAGCGCTGCCTCAGAACCTATTTTCCCTCTTTCTGTCAGATCCCCATGTAAAGAAAAAAACATGGTTGGGGCCACAACTGAATCAATTCCATCTCATCTTGACAATATCTCCAATCTGTCCCTTCCCATTAGGGTGGCTTCTACTCCATTAGAACAGTCTTTGGTTGTCCAATCTTTAGACCCAAAGAAATCCAATTCACAACAAATTACCAAACAATCTCCTATTCAGCTATCATCTGTAACGTATTGGATCATTGCATTTAAATGTCTTAATCCACATCCTAGCAAGCACATTCTCATCCCAGAAAACTAACCTGAATGAAATATATTGAGCTGTCTATTCTGCATCAAAGTTATACATATTAATCACCTCTTACTATTGAACCTCAAATGTAAATAAACAACATTATATAACAAAAAATAATTATTTAATTATCCAGTAGCTCATTTAGCTAAGTTTCAAAATATCAATATACAAAGCTTTGTTTTGGAAGGATATTTTTAATTAGTAACCATATACATTTGTGAGAAGCCTAGTATAAATTCATATTTACAAGGACCGATAGGCATCTCCCAAAATTTGTCCAGGAAGTAAAATTTTCCTTGTGTATCAGATGTCTTCCACATGCCAATTGTATATAAGCAAAACATACATATCGGCCTTGGATAATTTACAAAATAATCTATTTAATTCCTGTTTGAGGCAGCGGCCCTTCCTCTTTAAAATAATGTAGGCATGTCATAATTGTTTTCTTCCTCCTCTTAAATAGCCTCTTTTAACGGTTAACATATAAACGGACAGCTATGATATAAAATGTTCTTTGACGGGTGTAAATTTGAAGCTATGTTTGATAGCCCCCAAGACCATTATCTTTGAGGTCAAGGGTTACCTGATGGTGACGAGCTGGGTGTAACACTGGCTGGTGAACCCTCACCACTGCTAGGGTTCCCTTGTAGATTGAGTCATGTGTAGGTGGATAGAATATGCATAGTTGAGTCGATGGATTGTTTCAGGAAAGCTGTAGAATTTCACAACATCAAAACAACTATTTTTGGCATGTACATTCATTGGCATGGACCACATATCCATCCAGTGCTTAAATTATACTAATGAAAATAATTTAGTATGTTTTTATATTGCCACCAATATTATCGAGTAAGGAATATTATATGCTTTGGGTCTTTCGGTGAAGCCACGTCGATAGAAAAAATAATAATAAAAAATATCACGACGTTTCGATCGCAACACAAGCAATCATCATCAGGTGAAAAATATAGCGGGAGAGCTGCTGAGGCAGGAAAACACTTTTTTTCTTGCCTCAGCAGCTCTCCCGCTATATGTTGCGATCGAAACGTCGTGTTATTTTTATTTTTATTATTTTTCTATCTACGTGGCTTTTCCGAAAGACCCAAAGAATATGAATTATTGCAGTCACGAAAGCTTTAAGTCAAGATTTAAGTCAAGATTTAAGGGATATTATGTTTCACAGAAAGGTATAGTCTGCCTGTAGGAGGCAATATTTCTATGTGGTTATACCCAATTAAGTATGTTGCAAGTCATATTTCAAATTTGGGCTGTGATGCTGGTACTCAAGGCTTACTATTTTTCAAATAAGATTATAGGGGCAGCTCCTGGGCTGGAAATACAAGCCTTGCAATGCAATACCACTTGGCCAATTCACTGCTACTATAATAATTGTCATTGTGAAATAATGTGTCACCTTTTTTATTGCTGTAAACACATTAAACTTACGTGGTCTTACCATATAACTTTG
Source organism: Lampetra fluviatilis (assembly GCF_964198595.1). Classification (NCBI taxonomy): domain Eukaryota; kingdom Metazoa; phylum Chordata; class Hyperoartia; order Petromyzontiformes; family Petromyzontidae; genus Lampetra; species Lampetra fluviatilis. The sequence continues at coordinate 10,618,843 of NC_136280.1, forward strand.
GTATGAACTTATTTTGCTGATTGGCTTAATACATCACCAGTGACATCAGGATTATTTTGTGCCCTGACCTCTCTAACCCCTCACTTCCTCCATAAATCAAAACTAATCATTAGTACATTTGGTATTCAGGCCATTCTTATAGCAGAAGGCTATCACAAAGGCATTATGTTGCACATACTTAGACTGCAGAAGTTGCGGTCTAAGTCTGCACCCACCCCCCACCCGAGATTCGATGAATAGTCACACTTTGGAGATGGCGATTTTATTAAAGGATCAATGACATACTGCTGTATATATATATTTCACACTGTGATGAATATAGCACCTCTTATGATTGCAGATGGCATATGAACCCATTGCAATTCATACAAATCGAATATAATATTTTAGCCCACACTTGATTCTCATGCATTCATCCTGAGCCTGAGAATCGATTTTAATTGATGAATAGATGTCTTGTTAAATGCCTCATCGTCATCATTGTCTGAGCAGCCAGTATTACACAGTGATCAGAAAACGTGGCTCAAAAGGTTTTCACCATCAATGGTGCTTTTGCTTGTGAAAGTTTTGCTGGAACGTATATTCATATTGAGACTTAAAACAATTCAAGTAACAAAGACTGTATTAATATTTTTGTGTTCTTTTGGTAAAGTCACGTAGATATAAAATAATGTAATGAAAATAATACAATATTTTTTATATTAAAAAACAAAAACTCACGACGTTTCGATCGCAACACAAGCGGTTGTCATCAGGCGGAGAGAAAAGGGGGGTGCAAGCCTCCAACTGGAACTGTTTATAAAGGCTTGAAATGGGCGCGGACGAGCCAAAGCTGTGAGTGGGCGGGGCGCAGAGGCGTAGAGCCAGCGCTGAGTGGCGAGCAGCGTAGTCCATGTGTGTCAGCAGCATGGGCGGGATAGAGATGGGGCAGAGTGAGGGGGCAGAGACAGGGAGAGAGAAGGTGCAGAGATAGGGGGAAAGACAGGGGGGCAGAGAAAGAGGGCAGAGATAGGGGAGAGAGAGAGAGAGGAGGGAGAGATAGGGGGTAGAGATAGGGGGAGAGAGAGGGGGGGGTAGAGATGGGGGGAGAGAGAGGGGGGAGAGAGAGGGGGGGAGATATAGGGGAGAGAGGGGGACAAGATAGGGGGAGAAAGGGGGTAGAGATGGGGGGCATTGCACCTCGCTCCACACATCCACACTGCTGACGGTGGAGGTTGACAATAAATTACAAATTAAGTCCTGACCCAAAGTGGTTGATGACATCTTTCCAATGAAAGATGTCAACAAGAAAGCTCATCTGATCGAGCCACTCACATTTCTGAAGAGATGCCGCGACTCTAAGGTAATACCGATCTCCTTTACACTGACTTCTGCTGCCGTCACATCTTCCAATGCCAAATTAATTTTGTTCGGAGCTAGCCTGGCCCTGATCTCAGAGAGAATTAGACTCCTCCGTACTGAACAAACCATGTATACAAGACACTCCTGAAATCACACTTAACATTGACAGAAAACATGTCTACATCTTATTGGGAAAGTGTAGATAACATGACCGCTTCATCAGCCGCTAAAATGTCAGCTAAATGTAAAGATAGTGCATTGTCTTTGCGCTGTTTGCCTTTTGGCGTCCTCTGGTCTAACACCATTTGAGAGTAGGCTCTAAAGAAAGCTGTCTCTGGTGTGGACCAATCAGTTTCAAAGACAATGCATATACTGTCAGAGCATGTTTTTCGTTTGTATTTTCACCAAGTATCTGTGGTTAATGCAGACATGATTCTTTGCAAAAGTTTTCAGTTTGGTGTTTTAACATCTTAACACCTGTTTTGTTGCCAGAAAAAATTGGAAAACCTATTCTCAAGGTACACCCCTTCGTCTCAATCATTGGCTCACCCACCTACAAACTGGCCTGATATCTGTCTGAGATCTTGCAGCCATTCACTGGTAAGACCACCTCTTCTGTACTTAACTCAGCTCACTTGGCATTGTCAATTAAAGACATCTCACTGTCTCCAGGTTATTTGCTCATTAGTTTTGATGTAGTTTCTTTGGTCACCAAAGTTATTGTGCCCGATACCATTGCAAACATTGCAAATTTGGTCCAACAAGGATTGAATGCTAATGTACCGGCCCTGGTGAGACACTGCCTCACCAATACATACTTCACCTGGAATGGAACATTCTACAAACTGAAGGCACCCCAATGAGTTCTCCCTTATCTCCGGTTGTAGCAAACATTTTCATGGAAAAATTAGAGATGGACGCCATTCAGGCATCCACTCTACGCCCGTCCTTGTGGAAGAGGTACGTGGATGACACGTTTGTCATCTGGCCACATTGCCGACCGGCTCTGAAACAATTCCTCAACCACATCAATTCCATACACCCAGCCATGAAATTCACCACGGAGGTAGAAAAGGATGGCATGCTATCTTTCTTGGATGCCTTAACCAAAAGAGACCAGATGGCTCAATAAGCCATTCTGTCTACAGGAAAGTAAACCATACTGACACCTACCTAAAACCTGATTCCCACCACCACCCATCCCAGAAAAATTCCCTCTAAAAACATTACACCATAGAGCTCAATGTATCTCCGACCATGAACACCTAACCAGTTAACTCAAACACGTACACCAAGCTCTCAAGGTGAATGGATATTCTGACGACACAATCCACAAACCCATCACCTCAACCGTGAGGAAGGAGCCATCTGAAGATCCAATCAAACCATTACCTTGCCATACATAGCAGGGGTAACCAAAATATTTCCAAAATCATGAACAAACACAAGATCCAGGTCCAATTTAACACAGTAAATACAATTTGTGATTTGATCCCGTCTGTGAAGGACAAGATTCCTGACACGCAATATCCTGGTGTCTACAAACTAAGCTGTATCTGCAGCAGCAATTACTTTGCGGAAACTAAGCGACATGTCTCGGACTGTTCCTGAACATAAGGCAGATTTGAAACACGGTAGGACCAATACTTCTGCTGTAGCTGATCATTATTTTAATGCGGCTGGCCCACACAATGTATTTCTCTAAAACGATGGTACTTTGCAAAGCCTACTGGCTATCAACAAAGATTCGTTCATGAAGCCATCCACATATATAGACACAGACACAATTTCAACCGAGAAGATTGTTATAAACTCAGCAATCATTGGAAAGATGTCATCAACCACTTTGGATCATGACCTGATTTGTAATATCTTGTCAACCTTCACCATCAGCAATGTGGATGTGTGGAGCGAGGTGCAATGCCCCCCATCTCCACCCCCTCTCTCTCCCTATCTTTACCCCCTCTCTCCCCCTATATCTCCCCCCCCCTCTTTGCCTATCTCTACCCCTTTTCTCTCCTCCCCCCCTCTCTCTCCCCCTATCTCTACCCCCCCCCCCCTTCTCGCTCCCCCTCTCTCCCCTCCCATATCTCTACCCCCTCTCTCTCCCCCTATCACTACCCCCTCTCTCCCCCTTTCTCTCCCCCCTCTCTTTCTCTGCCCTCCTCTCTCTCTTCCTATCTCTGCCCCCTTCTCTCCCCCTATCTCTGCTCCTCCTCTCTCTCTGTCTCTGCCCCCTCTCTCTTCTCCTATCTCTGCCCCCTCTCTCTCCCCCTTTGTCTTCTCCTGCATTAGCATTGGCTGCCCCGCCCATGCTGCTGACACACTTGGACTGCGCCGCTCGCTGCTCAGCGCTGGCTCCACTGCTCCTGTGTCCCGCCCACTCACAGCATTTGGCTCGTCTGCGCCCATATCAAGCCTTTATTAACAGGTGCAGTTGGAGGCTTGCCCCCCCCCTTCTCTCCGTCTGATGACGACCGCTTGTGTTGCGATCGAAACGTCGTGAGTTATTGTTTTGTTATTTCATTTAATTTATTTATTTTATATCTACGTGACTTTACCAAAAGAAACAAAGAAAATGAATTAATGCAGTCACCAACGTTTTTAGTAAAAAAAAGACTATTGTATAACAAAGAGTGTATCATGAAACATTACGTACCCATGGTGTATCCAACGTTAAAAATTACAACCAAAGCCCTGATAGTTTAATATCAGATAGCCTTGTGCTAAACTCTGATTTCGCACCAGGCCTCTCAACCATAAAATACAACTGATGTAAACAATGAAACCGGAATGTGTGCTCCATAATAAAGTAACTGCAGGCCATGTGCTGTTATTCAGCTGTAGCGAATTTATAACATTTTAGAAAAACCTATAAAGCATTGAATAGTTTTTTTTTTTACCATAAACATTCTTGTTTGATTTAAAAATAAGAATCACTGACCTTGGCTTTTACCAATTTAGATGGAGTGCGGGACTGCATTCTATATTACACTGACTCAAAGATATCCCAGGGAATTAAACTTACACCATATATACATATGAAGTACCGTTGATGACTCTTGGACACCGTTGGTGAGGCACACGTATTTATTCCGTACAAGTAGTCACAACTGTGGACATACAATACTAGAGGGGGTATCGGCCCCCTCACCCGGCTAGCTGGGAATACACTGCTAGCTATCTCTGACCTACCTCCTAGTCCTCCACTAACGGGCTAGGGGAGGCTGTCTGGCCCGACACTGGTAAGTCGGGCTACGGTACCCGGAGTCCCAGAGCACTAGCTCTGGTTCTCGGGACCACGCCGCTGGCTCGGTCCTGCGCGGCCCTGACAAGGTCGGCGTCCCAGGGGAGTCCAGGGCTCTAGCTAGACGATCTTCGGTCTTCACTGGTTTAGCTTTAACATTCTGCCCCGAGCCCTCTGACACATCCCCCTTTATACTCCACCCCCGCTGAGGGGTGGGGCCCCGGGCTGCCTGGTGCGGACGTCGTTGAGAGCACCCCCCCCCCCCCCGTGCACTCACGTAGCCCCGCCCACTGTGTTTGTTTCCCATAAGCTGCCATGCATAACGGCTCTCTCTCTAACACCCCTACATCACCCCCCCCCGCATAGCTTGCAGCCGTCCCGGCTGCCAACATACAAAAAAAACGACAATAAAAGCGCATTTACCCCCTGACCGCGCGTGTGCCTCACTATTTTTCAACATAACGCGAAGAGAACAACAACAAGAACCAGAAAACCCCGAAGGGAAAACAACCCGACGCACCCCCCCCGAATAAATACGAATTCCGTAAAAGCAACGTATATACAAATCGCAAGGAACCCCCAACACACACACAACACAATGTGCCAGGAGCACACCACCGACGCAGCGCACAGTAACCATGCACGTGAAAATAAAAAATAAAAAAAAATGTCTTCTTTTTGTGCATCACAAGAGTCTGCGCATTCTTGCGCGCGTCCTTGCCGCAGGCCCATCACACTGGGCAACCCCGGATGGCGGACCATCCGGTGGCAGCTGTCCATTTCGAAGTGAGTCTGCGCTTGATGTCGCGAGACCCTCGGCATCCCCCGTAGGGGTTGTTGGGCGGGAGCCCGTCATTCCTGGTGCACCTGGGGGCGGGACAGCCGGCAACACGTCAGGCGAGAGCAGCAGAGACGGACCCTTTGAGTCGGCCGACTCCCCACATGTTTGGCCACGCGTGTGTGGAGTGGGGCCTCGCACCGCAATGAAGGGTTTCAGCCTAGAGGGGTGCACAAACCACCGGCGCTTCCCCCATTTGATGCGAACGCACTGAGGCCGCAAAACCTCGACCACCTCGACGGGGCCCCGCCACGGCCGCACCAGTTTTGAGGAGGTCGCGAGTGGTACCTGGGGACAGTGCAGCCATGCCCTGTCCCCCGGCTTCCACTGTAGCACGTGCGCGCGACCCAGTCTGAGGCGCTCATTCGCTTTCTGACGCCTGTCGGAATTTAGCATGGCAGCATCCCGTGCCTGAGTCAATTTCGCAAGGTTAAATTTAACATGGTCAGCCAATTTAGTTTTTCCCAGCGGCGCGGGGATCTGCAGCTGTGCCCGAACAGGTGGGTCAGGTTCGCGGCCATACATGAGGAAGAAGGGTGAAAATCCCGTCGCAGCATGGGGGGCCAATCTGTATGCTGCCAGGACCCCTTGAATTTGCAAGTCCCAATCGGTCTGTGAGTCCGAAACCTGCTGCGACAACATAGACGTGATGGTTCGATGCAGACGCTCGACCATCCCGTCAGTTTGCGGGTGATAGGGAGAGGTACAAATTTTTTTCGTTCCCAGGAGCTCACAGACCTGTTGGAGGAGTTTGCCGGAAAAAAATTTTCCCTGGTCGGTCAGCAGCCGCTCCGGAGCACCTTTGTCCATGACGTAACCTTGGACAAACGCCTCTACGATGGCTGCTGTCGACTTGTTGGCCAGGGGCCAGGCCATAGGCCAGCGCGTAAAGTATTCCACCCCGGTCAACAAATATCTATTGCCCCTAGGGGTGGCGGGAAATGGCCCCAGAATATCCAGCGCGACAAGTTCGTTCACTCTGGAGACTCTGATAGACTGCAAAGGCGGGTTTGACTCCCGTGCTGGTGGTTTTCGCTGCGCACACCGAGGGCATGATGCCAACAGATCTGCGACATCCCTCGTCATGCCTGGCCAAAAAAAATCAAGCTGGAGCAAGGCGAGGGTCTTTTGGGTACCCAGGTGGAGGAGGCGCTCATGAGCAGCCCACACCACCCTACCCCGTAACCCAGAAGGGACCACCAGCCGGTGTCGATGGGATTTCCCGTCCCAATGCATCAGCAACCCCGCGTGCATTTCCCATGCGTCGGCATCACCCGTCCCCCGCCCCGCCTCCCCGGCGCGACGACGCGACGCGAGGAGGGAGGTATCCTCCATCTGGAGGCGCCCCCATTCATTAACAGGCAAACCCAGCAGGGAATCTTTTCCCTGTTGTGCGATAGAATTTGGAAGCAATGTTTCGTCGTCGGCGGCGGCCGCCAGGACCGGAACCGGCATGTCCCCTGCTGGCTTGCAACGTCCCGACCCCAGGAGGCATGCACATTCGGAGGTGGTTGGCATGCGCGACAGAGCGTCCGCGTTGGTGTGGCGAACGCCCTTACGGTAGGTGGTTTCGAAATCAAAATCCTGGAGGATCTCCAACCATCGGGACAATTGTCCCGATGGCTGTTGAACTCGCAGAGCGTACTGCAGTGCCGCATGATCTGTGCGGACGGTCAAATGCCGACCGTACAGATATGGGCGATACTGTTGGATGAAATAGACAATTGCCAACAGTTCCCTACGGGTGACACAATATCTTTGCTCCGCTGGAGACAACACCCGACTGCCGTACGCAACCACCCGTTCCACGCCGTCAACCATCTGGGAAAGCACGCCCCCAATACCCGTGTTGCTCGCATCGGTGTCGAGCAAAAATGGTTCCGAAAAATCGGGGTAAATCAAGGGAGGAGCTTTTACCAGGGCGTCCCGAAGGGAGCAGAAAGCAGCCTCCTCCTCCTGACCCCAGTGGAACCGAACCCCTTTTGATGTTAAAGCGTGTAGGGGTTTGGCAATCGTCGCAAAATCAGCGACGAACCGTCGGTAATACGACGCGAAGCCAATGAAACTCCTGACCTCTCCCACCGAGGTGGGAGTCGGCCAGGAGCTGACACACTGCGTTTTGGCGGGATCGGTAGCAATACCTGAGCGCCCCACGATGTGCCCCAAATAACGCACCGAATCGCGTAACAAATGACATTTTTGGGGTTTGAATTTCAAATTAGCAGCCCGCATCTTTAGGAAAACCGCCCGCAACCTCTGGAGATGTTCGTCAAAAGTTTTACTAAAGACGATAACGTCATCCAAATAAATCAGGCACGACTCCCATTGCAATCCAGCCAAAACCAATTCCATCAAACGCTGGAAAGTTGCCGGCGCTGAGTGTAAGCCCATCGGCAACCGGTTGAATTGGAACAGGCCGTGCGGTGTACGGAAAAACATTGAGGACCACGATGAAAGGGTCCCCGTCCCCTCTTATGACGGTCTGGGCCGGAATCAAATGAGGTCCACTAACCCCGGCCCTAGATGGTCCCAGCAGAATTCCCTGGTCCCCAATGCCCTCAGCGAAGGGCCGACGAAGTTTTAGAGGCACCAACATTTGAGCTCCCGGCGGCACACGAACTGTTTTAACGACGAACGCTGGTACTGTTACGAACGCCGTCCGAGCCGCAGTAGGGGAAGGCAGGAACGCCATGCGTCGTCCCGATGGGAGCTCAATGCATCCCTGGTCTATTAAAATACGAATCGGCATTTTGCCCAAGAAGTCCGTCCCCAGCAGGCACGGAACCGCCAGCGAGGAGGAAACAAAAATCGGGCCCGACAATTTGATATCCCCGATACAAATTTGCGCTCGAATCTGTCCAATGATGCCAAGAGAGCCCCCGTTAGCAGCATAGAATGGGACGTTAACCGGCAGTAAAGGACGGCTCTGGACAGGTAGAATATTGTAAATGAGTTCGGAAATGATGGTCGCCGATGCCCCCGTATCGACCAGGATGCGTACCTCCACCCTGTCAATGTGTCCCACCACGGCCGACGACCCCGACGACGCGGCCACAACGCGATGGGCCAACATGGACCACTGCCTGGGTTCGATTTGAGTCCCCATCGTGGTGCATGTTGGCCCGTCGCAGCGCAATGTCGGCCCCCCGTTCGTTGCGGTGTGCGAGTGTGTGACGAGTGTGTGCTTGGGCCAAACATGAGGGGTGCCGCGACTCGCCGGATTATGTTGATGGAGCTTGGGAGGAGGAGGGCCGGCGTCCTGTCGAGGCGTCGTCCCGCGCTGCCGAGGAGAGCGGCACCCCGAGGCGACATGGCCCCGGACGCCGCAGTTGAAGCAACGCGGGAGCGCCGGCGGCGATGACAGACGGTCGAAGCGGCTCGACCCATCCCGGCCCGACCGTGCTCCCGTCCCCTGCTGCCGTCGACGGTCGACGGCGTAAACCTCCTCCGCCGGGAGGGTGGCTGCAGCCACCGCACGCCCGGCCGCTGCCCTGCTGGCTTTCCGACGCTGTGACAGCAGGTTGGCGTGGAGGAGCCGCGCAGCCTGGAGGGAACTCATCTCCGTGTCCTCCTGTGCAACGACGGCGATGTCCAGGTCGTCTGCCAGCAGGAGGATTTTTTCTGTGACCATGGCGTCCACGCCGTTGTCGTCCATTCGAGGGAAGGCCGTCTTCGCCAGTGCCAGGAGACTCGTCCTGTACGCCAGGGGCGACTCCTTTGCACCCCGCTGGCGATCGTAAAACTGCTGCCTGCATTCCGCTGAAGGTCCGTAGACCCCGGCCAGCAACTGCAGCGCCATCTGTAGCGTGGAGTGCTTCTCCCTCGGCGCCGATGTAAGGGCGGCGAGTGCGTCGCTGTCGAGGAGCGCCGGCAGCGCGCAGAGAACCTCAGCATCCGACCACCGTGCCATTTCTTGGTGGGCGAGGAAGCGTCGCTGGAAGCCGCCCCAGTCGCCCTCCGCGCCAACAAACTCTTTGAGCGGAGGCGTTGGTGCAGCGCAGCGGTCGCCATGGAAGCTCGCAGGCTGCTGTCCCCGTAACTCGGCTGCGCTTCGGCGCGAACGGCAGATGGTATCGCCTGTCGCAGCCGTGATGACGCTCCCTCCGCTGGCGGTGACGCGGCAGCCCCAGCGAGAGCGATGTTGGACCCGAGGTTCAGGCCGGCCACGCCCTCAGCAGCTGCTGCGGCGATGGCGGGAGATTCAAAGTTTGAATCCATTGAGATGGCGGGAAGGCGCATCGGACGTCGGTTCTCCTCGCCCCGTGGTGGTCCACCAGCCCCCAGCCGCGTGATGTGTTCGAGTGTGGCGGCAGCGGCATAAAGCAGCTCCGCCAGCCTCGCGTGAGCCAGCCTCAGCCCTTCTGATGGCGGCTCCTCTTCATCCTGATGCCCCGGTAAGAATGCGTCCGGCCCCGGCTGCACGATGTCTTGTTGAGCCGTCTCGGGCTCGACAATTTCAGCGGTGTCCTCCACCTGCGGTACTCCGGCTCGAGCTGTCCGGCACGTGTCCATGTTCGTAGTTGTTCTGACACCAGATGAAGTACCGTTGATGACTCTTGGACACCGTTGGTGAGGCACACGTATTTATTCCGTACAAGTAGTCACAACTGTGGACATACAATACTAGAGGGGGTATCGGCCCCCTCACCCGGCTAGCTGGGAATACACTGCTAGCTATCTCTGACCTACCTCCTAGTCCTCCACTAACGGGCTAGGGGAGGCTGTCTGGCCCGACACTGGTAAGTCGGGCTACGGTACCCGGAGTCCCAGAGCACTAGCTCTGGTTCTCGGGACCACGCCGCTGGCTCGGTCCTGCGCGGCCCTGACAAGGGCGGCGTCCCAGGGGAGTCCAGGGCTCTAGCTAGACGATCTTCGGTCTTCACTGGTTTAGCTTTAACATTCTGCCCCGAGCCCTCTGACACATCCCCCTTTATACTCCACCCTCGCTGAGGGGTGGGGCCCCGGGCTGCCTGGTGCGGACGTCGTTGAGAGCACCCCCCCCCCCGTGCACTCACGTAGCCCCGCCCACTGTGTTTGTTTCCCATAAGCTGCCATGCATAACGGCTCTCTCTCTAACACCCCTACACATATGCCACCATCGTGAGCATGAGATAAGATATGGTAGCAAGAGACTGTTGTATATTCGTATTTGCCCTTCACGATAGTCCTTGGTAACAGTTGTGATCAGGCTAGTGCCTGGTGGTGATGGTGTTGCGTGCCTGTAATTTAGCAAACATTATTAACTTTATCGTTAATCAAACTTTATTCGATGTATTGTTGTGATGTTATTCTATTTTATTTATTTTCACTAGATTTTTAGTATTTTAACTTTAAAAAATGCATGTCCTGAAGAGATGTGTGTTATGGTTTCGGAATAAAGAGCAGAGTGGACATGATGCATTGCTGTGCAAATAAAGCCAAAGTTAAAAGGTCATTATATAGTTTTACAGTCTTTGCGATTAATAATTATTATGTTGCATAGTACTGTTTAATGTTACATTTTATATTCACATTCATTCAAATAAAATTACCATTAAGTACAGTAGTGTTATTGAAAATAAATTTCCATAACATTGCCAAATAATGTCGCATAACCTCACAATTTCAGTTCACGTAATATAGGGTAATTTTCAGAATCTTCTGAAGTTATAATCCATGCATAAAAAAAATCATGTCGTGTGTAAAGGTTCCTATAATACGAATAATTATAATTGCTTTTCAGTTACAAACAAGTAAAACTATTGTAGTATTGTGTAACCATCCATATAATCAGTAGTCATTATAAAAGTATTACATTACAGTGAGATTCAGAAGTCAACTGTAATCTTGGTACATGTATTACTTTAACAATTTGTAAAATATTAATAGTTATTCAATAAATAATGTACAGCCTTTCATGAACACACTGCTGGATTAAGGCCTCCCCTCTGTCAATCATGGGGACTGTGGCTAGCAGTTGGATAAAGGGAACATGCACGTTGGTGGTGAATGAAAGCAAATCAAGTGCATAAATTTTGCTGAGAAGGAGCAATTAGGGTCTTAAGGGGTTAAACGCAAGATTTTCATAACTTATATTAATAAATCCATTACAACTGTCTATTTACATTAAAAGTAGATCCTTGCGATTCAATGCAAGGGGGAAAATGGCAAACACTTGAATATTTGAATGTCATATTATGTAATGCCCCTGAGACAAGAGTTACCAATACAGCTGCAATGCCATTTGAAACAAATTGGAAGGCTCGTTGTCGCTTCACTTGCTCAATATTCTCAGTGGCACATAAATTATGCTCCTCAATGAAAAGTTTCTCTGCAAGCCAGAACAACCCAATGACATACACAGCAAATGGCTGTCAATCTGTAAGCATTGTCTGACAGCTGCCGGTTCATCACTAAAAATGTGTTTGTCGTTTTAAGATTTTTCTATAAAAGAAACATTCTCCTACTTCCACACCTTGCTTGGACTTGTCTCAAATTGAAGTAAGTATCGTCAATCACAGAGCATTTCTAATTGTTGTAATGGGGCCTGGTTGTTGCATTAGTGTAATGTATAATTCAAACAGCCAATTATCTCATGCAATTTGACAATTTAATATTATGTTGTGGTTTTTCAGAAGTATTGCTATCTGTGTGTTTTAAATGTCTTACATTTTTGTCCATGTATTGGACAAAAAAAGATTTCATGTCAGGCTTGGCATGTTTTTAATTAAATTGTTAATTTATGTTGGTGTACAAAATGATATGCGATAAAAGTTTAGGGTTTTATTGTTAGATGAATGACCTTTATTTGTTATCAGGTAAATCCCGAGGAGACACGTTTCTTTTTCAAGGAAGACCCAGTTTTAAATCAAATAAAATAATACCAATGTTAAGTGTGTATATTAAATAATGCAAATATACCATTTTAGTGTTAATTATAATATTGAGTGGAACATTTAAAAAATTGGATTAAAAAATATTAAGTATTTAAGACAAATCGTTTAGCGACTCCAGGAATGTATTTGGCAAGTAAAATGTTTTACTGCAGCAAGGAGATCATCGTCCTAATCAGTCTGAAAATATACAAAATAATAGTGGAACTAAGTACGCACTAACCCATCAAAGCAAGATGAGATTTGGTGGGCAGTGAAGAATCTAGCTGAATAATCAATCCTACCCAAGGACCATTGCATTATAGACACCTGTCTGCAGGCATACATGCAAATGAGCAATTATGAAGCGCTGGTTGGCGAAGGTAACACCAAGATTGTGAATGAGAGTCAGAGTCGTTGTTGTGTCTGTGTGCGGCCAGGCATGGTGCTAGCTATACCACTGTCTTGCACATTGTTCCGGCTTTCATAGGTGCTCGCCAAAGTGGGGAGTGGTAGCGTCGTGCTTCGTACACTGAACTATGAACCTAGTGTTTGATTCCTGGTCAAGGCCAACAAATGATGGGAATTATCTGAACCATTCCTTGGCCTCCCCGAGGCTGCCTCGGCCTCAAATTAATTAATTATAACCATATCAATTACAACATCAATAATGGTGTTTGTTGTTGACTGTGTGATATTAAAAAAAATAGTGCGGTGTGTAAGCATCAGGGGAGAGAAACGAGCCCGGACATGGGGCTGGCTACCCCACCTGCTCGTGCAAATTTCCAGTCTATGTTGCACTTTCTCAAACAGTCTGTATGGTACAAGGGGGCCTGTATCGTGTGTGTGTATGAGTGACCATACTTGTGTAGTCTCCTACACAAGTATGGTCACTCATACACAGGACTCGGGGCAGGAGACTGCCAAACAACAGGGTGTGGCTCTTCTGAACAAAAGAATGAAGGGGGCGTGGGAGCATGGCGGTGAGGTGTGGGAAGCTGTAAGCCCCAGGCTACTTTGGGCTCACCTTCCCATCAACTGGAGGTGAGGAGTGGTGGTCGTGATACTTATGCCCCCACCGAAGACGCAGGCAAAGCCGATGAGTCAGATGCCTTCTATGACCTCCTGTCACAGGTGCTGGCTAAAGTGGCCACTCGGGACAGAGTAATCTTGTTGGGTGACTTCAATGCCCGAGTTGGTCACGATGCTGGCACCTGGTCTGGAGTGATTGGAAGGCATGGGCCAGATCAGCTCAATAACAACGGTAGGAGGCTGCTAGATTTTTGTGCAGCCCATGGGCTTGTAATTACCAACACACTCTTCCAGCATCGGCGCATCCACACAACATCATGGATGCATGCCGGGTCCAAGCAAGAACATCTGCTGGACTACATAGTGACGGACCAGCGGATGCGAGCCCATGTCCTTGACACCAGGACCTACCGTGGAGCTGATCTGCCCTCTGACCATCGACTAGTCATCTGTAAGATGCGCCTGCCATTCTTCCACTCCGGTGGTGGGTGTACACCCAGGACCCCATTCCATCCTAAAGTGGCCTGGACTCAGTTAGCTGATGAAAGTTGCAAGCGAGAATTTTATCACCTCCCCAGAGACCCTTGCTGACAGAGGAGGTGTTCAGGATAGTTGAGAAAAAGCGACAGGCCCACTCTCATCGGCTACAGCATCCCACGTCAGAGAATGAGAAGGCTTACCGCAGCCTTCGCTCAGAGGTTCGGAGAGCCGTAAGGCGCTGCAAGGATGGGTGGTGGTCGCGGGTTGCTGAGGAGATGGAGTCTACCTCAGTGGCCCGCGATCACAAATCACTATTTAACTCCATCAAAAAAGTAACCTGCAGTGCCCACACCTATTACCATCATTAGGGGAAAACACGGTGATCCAATCTCCGACCCCCAGGAACAGGTTTGCAGATTTGCTGAGCATTTCTGTGAGGTCCTGGGGGAGGGGAAATCCCTCAGCCAGCTCCTCTGGCAGGCAAGGCTGCATTGGCTGTGTCATGTAGCCCGCTTGCCCAGCCACCGCATGCCGAAACAGCTTTTGTTCGGCCGGATCGAGGGGGCTAAACGGGCGCGGCACGGGCTAGAGAAGAGATGGAGTGATGTGGTACAGGAGGACGTGGAGCTGAGTGGACTTGCCAATGACTGGTACCAGCGGTGTCAAGATCGGCCTCTGTGGAGGAGGCTCGTGAAGCACGCTACTGGGCAGTTGGAGGCAGTCGCCCTCCAGCAACAACGGAGGGCGGAGGAGCGACGCTCACAACAACGAGTGGAGCGCCGGGTGGCTAAAGCACAGCAAGTTGGCACAGTAGGGGGCACAGGTGGTGCATCAGCCAGTCATCTCGGTCATCTCAGTCAGTCGACCCGTGGCACCTGGGTCTGCCCCGTGACCTGCCAGCGGGCGTTCAACACTTCACGTGGCCTCAAGGTGCACATGGCCTGGCACAAGCGTCGTGGTGACGTCACCGCCACTTAGTGGCGAATGGCGGTTCTTGTTATACTTGTGTAGTGATCGTGCTGTGCTACAAACCCGGCGACCTTGGTTCAAACCCCACTCATGGCCAACACCAGTGACGATTGTCTGAACCGGTTTTTGGCCTCCCCTAGGCCGACTTAGCCTCAAAATTATCACCCTGTGCGGTGTATAAACATCGTCACTGGGGAGACAAAGTCGGCCGGGCATGGTGTTGGCCACCCACCCCCTCATAGGCTGTGCCGGCTTTCATAGGTGCATGCTAGCAGCACTTGCCTCAAAAAGTCTATGAAGGTCATAGAGATTGAGCTTTAGTTGATAATGGTGGATCCAGCAAACCAACATCGCACATTCAGAACCAAGCTGCCCAACCTGGGGCACATACTCAGATTCCAGGATGGTGACAGGACGATCCCAGAAGGGGAAATCGGGGCTTTAGTCGACAGCGAGGTACGTTTTTTGAGGTCTTGGTCAATGGGTAGGTTATCGTTAACAAGAAAATATTAACATTCCCTCGCAGTTTGTATGTCTTTGTGGATATGTGGTGGCAGAAAGTTCACCAGAACAAGGAACCCGGGGATTGGCGTTAGTTTCAGTGTTCTGGTTATGATGTACATTACGTCATTTCATTGTGCATCAATGGATTTTGTGTACACGCTCCTGGACCGGGCTGGAGCACAATACTCTGCCACTGAGTAGATCATTGATAGAGTAGCAGCTCGCAGCACATCAGCTGATTCGCCCCATGTCATTCACGCACGTTTCTGTGGCAAGGAACTGTGACAACATTTTAAATATGGCCACAATGCACCAGCATGTGGTTTCTTAAGTTTTGACATCATCATTGTGTTATCCAAAGTGTAACTTCACCCCTCTAAACATGATAATGTATGTGTCTTTCTGTGCATCACTGTGTGGTCCTGGTTCCTGTACAATCTTGTTTTGACATGGCTGAGTGGTAGCGCTTCGCCGCTTGTTGCAAAGGTTCGCGGTGTGAGCCCTGCGGCCCCCGCAAAATTAATATTGCAATGTTGGTGTATTACTCGTACATATCGGCAGTTTGCTTCACAGTGGATCACATGCTATTGTTCAGAAAAGAGAAGGCGATGTCTGCAGGCTTCTTGGTTAAAATTTGCCAATTTTTTTTACTTTGCACATCAATTAATTGGGAAACACATTTCAAACGTCACCCCCTAAATCGATACGGTGCTACTGCTGTCTCTGTGAAACATAGCACCTTGTGCGATAAGAATGGCTTGAATGCCGAATTTTATCACGAGTTGATTCGATTATTTGTCATAATCCTGGCCCCTCACGGAGAGCACGATGCAGAATAGGGCGAGTTTCCTACAAATGGACCCATTGGCAGCAGCAACAAATCCACAGGACTAATGGTGTTTTGTTAACCAGCTGCTACACTCAAATGAGTGCTCCATACCAGCACAACTTCACCACTGAGTTATTTTGTGACATCTTTGCCACAGAAGAGAAGTATTGTGGTTATCATTCAAGCTTCCTGACTGCTACTGGCTCAACAACCAGCAGAGCCTCTCTCTAACCGTAAGAGACACCCGTGTTTGTGGCAGAGATCGGGAAGATTGTCAATGGAAGACCTTTGGAAGACCTTTGCGCTTTTTGTATCTTTCCGATCGTTCTCACACCTGTCGAACCTATCTTTCAGTTCCTGCATTATCCCTTCCATTTAAAAGACGTGTCAGATCGCTCTTATCATAAAGAAAGACAATAATGACAGGTGCGCGAAGTCACAAAATTAGTTGAGCAGCTCGTACTGTCGTGGCTGCGACCACAGATCACTGGCCCGTTAAAATTCAGCCCTGTCCAGTCTGCATACTGAGACCTCCACTCCACCGAGACTGCAGTCGTGGCTATTGGCAATGATCTCCTGGTGGCTCTCTATGGCGGGCTGGCTGTAGCATTGGTCAGACTGGACATTTCAGCCACTTTTGACACCATTGATAAGTGTCCTCCTGCACCGCCTGGGGACAGACTTCTCGATAATTCACGACACCATTCTTTGGATGGGATCTTACGCGATCTCATCTCAGTGTGGCATCCCACAGGGATCTGTTCTCAGTCCCATTCTCCAGTAGCCAGGCTCATATAGAGTCTTGGGGTATCCATACATCAATACGCTGATGATACCCAACTCTGCATCCCTTTGAACAATCCTGCTGCTTCATATGACCTTTTTTTTGCCAGTTTCAAAATATAAGCATTGGTTTTACCCTCTGGTCTAACACTGTTTGAGACTAGGCTCTAAAAAAAGCTGTCTCTGGTGTGGACTAATCAGTTTCAAAGACAATGCATATATTTACCAGAGCATGTTTTTGTTTGCATGTTCACCACATGTATGCGTGGTTAATGCAGACATGATTCCTTGGGAAAGGTTTTTGTTTGGTGTTCTAACATCTGAACACCTGTTTTTATTGCCGGAAAGGGTCAAACCAATTGTTATAAATTCTGCTCTTGTTACAATAAACTTGCTGTCAGAATATACATCATCTCTACAACAATGGCTGATACTCAACAATCTACAACCCAACCTTTCAAAGTCCGAGGCCATAATCCTTGCAACTCATCAAAAGTTACGACATCTGAACGTGCCAGTTTCCATCGGTGTGGCGGGCAGTTCCGTAAAATCATTGAGCAATTTAAAGTTACTGGGTATGACACTCGAATCACGTATCAGCAGCGAGTTAATCCAGTCATTCACTTAACAACACCAGAGCTCTACGTCACATCAGAAATTGCACAGATAATGATGTCGCAAATGTGATCGCATGTAGTCACGTTGCCACATGCCTTGATTGTTGCAAAGCTCTACCGTATGGAGTCAATGATGGCCTCATTAAACGTGTCCAGCATCTTCAAAACACCCTCCTAGTCAGTCGTTTGTCTGGCCCCACCTCTCGCGTGCCCTTCAAACCTTGTGATGGAGCTGCACTTGTTACCAGTGCATTAGAGATTCCAGTTCAAGGTCGCACTACTCGCTTTTATTGCAATCATCTTACTTTAGCAATGCAATCCACCTATGCTTAATGTCATGAAATTCACGCTCATCTGGTATGGATCTGCTGTGTATGAAATCCACTCGGCTTAGGACAGCAGATTTTAACTTTTCAACTGCAGCCCTGGTAGTCTGGAACAGTCTGCCCACTGGAGTCATCAGCCGTGACAATCAGTGCTTTTAAGTGCAGACTAGGCATATTATTCTTATCTTATAGTATATAGATTTACATAGCGGCTAAGTCCAAGGCACTTTACAATAATTTTTAAATTGTACATAAGATGATAGTGATTCAAAGAAAGAGTGTGGTTTCTTCCGCTCCTCGCATTTAGTTTAACCTTTTGAGTGGCATCCACGTTTCCATCTCATCTCTTTGCTGAATGGCACATTTGAAATCTTGGATGGATTGACAGACTCTATGTATCTGAGCAATGCTGCCTCTGTGCTGGCATTTCAACTTTGTTTCAGGGTGTGCTTATATGCACTGCAGAAAAGTGAAGTCAGGAAATTAACCATGTAATGGCATTTTCAACATTTTACGATATTATAGATGTATTATGCAATACTGTCGGCGTAATACAAACTTTCGTATATTACAAGAGATAATGTACGTGACTTTACACTAGAAAATATAGATGACGCATGCAAATTTGGTTGTAATTAATACATAAATGATACAAATATATTATACCATAATAACATTATTTAAAATCGGTAAAATATTCAACAGAGTGGTTTCAACATTTCTCTGATACTTTGGTAGTCCTGGAAAGATCGTTGTTACTTGACACTTGTTCAATATCCCAGTGGCACATACATTATCCTCCTACCATTGACAAATTTTGTAACTAATAACTGCACACTGAATTCAGCTAAACACATTTATTTGACCTTCCTTCTACACTTTGGTAGATTTGTGTGTGAAAGAGATGTGTAGAGATTAGTTATATAGGTCATAATTCATTATTTGAATTTCAGGATTCTCATTAGGCTGAGCTGAACATTCCTAGACTCCTTGAATTATTGAATGCTCACTTTTGGTCTATGTTATTAATCAGCTATTCAAAGAAAAAGGGATTTTTTTTTTCAAGCTAGTCTATTTTCAGATAAGCTGGAAAATGTCCAAAGATTGTACACCTGAGAGCAGAACTCATTACACATGCAGTACTTAAGTTCGAAAAAATATTTAATAAACCTGTTTAAAATAATGTTTATTTAGTAGGTCAAGAGAGCCCTGCAATTGCTTGTTCATGCCACTGCTAATGGAGAGGGAGCTCTAATGAGATACTATAGAGAGAGTATTTTAGCCTACTCTTCCATATTGGCCAGACATCTGGCAATATGTGGGAGTAACCATACTTTACCCTACCACATGCAACTTGCCAATCGACTAACCATTTATACTGCTGGGTGAACAGATGTGGGAGGATTTAAGAAACGTGGCCATTGTCTCAACTTGCCATACCAGAAGATCAAATTAACCCAGCTAATTTTACACCATGGCAGCATCCTTTATACTTTAAAACAACGTTTTTATTATATTTCAGTAGGAGCCTGGTGCAGAGCACAAACTGCGATGTAAAGAGCATTCCTTATATTTGAAGGTATTACAATTATACTTTGATACTTGCTGACCGACCTCTGTACTTATATCAAATACATTCCATACACAAAGATAAACAGACAGTGGTGTATAAGCTCAAGCCATGAATCATAAAACTGAATATATATATTTTTGGCCAGAATCGCATGATTGGGTTTTTGACTTTATCTCACTAAAATGTACCCACTGTATCCATGTATTGTGAACATTCTGCCAATCAGCAATTGAATGCCGATGAACACAATGCATTAATGCAAGCAAAGTAAAGCAAAAGGCCATGTAAAACCACCATATCAGTAAGGGGTACACTGTAGAATTGTTAATATTAATTAGAAACGGTCATTATTATTTCCTCAACAAATATAAATAAGAGGCAGTGTACAACGGAAACCAAATCAAGCAAGTCGACAGTAAAAAAATCATTATTTTTAAGTAGCCAAGCAATCAACAACATTGGCAATACGCCTTAAGTGTGAAAAGAGAATTTGGTTAAATGTAAAATTACAAAATGAGCTAGTTTCAAGATAAAAGTAAAAGGAGTAGTAAGAACGCCATTTCAGAAGTTATAACTTGACAATTTACGGACAATACTGTTGCGCGCACACTGTGACACGACTTTCGTATTGCATAGCCAGAGTGCAAACTTTATTTTGCTTTAACGCCATTAAATTTTTCATCAGAAAGTGTTTCCCGCTGAGAGTAAGTATAATTATCATAAGCCCAATGAGGTAAAACACCACCGTTCAACAAACACATCTGGCACACACACACAGGTCTGAAAGTCACTTTAATCAACTTTACCACGCTTTGGGTTTGCAGATCACTGAAAGAAGTTGGTTTAAAACAACATGCAATGCCGAAGGCCAACAAGTGAATGACAATCTTAATTGATTTGGGCATATTGTTGCAGTCTCTGCTAAATATGCTTGGGCTATGGAATTACGTTTTTAATTGTGCGTTTTGTAATAAACTCTGTGTTTATGGATGTAGATATGTGCAAACGTGGGGCTCAACTGACACGTGTTTGTGTATTAGTGTCCTTTGGCCCAACATTAGTGTAAAGTAGAGAGGTACGCTGTGCGCACAGTTGAGCGGGTGCAATTGAGGATGAACAGGTGTGCGCATTGGAGCGTGTGGTTGGCGCCGGAGAGCCGGCAGTAATTAAGGGGAGAAGCGGGTGCAATCAAGGACGAGCAGGTGTGCGAGCTGGGGCAGGAGGTTGACGGGAGATGGTCGGCGATGATAAGGGATTAATGAGTACGACAGGCGCCGTGGAGGGGACAGCTTAAGTGGGGAGCATGTGAGGACTCGGAATGAGGAGGGGTATATACGCGGGAGTGCGAATGAGTGTGGGGAGTTGTTCGGGAGGACCAAGAGAGAAGGCATCTCGCCGCTGCCGCGTGAACCGTCAACGGTGAAATGCAGAGTAGGTGAGATGCAGAGTAGGTGAGGTGCGGAGTAGATGAGAGCAGGTAGTAGGAGAAGCAGAGTGTGTGGTGACAGTGGAAGGCAGTCATAGGAGTGCCTACAGCGGGTACGAGAGTAGGATGAATAAAGTGTAAGCAGGTGACCTGTCACTCCATGTCAGTGTGAGTAATTTCAAGATACTACATTAGTATTAATTACTGTTCAATATTGTTGCTTAAATTGCACTTCCAAAATGTTGTTGATGATAATAATACAGTAAATTTCGATTTAAAGCTTTCGTGACTGCAGGGATTCATCTTCTTGGTTCTTTCAGTAAAGTCACGTAGAAGGTAAATAATAAAATAATAAAATAAAAACATAATTAAATAATTCTCACGACGTTTCGGCCACTACGCAAGCAGCCGTCCTCAGGTGAGGACGGCTGCTTGCGTTGTGGCCGAAACGTGAGGACGGCTGCTTGCGTTGTGGCCGAAACGTCGTGAGAATTATTTTATTATGTTTTATTAGTATTATTTTATTATTTACCTTCTACGTGACTTTACCAAAAGAACCAAGAAGAATAATACAGTAAATAATGTAACATCTTTCATGCAAATTGCATCTCAAAGTGTTGTAGAATTTGTAACGAGCACATGGGCACAGAAACTACAGACAATCTGGGAAAACTCTTGAGTGTTAATACTTGTGGGAGGATACCAGAGCACCACGAGAAAACTAATGCATGCGGGTGGGGGGGGAGTAACGCTCACTTACCATACAGATGGAAATGAATCCGCTTGGGTTGCTGCTATACCTTGGCTAGTCAGGAGATAGGAACTGCGACACCCACGGGTAGGGAGTATCAAACAATGTCTTTGGTCCACCAACCTTCTCATCCAACGTTGTGAATTACAGGCGTGCCGAGCCACCAGCGCCAGATTTTTTGAGAGATTCGTTAAGCAGCAGTGCACTGAAGGGAGCTTTCTGGAGTGTAGAGGCAAGATCAACAAACAATTACAATTTTCAGATTACAGGATTATTATTTAACTGGAGCTCTAGAAAGTCTTGCTCTAAAAAATAATGGTGGTGTTGATTGCCAAGATATTACTCTATTGCTTCTGTGCAAAGACTGTAGACAATTTCAATTTACGAAAATAATGGATATTCGCGTATTCACTTTATACCAGTGAATCGGTGCAAGCAGTGAAGAAAACTGCACATTACCACAACGTACCATTTTAAAACATAACAGAGTGCTTTTAATAATATAATGATTATACTTCTAAAGCACATTTCACCCGGAGGTCACAAGGTGCTGTAAGAAACATACACATGTGAAAGCTAACACCAATAAAATAAAACCCCAAAATAAATAATAAAAAGCCCTTAAAATCGGTGTGTCTTAAGGTGCAATTTGACTAAAGTGATGGGAGAGTCAGCAGAGTCAATGTCCAGTGGAAGTGAATTCCACAGCGTGGGGAACACTGAAAACAAGGCCTGGTCATCCATTGTACACAGGCGTGACCTCGGCACACACAACAGACCAGACTCAGAAGATCAAAGCAATCTTGTTAGAATAGATGGGTGGACGAGGTTCTGTATATATGACGGATCAGCAACATTGAGACCCTTGTAGTTACATTTTCGTGCACCTCCAATTATCACATTTGGCTATATTCAGTGCGAAAGAAGTGCAATATACATACATGCAAGGAGAATAATCTTAAACTCTACTAGAAGCTGAACTGGCAGCCAATGGAGAGATGCCATCATAGGGGTAATATGTTTAGAAACGGGTGTGCACCTTCCTCTTGGTTGGAATTGTCTCTGTGTCTGTATATATGGATGGCTTAATCCATATATACACAATATACAGACACAGAGACAATTTCAACCAAGAGGAAGGTTATAGACTCAGCAATCATTGGAAAGATGTCATCAACCACTTTGGGTCATGACTTGATTTATGTTTTCTTGTCAACCTCCACCGTCAGCAGTGTGGGTGTGTGGAGCGAGGTGCAATGCTTTGATTGGTGTAGACGTACTGCCGGTGTCGGAGCCCCCTCCTACATTAATATTAGTTGCCCTGCCCATCTATAAACCTTCATAAACAGCTTGCCCTCTGAGGCTAAACTCCCTGTTCCTGATGACGACCGCTTGTGTTGCGATCGAAACGTCGTGATATTTGTATTCACTTTATTTTTATTATATTATTGATATTTTTTCTATCGACGTGACTTTACCGAACCATAGAATATGAATTCCTACAGCCGCGAAAGTTTTAAGTAAAAAAATTAATCCAAGCCTTGATAGTCATGAGAAAACCTGACAGACTAGAAGCAGATGATTAAAGGGAGGATAAGGCATAAATAATTTGAGTGTTATCAGCCTAACAATGCAAGCTGAGACCGAGTTGGCATAAACTATGGCCAAGTGGGGTCATATACATATATACACAAAACAAAAGTGGGCTGAGGGCTGAACCCTGAGGCACACAAATTTGCCCTCCCAAGGCTGGCAAACTGATTTTGATTGGAGAGGTAGGAAGTGAGCCAGCGCAAAGCAATGGCAGAAACCCCCATGCAGCCTTCCAATCGCTTGAGCAGGATGGGATGATCGATAGTGTCACAGGCAGCAATCAAAGTCCAAAATGATGAGAATGCTAGACAGGCCTTCATGTGCAGAAACCAAGAAAATAATTCACAAGCCTCACCAGGGCTGTTTTATTACTGTGTCTAGGCCTTAAACCGAACTGAAAGGGATCTAGAAGGTCACAGTTACTTTGCCTGAGCCCCAAACTGGAAAGAAAGGTGCCTCCCATGATGTAAATATACACCAGAGACTTGGCTGACATGCCCATTCATCAGCCTTGTGCTAATTCTACACGTAATTTGTACTTTATAAAACTTAGCTTTTTTCTTTATCGTGTTTTATGTTTTGCTGCTGAATTTTTAAACTAGAAGTGCTGTTGAAACAACTTCATAACTAATTATATGCATGGCATTTTGGAATTTACCAATTCCATGATTCAGCAGAAAATTTGACAGCTCAAAGAGTTGAATATTGCAAACAAAACTTTCAGCGTCATTGAGGGCATATAATTGCTATTTATAAAATAAAAATAGAAATCAACGAAACAGCAACCTAATGAAGTTTTGTAACACATTTTTGTCTGCATTTAATTAATTGTGAAAATATAATTTATAAATATGGATTAAGAAAGGGTGGTGGCACATTTTCACGACTATGACTAAGAATTTATTGGAACTGGAATGGTTCGGCATTTGTACCCAACCATATCTAATGAGGAAATTATATATAAAGGGCTGTAAGAGGTGATAATAAATGATAGAAGTGTAGTGGTGATACGCGCTGGGGTAGGGATCATGTGTCAGCGCGTAGTGATTGGCTGTGTGTGTTGGTGACGCGCGTTGACGGTGAAGGATCAGGGGTCAGTGCGGGGTTATGTGGTAGTGATTGGCTGTGTGCCGGTGACGCGCTTGAGAGGGAGTGATCGTGTGGCAGCGCGGCGTGATTGGTTGTGTAGTGGTAACACGCGCTGGGGAAAACGGATCGTAGGAACAGCGCGTCGTGATTGGTCAACTAAGGAGCGATGCTCACGTCGAGGTCCGCATACACTCCGTCTCCCGTGAGCGGGGACTATATAAGGGGATGCGCACAGGCGCACGGAAGAGGGAGTACCAGCGAAGACTGAAGACGGAGGAGGAGGCGGAACCCTGGGACCCGGGGCCGAACGTCCGTGAGAGGGCCGGCTCGTGGGACTCAGAGGTTGTGGCCCACGCCCAAGCTGGGGTGGGCCTGTAGGCTCCACGGACTTTACGGGGTCAAGTGAAGTGTGTGTAGCCGGAGGAATAGAAGCTACACGGGTCAAGTGAAGTGTGTGTAGCCGGAGGAATAGAAGCTACACGAGTCAAGTGAAGTGTGTGTAGCCGGAGGAATAGAAGCTACACGAGTCAAGTGAAGTGTGTGTAGCCGGAGGAATAGTAACTACACGTGTCGAGTGAAGTGTGTGTAGTCCGAGGAATAGAGACCACTCGTTGTATAGTGACAAGTCAAGATTTAATAAAAAGTGTGTTACCCTATGGGAACCTCATTTGCCAGTAAAAATATGATAATTGGTTCTTTACCCTTCTATCTGGCAACAAAACTGACACCTTTTTACAAGGAGTCATGTTTGCATAGACCGCAATACCTGCAGTCATAATACAAACAAAAGAACATAACTCTGATAATGTGCACTGTCCTTAAAGTTGATTGATCCACACCCGAGACAGCTTTCCTTAGAGCCTAGTCTCATATGGGTTGGACCAGATGACGCCAAAAGGCGCACAACTCAAAGACAATGCACCATCAGAGTATGAGAGCTCGGGGCAAGCATCTACACTATGGGAACCTCATTTGCCAGTAAAAATATGATAATTGGTTCTTTACCCTTCTATCTGGCAACAAAACTGACACCTTTTTACAAGGAGTCATGTTTGCATAGACCGCAATACCTGCTGACACCTTGTGTCAAAGGTGTCAGTTTTGTTGCCAGATAGAAGGGTAAAGAACCAATTATCATATTTTTACTGGCAAATGAGGTTCCCATAGTGTAGATGCTTGCCCCGAGCTCTCATACTCTGATGGTGCATTGTCTTTGAGTTGTGCGCCTTTTGGCGTCATCTGGTCCAACCCATATGAGACTAGGCTCTAAGGAAAGCTGTCTCGGGTGTGGATCAATCAACTTTAAGGACAGTGCACATTATCAGAGTTATGTTCTTTTGTTTGTATTATGACTGCAGGTATTGCGGTCTATGCAAACATGACTCCTTGTAAAAAGGTGTCAGTTTTGTTGCCAGATAGAAGGGTAAAGAACCAATTATCATATTTTTACTGGCAAATGAGGTTCCCATAGTGTAGATGCTTGCCCCGAGCTCTCATACTCTGATGGTGCATTGTCTTTGAGTTGTGCGCCTTTTGGCGTCATCTGGTCCAACCCATATGAGACTAGGCTCTAAGGAAAGCTGTCTCGGGTGTGGATCAATCAACTTTAAGGACAGTGCACATTATCAGAGTTATGTTCTTTTGTTTGTATTATGACTGCAGGTATTGCGGTCTATGCAAACATGACTCCTTGTAAAAAGGTGTCAGTTTTGTTGCCAGATAGAAGGGTAAAGAACCAATTATCAGTGTGTTACCCGTCAAGGAGTTTCCTGCCGTCATTCAAATACTTCAGAAGTAACAGAAGGTCAGTGTGTGTGAATTTGTGTGTATGGATGTGTGTCGTGCCACTTGCCAGTCATCTCTGTCAGTAAACCCATAACACCCAGGTCTGTTCCGTGACCTCCTGCCACTCTTCGACACGTCTCATTGCCTCAAATTAGACCTAGCCTGGCACAAGCACTGTTGTGATGTCACAGCCACTTAGTGGTGAATGGTTGCTGTTGTTGTTGGGTGTCTATACATATCAGCTAACATAACGACTATTGACAACCCAGCGATTTAATTAATTATCATGATATTGAGTCACGATTTGATTTAAAGAATCAATAATTGTTTGTACTGTCACATTAGCATTATGTTTTGTATTTCATGTCTTGTTTGTACCGTTTTGTAGTCTATCAGCAGAGCATACATGCAAACTCTTAGGTTCTTTCGGTACAGTCACGTAGGTATAAAATAAAATAAATCGCGTTTCAGGCGCAACACAAGCGTCTGTCATCAGGTGGGAAAGCATGATCTGCTGCTGAGACAGACTGTTTTAAAAGGTTTGAAATGGGTGTAGCCCAAGAGTCATAAAATGGGCGGGGCTAGTGATGTTAATGTCAGAAATTAGCATGTAACTAAGAATGGAGAGCGGCCTCCCCGACGAGGGCACACAAGTGGCTATGTTAATGTGAAAGATTAGCATGTTAATGTAAGAACGAAGAGTGGTGCAATCCAAAGGCATGAGAGAGGACATGTGAGCATAAGAGTGCAATCCAAATCATACATGCAAAATGATATTATTTATATAATTCGCATATGCGATTCAATGCATATATCTATAGGAAAATTTATCTCATGTAATGAGAGAGGGTTCTTGCATGTAAATATATGGCTCCTCAATAACTTCCTCAGTCTGACTCTTTTGATGGGACACAGTATGTCAAACCGGTCCAGAGTTAGCTTGTGTTAAATTGATGCTGCTGAAATGATGCACTCTAAAAAGGCCTTGGTCCTTAATGGGATGTGTAAAAATACTTCACATTTTGATGCGGAGGGACAGATGTGTAATGCGAGCGTAAATTGGGTTTGCTGCTGGGCTCTGGCCCAATCACACGGGCCGGGGTATTGGGGGGCGGAGCCAGTATGGGAAGGCCGGATCTGACGATCCGGAAGGGGAAGAGTTGGGATCACGTGGGAAACAGGATATAAGGGGGAGCCCGGAAGAGATCGGGGTCAGTTGTTGGGTGGCCGCCGCGCCATCAGCCACGTGGCTGATGGGGCTTCGGCACACCGTCGGCCAGCGGTGTGCGGAGCGGGGAGCTGGAAAGACTGACAGAAGAGCACATGCGGGGCACGTCGCGAGGAGAGCGCGTGCGGGGCACGTCGCGAGGAGGAAGCTGGAGAGACTGACGGAAGAGTGCGTGCGGGGCACGTCGCGAGGAGAGCACGTGCGGGGCACGTCGCGAGGAGACGCTGGTCCGCTGTCAGGACCAGCGGGGTGCGAGGAGGAGCGGAGGAGCTGGCGAGGGAGCGTGTGCCGGGTGCGCGCGTGGAGAGGAGCCTACGAGGGAGCGCGTGCGGGGCGCGCGTGAGGAGATGCTGGTCCGCGGTCAGGACCAGCGGGATGCGAGGAGGAAACTAAATAAAAGACCAACCGAGACCAGCAGTGCCTGACGAAGTCTTTTATTACACTGGAGTCAGAAGTGGACAAAATAAGGCAAAATAACATCAAGGAAGATGGCCAAGCACTTGAAAAAGCGTAACCCACTTGTTACGTCTTCCGACGAAGAGGCTGCAACCACGGCTGGTGTGTCTTCCGCACCAGTGGAGGACATCGGGCCTGCTGGGAAGACGGCTGCCAGCACACGTCCTCCAGCGACCACGTTGCAGGCCGCCGCCATCTTGAACATCGCGGCGGAGAGGCGGCCGGGCGCTGCCATCTCGGAGGCGCCGCGTGGTGTGCATCCTGCTGCTGATGCGGCTGTTTTGCGGGAAGGAGCCGCAAGGAGAGGACGCCGACGCTGCTTCACCACCTTCAACAAGAGAGCGCCAGAGCCACGGGGGAAGCCGCCGTTGCTGCTGCTGCCTGGGCGGGAGCACCCCGCCCTGGCTCGTGTGCGAGATACCGGAGCAGTCGCAAGAGGACGCCGCGCTCACCGTCCGAGTTCTTCGGGGCGTCTCAAGTCACCACCCTGCCTTCCTCTGCTCGCCGCAGCCCCCGGGCAAGTCGTGACGATACGCACCCGACCCTAACACACACCTCGCCCATCTTGCGTGTGCCGGGTTGTGATTGCGTTGTTATGGCTCGAGATTGCGGAGCGCGGTTCGGGCTGTGTGTGTGTTGAGGATGGACCTGCGGTCTGCTTGTGTTTGCTCTGTGTCAAATAGTGTTTATGCGTTGAGGCATGGGGATGTTATCTTGATGGCGAAGTTAATTATTAATTCGGTTGCGTCGAGTGTCCCGTCGAGTGTCCCGTCGAGTGTCCCGAGCCCGTTACCATCTTGTGGGTTGTCGTGTGCGACGTGGTTTTTTTATGATGATTTTATTTTTTTTTGCTGCAAGGTACGACAGGGTTAATGGTGTGTTGTCTGCCTGCAGCTCTGCTCACGATTGTCATAATGTACGACCTGTATGGAACTTGGCTGCTTGTGATCGTGATATGCTGACTGCACGTACTGTATAGACTGTCTTTCTGTATGGATACGGAGTGTGGTACATTGTTCTGCCCATTGGGTTCGGGATTGTTATTAGTTATGCGTACCTGTTCGGAAATTGGTCAATTCGTTGGGGGACCCTAATTTTTGGTTGTATGGGTGTTCGTGCACACGAGATTGCATGTGTGTTCATAGGAAATTGCGATTGTGGAGGGATGAGGGCGTTGTTGGTGGCTCTGCCGTCAGGGGTGCGTGGGGCCGTAAATTGCCGCCAAGTGGCGTCGCTCTTTCCGTTGATTGCGTGCGGCCATGGGTGGCATTGCGAGTTGGTGTGTATGAGCAATGTGTCTGGGTCAAAGAATGGGTTAAAAATTTCCCCGATACGACTGCTGTGCGCAGCGAGCTGCGGCGATGCGTCGTATCGTTGGGGGTTGTTAAAACGTGACGGGATGTGTGTTGTGACCCCCAGCAAGGGGCAGCTGGGATGCATGCACAGGAAAAACTGCCGAAGTGGTCGCACGTTGGGCCGCCATTTTGGCTAGCGCGGGAAATCGCGGGGATGCGCTCGGTGCATGGTGCCGCCATTTTGAGCGCGCGTGGGAAACCTCGGTGGGGCGCTTCGCGCGTGCCGCCGCCATTTTAAGTATACACATAGAGCCGCGGGGATGCGGTTATGGTTCTCATCCCTTGACTCTCGTGTTGCATTCTAACTTGTGTGCGTGCATTATGTGTTGTGCGCAATGCTGGCGTGTTGGCGCCCATTGGGGTAACAGGAGCACAGTGGCCTATGTCTGACTAAGGGGGGGCGTGTCATTGCACCAGCATTTTGGGACTGAGATGCTGGCTGGGTTCTATTCTGAGGCACAGAATTCACCAGTATACGCCTGCCATTGTTGAGTGGGTGATGCACGAGTTGTGGTCACATCGGGCTATGGCCGATGGCTGACCTGACAGCCCGGAGGCGAGACACTCCGTGGTATGTCTCAAACTAATGGGCCGTGTGCTCATATGGCTCGGGGAGTCGGGGTTCCGTCGTGCGGTGGCAGACTGTTTAACCTGGTGGGCCGGAGGCTCACGGAATTCAGGAGTAGGGGTTCCGTTACGTTGCAGCGAACGGTGAGACCTGGCTAGCATGGGGCAGGGATTCCCCTTGCGAGTCCTCCAGTGGGAAGGGCCACGGACTTGTTCCGCTCTGGGTTATAACAGTATTGAATGTATAGGGGAACTAGTCCTGCAGATCCTATTCGGGGATATGGATATTGTGGGGGTTCAGGCGAATGGAATATGGCCTAGGTTAGCGGGATGCGACGGGTCCGGGGTGATTGCTAGGATGGCAGTGAGGACACATGCTGGACAGCGGGTTCAGCCTATTGGTGATAGTAAGCCTAAGTTGTTCGGAATGCGTGTTGGGGAGTGCGACTCCATATCGTCAAGATATTGCCTAGGGAACATTGCCCCGTGGGGGGTCGATGGGGTCTGGCCTTGCCAAGGGACGAACCTTCCCTTGTCTGTAAAGCGTCAGACTATAAGATGCTGGGGTGTGTCCAGTGGTGATGGGATAGTACGGGATGGAGCGTGGCTGAGTCGTTGCGATGTGCCATTGTCTCGTCCCCGAAATTGCACTGGCCGAGTGGATGGCCAGTGGACGTTGCTGTGGTTGGACGACCATGGTGCGGGCGAAGGCAAGTTGAATGTTGCCGCTGGGGAGTGTTGCTCTCTCCACGCGAGGGTGTGCGGCCGGGGGCTGTGTTGAGAGTGACAGTGGGTAGATGCTGTGTACGTGAGATGTCTGTGCTGGTCCTCAAGGGAAAACTGCTGATGGGCAAGAGCAGGAAACATTTTGTTGTCACGTGCAAATTATATTTTTAATTTAAAATGTAGATACTGGGGCATCCGCCAGGTGTGACTTCTTGCCGGATATAGGGGTCGACCTGAAGTGCGTTTCGTGGTGCTGTGCCTCAAGGGGTTGGGTTCTCCTTCTCGTCACAGATCTTCGGCGCCTGCCACACTGGGTGTCACCGGTTGTGCTAACCGGATGTGGACTTGAAGGGGGAGTGGAGCGCCTTTTTCGTCACTCCTGCTCTACCAGTTGTTCTCTGAAGTTGGACTTGAGCCAGGCGGATGGACCACAAACACGGACACGCTCTAAGACACCACATTCCTGATTTATGCGCGTCTGCCGTTCTTGCGTCTCGGTTACCGTTGTTGTGCATTGCCTTACATTCTTTAATTCTTTCTTGCTTGTTGCACGGAGGACGGGCCGGTGTTCCGTACCGGATCCAAATCCCTTCCCTTTCGTTAATTGTGTTTATCGTTTTGTGCTCTCTGTTGTGTCTGGTGTGATTCCTGAGTGTGTTGCCGTCGCTCGCATTATTTTACCCTATTTCAGCCGGGACGGCTGGCTTTTACATCAGGGGGGGAGGTCATGTAATGCGAGCGTAAATGGGGTTTGCTGCTGGGCTCTGGCCCAATCACACGGGCTGGGGTATTGGGGGGCGGAGCCAGTATGGGAAGGCCGGATCTGACGATCCGGAATGGGAGGAGTCAGGATCACGTGGGAAACAGGATATAAGGGGGAGCCCGGAAGGGATCGGGGTCAGTTGTTGGAGTGAAGAAGCGGGACCACGTTGGGTGGCCACCGCACCATCAGCCACGTGGCTGATGGGGCTTCGGCACACCGTCGGCCAGCGGTGTGCAGAGCGGGGGAGCTGGAGAGACTGACGGAAGAGCGCGTGTGGGGCACGTCGCGAGGAGACGCTGGTCCGCTGTCAGGACCAGCAGGGTACGAGGAGGAGCTGGCGAGGGAGCGCGTGCGGGGCGCGCGCGAGGAGATGCTGGTCCACGGGCAGGACCAGCGGGGTGCGAGGAGGAAACTAAATAAAAGACCAACGGAGACCAGCAGTGCCTGATGAAGTCTTTTATTACAGATGTATGAAGGAGGGTAATGTTCTGCCGTGTTACTGTTGTTAATGCAATCAACTAATCGATGGATATTTACATGCCTAGTAAATATGTGGGCTTTAAGGGTTATGGTGAGAGGTTGGTAAAGCAACGGCGATGAGCTGAAGCGGTTAGAGGAGTCTGACGAGGCAACGGTGGACTCAATAAATAAATGGGAACAAAGCACCCATAGGAGTCCTGTATGGTGGGGTGCGACCACAAGTCCGTGAACTAGTAAGTCACAGGAGGCCAGGGAATGAAAGGTGATGGGCCAGCAGGCTAGTAAGGTCTGGGGCTGATGGAAACAAAACTTCAACAATGGTGAAACCTTAAAAACATGGCTAGACCTACATTTAAATACTCACAATATAATACATGTTGGTTAATTTTGTGTAATTTGATTTTATGCATTTGGACACGAGTTAAACAGCAAACTCTGTCACAACCGCTATAAATCAATGTGGCTACTTAATGGCTGAGTGCTTGTAACCCTTTTTTACATATCAAACCATGATTGAATGTCATTTATACATAAATATGAATCCCAACGAATTTGTTGTGATGTCATATTTCTAGATTTGAAGCTTTCGTGACTGCAATGATTCGGAGGCCTCCGAAACGTCGTGAATTTTATTTTGTTTTGTTTTATTTTACTTTCATTAATTTTAATGTTTTTACCTACGTGACTTTACCGAAAAAACCTGAGAATAAGAAGATGTCATATTTGTTCAGATTTAAGCATCTGTTGCTCCCTTTGGCAAGATGATATGAGAGGACCAATGAGGCTTAAATGAAAACACATCTAAATCAACAACTGGGTGCTATTTTATTTCACAACCAAAATAACATTAATCCATGGCAATGCAACAGCTTTAATCTGCCCCTTGTAAATAGAAAATTGCCAATTCACCTCTGAAACCCTATCTAACCGGCTCAATGAACAAGAGCAGTCTTACACATGGGCTTTAAGTCTGGGCACGCCATGACTTCCCTTTGGCTCTATGTGGCTGGCTCCTATGCTGTGCTGTGCATTGTGATGTTCATATGGTACTGTAGCTATGTAGTAAACTCACCACGGTGGGTTAATTTGGCTACAGGACATACATTTTCAGAGAGATAAAGATAAGGAAAAAGATCCCCTATATACCCTTTAGCACACTTTTGGGGCGAGTGCTATTAGCAAGCACCTATGAAAGCCAAAACGGCACACAAAGGGGTGGGTTGCCAGCACTATGCCCGACCACCTTTGTCTCCTCAGTGGTGATGTTTACACATTGGACCATGTACTTATTTAAGGCTTAGTCGGCCTAGGGGAGGCCCAGGATCGGTTCAGATATTTGTCACTGATGTCGTTGGCCGTAAGTAGAAATCAAACTCCGGTCACTGGTGTCTTTGCACAGTGCACGAACCACTGCACATCGACTCCCCACAATCAGAGAAAGAGATACACATTCACACAGACAAACCCAAATGCACATTTTCTTAATTTCTAAAGTATCCGTACATTACACTGGTGAATTCAATTAGTAAAATACACTTTGGCTGGCTGAGAATATGAATACAGATGACAACAAGCTGTTGTCATGAGTGTTAAGGCACAGCTTTTCTGAACCTGGTGTTCCCAAAGTGTTGTCATGAGTATCATGAAGGTTGTCTAAATTCTGGATTCAAGTCATGGTAAAAGCAAACATTGACAATGTGGCTTTGGTGTTAAAAAGGATTGAGGTAAAATATTCTGACATCTGGGTGTGTTTGACCAGGTGTTGGAAACGAGTCTGAGCGTGGAGACAGAGTTTGACAGATTACGTTTAAGTTCGAAGTTTGCCTTTATTTCATCCCAATTAGCCATTTTCTCGGCTATTCTACAAGGGAGATCCATGGTGTGTGAGCACAGCAACAGAAAAACTAAAAGAAAAACGTCAATAATGCAGTGTCCTTTAGGAATATTGCAATGTTTCACGAAGACATCACGATCCATGAAAGGAGTGGGTTTTTGACTTAACTTTCGTGACTGCAGGAACCAAAGAATAGGAGTGGGTTTTTTATGGTAAGAGAATCAATCAATACTTTCAGCAAAAAGCCAGGATAGAAGCATGGATGGCACAGAAAATAAAACTAAACAGAAGAGTAAAGAAATGTTTTTTGTCTGGTCTCGAAAGCACCGATTTGTCATGGCTGACCGGACTTCAGTTGGCAGACTGGTGTTTCCTGCCAACCCCGGATGTAGGTTGATTGTGTTTAATTATTTAAGCAATGGCTGCATACTTGTCAGTGTTGCCTTTATGAATTTGTGGATAAGCTTTTGAGAAGGAATTTTGATTTAGAAGGAATGGACAGGAGGAGTGTGTGCGTGTGTGTGTGCAGGGGTTAAGCATAAAGTCAGGAGGTAAGGAATCTAAAGAGAAAACATCTGAGGAGATCTTTAAAGGCCCGGCAAGCTCTGTATGAGGCAGAGAGCTCCTGGGTTATAGCATGTGGAAAGGTGGCTTTTGTGAAAATATCCTGTAGATTGACTGGGAGGGTGCATTGGGACACCACTGGGCAGAGATTGTGATGAGAGTCAAGCCAAGAGCCTCACAAAGTTACATAACATTAATTGTCAATGTTAATAAAATAAAATTTACGTTGCTTTGGGGGAGCAGTGGTGCAGTTTCTTGTCCACTCTTCTATTAACCTGGCGATCTGAGTTATATTCCTGACAGTGGCTGACATTAGTGGTGCGAGACATCTGAACAGGTCGTGGGCTTCCCACCGCTCCAGCAATGCGCACTAACTAGCATGCTGAAGTGTGGTCAACCAACCTCCAAGATCGACACGATATCGAGGGGACTTCATCCAACAATGGATTGATAGAGACAAACATCTATAATTTTTCAAGTGTCTCCATTGTGATGGACATTATTTAATGTGTTTTGCCAAAGCTTACAACACTGTAGCTGCAGCGCTGTATATATTAACGCGCCGAGTCATCCCAATCATATTAAAAGGCACAGGCAGTTATACTCCATTGGCGTCACTGGATGCCTGTTTGATGACACTGACGAAGGTTATGTCACTGTGACTTTCAATTCTTTGTTCTCATTACTGAAACTTCAAGTCTGTGTCAGACAGCCTGGGACACAAGCATGTATCTACAAATGGAGAGCTACTAGCTTTCGAGTTGCACCGTTGATTCCCAGAAAACTGTTTTTTTTTATCATGTGTTTGCACTTAGAAAAAATCTCAAAATTTCTTTAGAAAACATATCTGAATATGTTAACTCTTCCTCCCCTCAAAGCATGCACGTTCAAATATGTTACTTACTCATAATAACGCAAATTTAGTGACTGAAAAAGTACAAATCAACCTGTTGGCGGTACTCCGGGGTACCATAGTACCCCGGCTCTCGCATAATGTCCGTGATGCAGTCATTTTTCGTCTGTTGATGGTCGGCAATGCGGCAATCGACTCATCTCGACGAGCTGTACATGATGCACTATTCAAAGTTAAATTTTTCGATAACGGATTTGTTATGCTAATGTTTGGCGTTTCGACATCACGGAGTATCACTGATTTCGGATTGATTGGTACCCCAGTCAGAGAGCTAAGTACACCTGGTGATGCCGCCGCCGCGAAGCCGCTCGGCGAGCGCCCCATCTACGACCTCGCCACCACCAAGCGACGGGGCCGACCGCGCTTCCCCCTCACCGCCCCCCACATAAACACACCCTCACACATTTCTCCCCCATAGAGCTCCGAGGGGAGGTCACCTGGCCAACAGGTTTTCACCCGGAAGCCCTCATAGGGATAATCTTCACGGTTTCCTGCGGCCAGGGAATTGGGCGATCTCCCCCGATGCTAATTCGCACCGCGGCGCTGTGACCTGGGTTGAGATTACATGGTCACGGCGGGGGCTATCCAGGCACCACGGTTAAAACGCACCGCCACACACGGATCAGCAAGGCAGGCAGGGGGCCGCAGCCATAAACGAAGGGAGAAACCAGGGTGGGCGGCTGATTAGCATAGCAGATGTGCTCGTGGACCGCCGCCGCGCAGCAGCCAGCGGCGGGCCCTTTGTTACGGAAACCGCGGCTGATTAGCATAGCAAAGGCGCTCGTGGACCACCGCCGGCGCCGCAGTCAGCGGCGGGCCCTTTGTTAGGGGGAGTGCGGCTGAGCAAGCACAGCGACCTGATTGGCCGAGAAGACCCCCGGGTTGGCGGCGGCTTTCTTTGATGTGGGTTAGCCATAAAAGGGGGGCGCAGAAAGGTAGAAGCCCTCTTGCTTCAAAAGTCAGCCCTTGGGACGGTCTCCAGTTCGGCCACTCGAATGTCCGTGCGACGCGTCGAGGTGAGCACCGAGGACGAGACCACCGGAGCGCCGTACGCATCTAACTGTGAGTAAGAGGAAAGAGAGTATTGGGATTGAGTCTAGGGAAACCAACACCGCTTAGAGCCCATCAAATTAGGTAAATCGGCTACAGACCCTCGGGCGATAGTGTAGGCCTGCCTGGCCGATCCTTATGGACTCAACAGTGAATCACAGTCGGCCGGTAATAAATCATTAATAACTAATCGCAGCCTCGTGTGGTTTCGACGAGCGTGTGAAAGCGCGTGGTGCTGTGTGTACGTGCGCTCACAGCGTGTGTAGTCAGTGCTCCACGGGTGTGCGCTCCCTATAGCTGCTGCGGACCCCGCACCGCGTACGGACTAATCCCCCTTGCGAACGCCCGTCTCGCAGCTCTTTAAACCCCCCGTAACGAAAACCCCAATTAGCAACGCAGACGCGAGTGACGTCATTCGCCCTCCGACCCCTGACCCCCGTTCAGAGCGTGTGATTGCTGCGCGGGGCTGTGTGAGGAGAGGCGTCGCGTTTGATTGGCGGAGAGGCAACGAAGCGTTTACAGGCGACCGTGAGCCGGCGACGAGCCATGCCCCTCTCGCGAACTCGCGGGGGTGTGACCCAAGGGGGGGGAGCCGTCGGGCGACAGCCCTTATCCCGCGAGCGATGAGCCCAGTGGCGGCAGCAGCTGTTCGCAGACCAGCGAGGGATCGGGAGCCGGCGGGACCCCTGCAGCCGGCGCCCAGTAGGGAGAGGCCTCGGGGGCCAGCGGCCCCAACACACCTCTGCAAAAAAAAAATAGTGTCCCAGAAATAATTGCCTTGGCCATTTTGTATTATTTGGTACCCCGGGGTACCGCCATGAGGATCAAATGTTCAAAATCCATTGCACCATCGCTGATAAGTTGTTTTGAGTGACATATTGCATGGTGAAAATAAAATTTACTGTCAAAATGAGAGTAATTTGATTGACTACAGTAATCTGATCAAAATTGTCTAAAACATATCAATGACTAAAAAGCATTGGGTCTCTCAATGGGCAGCCTACATGCTGAGACAAAGAGAGCATGATAAAAAATATTTCAAATGGTTCTTTCGGTAAAGTCACGTAGATAGAAAAAATTTGAAATAATGAATAAAAAATAATAAAAATATCACGACGTTTCGATCGCAACAACAGCAATCGTCATCAGGAGAGGGGGAAAGCTGCTGAGGCAGGCTGTTTATAAAGGTTTAGAGATGGGCGGGGCAGCTAATGTTAATGTAGAGAGGTCTCCGACACCAGCAGTAGGTCTACACCAATCAAAGAGCTGTTTATAAAGGTTTAGAGATGGACGGGGCAGCTAATGTTAATGTAGGAGAGGTCTCTGACACCGGCAGCATGAGTGCTTTTAGTTATTGGTCTCTTTGCAAAATATGCCTTTGGCCCTGTGCTTAGCATCTATGATCAACAAATACATACACCAGATGTGCTTCAATGCTGGACTATGCTGAAAAGTACTGAATGCACCCAAAATTAATTTGTAGCGATGCTCAATTAATGTATTTTTACACAAATCGCAGCAGAGGCTAGAACCAAACATATGTAGTGTCTTCAAAAATTACTCACATCGACACGTTGTAACAAGTCACTTATGTTCAACCTCTCCCCCCTCTTATCTACCTTTCATCTCCCTTATCCTGCACTCAGCAGCTCTGCTCTCAGCGACTCTGCACACAGCGTCCTCGCACACAGCGACTCCGCACACAGCGTCTTCACACACAGCGACTCGACATCTCCACCACTACCCTCACCTACACTCCCTCAGACCCGCTCACCCATCTGTCCTGGGCTGGGGGATCAGCCAACACCCGTCCAGCGACGGTATGAGGGTTGAGGTCCCATTGACGGCTGGAGCGGCAGCGGCGAGATGTCTTCACACTTGGTCCCTGACAACAACTCCCCGCTCCTCTGCTAATTATCCGAGAACTCTCGTGCGTCTCTTTAGGCTCTCGCCAGGCTGGCGCCTGTTGGCCCATCAATGAACCCTTATTTCCTGTCTCCCTGGCAACACCTCCGGTCTTAATGTGCACAACCGGTCGACCCCGTTTGTCCGGGCAAACCTCACGCGCACCTTTTCCCCCTCAGTTGCCCTCGGTTAGCTGTGCGCACCGCGTATTTCACTACTCTATACATATATCGCCACCACCATCATTGTTGTATCTTGAACTTCGTTCACACCATACGTAGCCAACCATGCTAATCAGAGATACGGGGAAGGACAACAAATGAAAGACATTAAAAGTGCATTATTACACTGTAAATATATACACATGGCATTCGACTTAGCCTTCCAGGCATTGGCCCTTCTTCGACGCATACACAAATATTGATCACCATAGAGCTCATTTTTATAGTAGGAAATGTAATAATTGGGTTTTCATTTTGTGAATAAACGATAAGTATTTTAAAACTGCAGAATATGAAATCTGCATCACAGGCAGTCAATTGTTAGCTTGACCCTGGAGTACAAGATGAATATCCTTTGTTAGTTATTTACATCTCTTTGTAAATGTACTGCTGGCTGAAGGCTTCCCCATGCCATATCAGTCATGAGGTAGTTTGAACATACCTGACTGTGCTGGTCAGAACAATGTGGTGCCGGGGTGGAGGGTCAAGACCGGTTCAGATACCACTCATCACTGATGTCAGCCATGGTCATAAATATAATCCAGGTTACCCAGTTCATAGTGCAGTGCACTATATAATGCACCATTTATCCTCTTCCATTTGAAATAAATTATGTCGAGTTAATTTTCAGGCACTGCCATTCACACTTTATATCATTTGAAAATTACTGTGGGGGTTCTATATACGTCTGTATTTTTCAGGAATTTTATATATATAGTACTGGTTAAATATTAACATAAAGCTTTCGTGACTGCAGGAATCCAAATTATTTGGGTCTTTCGGTAAAGTCACGTAGATAGGTTCAAAGCAAAATAACAAAAAACTATGACGTTTCGATCGCAACACAAGCGTTCCTCATCAGGAAGAGGGGGTTAGCTTCTAAAGAAAAACTGTTTATAAAGGTTTGAAATGGGCATAGCCCAAATGTCAGCAGCCAATGTTAATGTAAGTGGTGGGCAGCGACCGTAACGGTGGTGGGTTTTCCCACCAATCAAAGGGCTGCCCAGTAAAAATTAGCATGATAATCTAAGATCGTTGAGAGGCCTCCACGGCAGGCTCCCTGAGGTGGCTATGTTAATGTGTGAGATTAACATGTTAATGGAAGTTCGCAAAGCAAAAACCTCGAGCTCGGTAAGCGAGCTGACTGTGTTATGGTGATAAATTTAACCTGTTATCAGAGGGCCGAAAATAACCACCAACATCGGAAGGTGGTAGGATGGGAACATCACAGCTAGTTATGACTTAAACTGGTTGATAACGTCCTTC
The DNA here is from genome assembly GCF_964198595.1 of Lampetra fluviatilis. Classification (NCBI taxonomy): domain Eukaryota; kingdom Metazoa; phylum Chordata; class Hyperoartia; order Petromyzontiformes; family Petromyzontidae; genus Lampetra; species Lampetra fluviatilis. The sequence continues at coordinate 10,658,205 of NC_136280.1, forward strand.
CAATTAGTGCTCAGTTTGTACCCATCTTCTTGGTAGAAATTGTGTCAGTGTCTACATATATGGATGGCTTCATGAACGAATCTATGTTGATAGCCAGTGGGCTTACAAAGTACCTTCGTCTTGGAGAAATACATTTCGTGTCAGCCCACCGCATTAAAACAATGACCAGCCACGGCCGAGGTATTGGTCCTACCGTGTTTCAGATCTACCTTATGTTCACGAACATGGTCCGAGGCATGCCTCTTAGTTTACCCAATGTAACTACTGCCGCAGACACAGCTTAGTTTGTAGACGCCGGGGTATTGCATGTCAGGTCGTTCTATACCACGTGTATATCTACATAAAAAAACAAGATATTACAGTTGCCATCCAATATCACCTTTGATAATTCTCTGAATGAATGACACAGAAACTTCAGAATATATGAATGGGAAACATGGTACAAGTTGTATGTGGCACATTAGGAATGGACCACTCTTTTAATTATTTCCTCGTGCAGCAATGGATAAAAGTTTGGTTTTGTGTGTGCTGTGCAGTACATCAATGCACGTGTGTACACCAGCATGCAAGACTGAGTCGGGCCTGTTGGTTTGCTGGCAGGGTTATTGAGTAACCTGACCTGTACACCAGTCACGTGGTTAATGGCGAGTCGGTTGAGAATTGTTGTGTGTGACACACGTGCTGTTGCATTTTACAGGTAAAGGACCCAAATGTTGTTTTTGATAGTTATATAAATGTTATAGTCTTTAAGCTTGGCTTTGAATTGATAGTTTTTGATATATTCAATAGGAGGGGGTTGAGCACTGTACACTGTAAAGGATGACATACTGTAGTTAATACTGGTAATTATCTAACCATAATACTGTTTATTCTATAACCATGCCCATGCATCCAGAGTATGACTACTTGCAATGCTATTAAGAATAGAATACATGTACAGTAGTAAGTTGTACAATGGTGAAAAGTACAGTACATATACATTACGGATAATGGGTGTAATATATCAATATAAGTGGATGGTATAGATAGACATACAGCTTAGGATCTAAGTAATATTCGAATAGTGAAGTGTAAATGTTATGATTAAAGACAATGATGGTTTATCAGGAGTGGAATTGCATTTAAGGGAAAATGATATTGAGTAACCCGACCTGTACACCAGTCACGTGGTTAATGGCGACTCGGTTGAGAATTGCTGTGACACACATGCTGTTGCATTTTACAGATTATCACAATAAATGTGTTTGCCCTCGATTTGGAGCACCTGCCCACGTCCTTCATTTTGAGTGTGCTTATGGTTGAGACACGTTCCAACAAAATTTGTTCAGTAATTCGCTGCACTTTCAAAGCAGTTGCTCAATGCTATGTCATCATTAGCAGTTGAATTTACGAAAAACAGAGGTGTCTCTGACAATCTTTGCTTGTCTGTTATAATCAAATCAGTCTTGTTTCATTTGGGTTCCTTCATGTTCATATCCTCGTTTTCTTGTTTTTTAAAAGAGGCATTTCTTTATGTTTAGGTACTTGCTGGCAGCAGATTCTAAAATATGCTCACCTCTCATTCCTCACTCCAATAACAAACTTACCAATCATCATCCCGTCTCTGCACCGTTAACCTACCTATATATATAAAATCACGCATTACAAATAGTTGCACATTTTATGCTCACTTAAAAAAGTAAGTTTACATTATTCATACATTTGGTTTACTACTTCATCTCCATGGCTTGTTACTGGAGCGTTTAGTTGAAATACTTTTGGTTGTTGTTTGAGACTCTTAATCTTAGCTGGGTAACTATCAAATGTACTCTGGAAACCTAATACCCTTATGTCTCTCAATTTTGTGTTCAAGAAGTTTTGTTTTTCACCCAGTGATTCTTAAATCTGCTACTTGGGCGGTGGTGGCGCACCCCTACAATCCGGCACTGTGGAGGCAGCGAGGGTCAATGGATTGGGCAAATGTTGTGAAACTTCTTTAGTGTGTGCAACGAGGTGCCATACCCTCGCTTACCAGGAAAGGGCGGTACAGTTAGTGTGGACTAAGCTTCATCTATCCCATGTGTATGGGGTAGATGTAGATGCCCCCTCACAAGCCTGGGTTTTCATCAAGTGATCCAGTTCCTCTCATATATAAAATCACTCAGTTGGCCGAAAACATATTGATATATTTTGACATATTGGCTGTACGCCAGTGGAGCATAACACACCGGTCCTCAGAAAACAGTCTATAATCAAAATTTAAACTGACATTCGTCTTTTTACTGCTTCGACATCACGATAACTGATTTTGATGCACCCCGATAGATTTTCTGATTGGGATTGCGAATCGCGGGAATTTTTTTTATTATGAAAACATTTGCTTTTATATCGCACATCAGTGTACCGCCAATACAGTTAAATGCATATGCACCACCATGTTTTCAACATTGTATTAGCATGAATTACACAATATAGCAACGAAATACAATCTTGACTGTTACTCCTATACATACCCTGCCAATGTGATTTTTTTTTGTTTACGTTGACTGAAGACTAGTCTGCACTCCCATTGGGGGAAAGATATGTGACTGTACTTCACCACACTGGCCAGTGCGGGTTAGTTAATATACTCACCTGGCGTGGAGGAGTGCACCACGAGACATAGATCCCCCGTATCGCCTTGCCAGACTTTTTATAGGCAAGTGCTGTTAGCAAGCACCTATTTAGGCTGACACAGCCCATGAGGGGATGGGTGGCCCGCACCACACCTGGCCGCCTTTGTCTCCCAAGCGTCGATGTTTATAGACAGCCCCAAGTACTTATTTCATGCTGAGTCAATCTAGGGGAGGCCCAGGACTGATTCAGATAATCGTCACTTGTTGGGACGTGAGTGGGAATTGAACTCCAGTCGCCGGGTTCTTAGGGCAGTGCGCTAAACGATGCGCCGCCGATCCACACTACTGGTGTGCACTCCCACACTCAGGAGACCCCTAACCTCTCAAGAGGTCACCCAGCACACTCTCATGTAGCTACGATGCCCAACTTTCCAATTGTAATGTAATTGTATAATTGTACATAATTATTTTATGATTGTATACTATATTACTTTAGTGCCTAACTCGGAGACAGTAAGACTTGGAGGCATTTCTTTATTTAGCAAGCACCATCGGGATAACACATTTTATTAAGACCATTTATTGTCTAGCAGCGCCCCGGGATGGTAAAGACGGAGACAAGATGAGAAGAATGGTGACGATGACGACAACGAGAAGAATGGTGACGATGGACTTGCGCAGCACGAAGGGGATCCCACTTCCAGCAACAGCCCCGAAGTCCCCCACAGGGGCCCCTCTTATACTCTCAGCGTGGCCTCGCTCCGCCCTGGCCACACCTCCTTTCTGGAACCTACTAGCGGGATCCTGAGGCTTCCCAATGGGCGCCTTCTGTGACCTTTCACCTAGATCCCCCTCTCGTGTATATCATAGCCTGCTAACGTCAGTACTGTCGTACACCGCAGATCCCCTTTTTTGCCAGCAGCCAGCGCTATGCCACTACATTAATATGGTGACAAACGAAATGGTAGTGGATTATAACGTTAAAATCATGGTATCATAATGTTAATGGACTAAATATTACATGGTTCATTTATCAGTCATAGGGATACTGCCTCGGTGTAATAGGTAGCACACTGGACTTGCCATCAGCAGGTCGCATGTGGCAGAGTAAAGTATGGCTACACCACCCTCCCCACCTTTTCAGTGATGTCTGGCCAGCACGGAGAAGTAGGCCAAGTACCCTCTGAGGGGTTCCTCTAGAGCTGCCTATAGCAGAGGCGCTTCCACCAAAAAAGGCATGCGCAAGCAATTGAAATGCTGCACCTTTGCTTTGATATATCGAGGTCAGTCAAGATGATATTAGAACCACCAGTACATGCAGGAAATGTCTCGTTAAGACTATCGGCTTGTGCCACAATGACACATTTACCTGGACTGAATAGCAGTTTAAAATGCACGCTTGCATGAATACTGTTGCCACTTGTGTTCAGCATCTGAAGAAAAAATTTGCGTTTATTTGAGTAAATATTAAAATGCTTCACTCTCTTTTTACGTTTCTCATGAGAATAGCTGTCCATTTAAATGGGAAATATTAGACGAAAATATACTTTGTTTACTTATACACATATAGTATATTACTTGAAATAGGTTATGTAAAGTATTCCTTTACACTAAAGGGAAGTAATAGCACGTTCATTAAATTTTCCATATACGCCCAAGCATTTGGGATGAATTAGCATTCCACTGTGAACTTTTTAATAGATACTATTTTTTTTATTTAAAAAAAATCTAAAAATCTATCCAAATTGTGCTATTGGCGTTATGTCGTGAGATGATGTATTCATTCATATCTCTAGCAGAGCAATACAGTGCATGCCTTTGTGTTAATGCATAGCCTACAGAAGAGTATATCACAGTGTTACCTCCGAGATTACTGCAAATGTCCTCTAGTCTACACAGTAGATGGAAACACTTTCCCATCCAGTCTACATTTCAGAGTAAGGTCATCATTTCTAGATTTGAAGCTTTCGTGACTGCAAGGATTCATATTCTTAGGTTTTTTCGGTAAAGTCACGAAAGATGTGATTAACCATGCAAAACAGATTTAACTACACTTATTTTGACCATCTTATTTGACAGACAACTATTACAGGTTACTGATAGACAGCCAGTTTTGTTTTACCAGGTTTAGCTTCTTTTTTCACACACTGGTTTCCTGCTATAAGTTTTACCCACCAAACAACATAGCATGAGGCTGTTTTTTCCTGACCTGCTTTTGTGCTTTTACCATCTACATGGCAGAGGCTCGATCTCATTGGCAGCATTTTGTTATGTAGGCTAGACGTAGTCACAAACCGAACCTCTCCATAATAAAGGCTCAGTCATTTGTTATGTAGTCTATTACCATCTACATGGCAGAGGCTCTGTCTCATATGCAGCATTTTTTTATGTAGGCTAGGCGTAGTCACAAACCGCACCTCTCCATAATAAAGGCTCAGTCATTTGTTATGTAGTCTATTCATAGTCTCAAGCCGCACCTTGCCATAATAATGAAAAGTGAGCCGTTCCTGGCCCCCCTCCCCTCAACCATTATATATACGGAGTGGTATCTCTTGTAATCTCTCATTTACTTGATACAGCTGTGGGGCTGTGACGGTTCCACCTGAAGACGGAAGCTTGTGTTGCCTCCGAAACGTCGTGATTTTTTGTTTGTTTTATTTTACTTTTATTAATTTCAATTTAAATTTTTTTATCTACGTGACTTTACCGAAAAAACCTAAGAATAAGGTCATCATATGACAGTCAAACCAATATTTAATGATATTATCAGACCTTTAATTTAGCCCAATAATAACGCTATTAGGTTGTGTTGAGAGGTATGTATTCAAGTAAAAAGCCATGCATGCCTCAAACTTGTCTTGTTATGATTAACCTTTAGTTGTAGAGTAAGAAAGATTGTGGAATGCAATTCAAAAATGTGTATTATGTAAAAAACTCCATAAGATATTTATAACAAGACTACTAATTAACAGGTAACAGTCAAAACTCAATAAATGAAACATTATTTATCAACTCACAATGTGGAATAAATTTGCATTCCAATAATTAACTTTTGTTATATATCTATATATATGTTGCTGTGGCACCAGCCAAAGTGTGCAACTTATACAAATGGCTGCCAACCATGAATCTTACCACATTGATTTTAACTACGCAGTTTATTAACACTTTAAAAGTAAAAAAAATATTCTAAATCCATAACAGCAATAATGGCTGATGAAATATATTTCCAAGTGCTATTCCCCTGCGGCGAGTGATCTATGTCTCGACTCAATATAATACCATTTTGCTATTTGGTTAGAAATAAATGGTTCACATATGAGCTGCCGAAAGGTCCTCAAATAAAGGCGAAGAGAGGCATGCTTCGCATTACACGGAGATACAGAATGGGGCACATATGGATCAGGAAAAATCTTAGTCGCACCGTATTGACTGATAAGGAAAGTTAGTGATGTTGCGGCACAACACCACTAAAAGGAACGATGGCTGATCAAAGAAATGGGCGACACAATGGCAGCAAAAGGAGAAGATATGCTCTTGAAGGTGACCACCCTGGAGGTGGAGCAATTAGATCAACTCATGTGTAGACTTTGGCAACTTACATTCAGCAGTGGATAGATCACGGTTGATGACAGTGATGGTGACAAGCTGGTATTCAACCAGCTGACCGAGCAGCACAACATTGTGCAACCATCATGTTCAGCCCATAGTGTGATGCTTCTGTAGTGGGTCAGGAACCAGAGGAGAACGTATGTGAGGCAACACAATTTATTTAACTTTACTGAATACAAGGTCCCTAACACAAAGGGGTAACGGCCCCTTTCACCCGATACCTAAGGAGGTATGGCCTCCGGGCTACACTGCCTCCTAACACTGGGACCACTCTAACTCTGAGCCCTCCAGCTAGGGGTCCTAGGGGAGGCCACGCTGACCCGACCTTCCCAAGGTCTCCGGGTCTTGACCGCTGGCCTCACTGAGCTCCAGCCCTTAGAAGGACAGCGGAGCTTGGGGTCCAGGGTCCTATCTTCAGCTCCATCTTCGGTCTTCATTTTGGAGATGACTGAGCCGGACCCTTCAGAGGTCCGGCTTATATACAGGTCCCTGGCTTGCTCTGCCCTAGCCACGCCTCCCTCCCAGAACCTTATGGAAGGTGACATCATCCCCCAACCCCCCCTCCCTGGGTTTGGGGAATTGTGTCCCAGGATCCGTTTTCCCAGGGATTGGCATTGGCCCCTTGGGCCATGATCCTTTACACTGGCGTGACCAGGCTTCTGCCCCCTGTTGACGAGAAGGGGGAGCTACCTGCTAACAGCATGGGGAGTGCCGATTAATACCTCTACACTTCCAAAGAAATGTATGCAAAAATATTAAATTGTACCCCATTAGTTTTGGAGGAACTTGCACTCATTAATAACAACAAGCCAACTGTTTGCCCTTTACACCTTTTATAATCTACATCATGGGGCCTCTGTTGCCAGAAAAAAGGGGAAAACCTATTCTCACCGTTTATAATGACAATTGATTTCTGCACACGTGCATGCAACAGCACTTTGGCCGTGTAGTTAGGACCACCGGGATCCCTCAAATGTGGTGCTAAGCATCTCAATTTCTTCACTCTAAAATACTTGTCGAAACATGAAGAAAAATTTACGGCACTCTTATTAAAAGGCACATTTTTCAAGACGGGCCACATTATGACCTTAGAGGCAATTTCACGCTGGTCTTTCTGGGGCGGCAAGTCAAAGGCACGGTACATAGATGAACAACGGTCAATGAATAATTGCTTGTTGTGAAATGGGAAGAGGTCATTGCTTCTAAATAGTCTGCAACACAGCAAGCTAAAAAGCAGAGGTGGGACAAAGTCATTGTTATGCAAGTCACAAGTAAGTCTCAAGTCTTTGCTCTCGAGTCCCGAGTCAAGTCGAGTCAAAGATGAGGCAAGTCCAAGTCGAGTCTGAAGTCATCAAAATCATGACTCGAGTCTGACTCGAGTCCAAGTCGCATGACTCGAGTCCACACCTCTGAGGTGGGACAAAGTCATTGTTGTGCAAGTCACAAGTAAGTCTCAAGTCTTTGCTCTCGAGTCCCGAGTCAAGTCGAGTCAAAGATGAGGCAAGTCCAAGTCGAGTCTGAAGTCATCAAAATCATGACTCGAGTCTGACTCGAGTCCAAGTCGCATGACTCGAGTCCACACCTCTGCTAAAAAGTATGCATTAAGATAAAGCGAACGAAAGTGTGTTGCCAGACAATAATTAAAGTACTGATCTATAAGCACCTAGTTATTATATATCTCAAGTAATGAGGCTTGCTTCGACTTTGTAAAATTAATTGTTTCAAATTATTAGTGCTTGCAGAGAACGTGTATTCTTCTTTGGTTTTCACTCTGCATGCCCTCTCGGCTAATATTTGTATCCTCCGTACAGCATACTTTATAGTAGAAATATAATGCAAATATCCTAATGTAAAGCATTACTTTACATGCACAATCCTACTGAGCATTGAGAGAATATCGCTAAAGACATTATCATTTCGGATAATATGAATTAAATAAAAGGTTAGTTAGATATTGTCTGCCATAATAAAATAAGATAATGAGACTCAATTTAAAAAAAGTAGATTTTATTAAGGGGGGAAATACAAAATATGGAACAGCGAACACAAAATAAAATGATTAATGCAATCCCATTTGTCTAATTGTAATGTATTAATCAGTGCAATCACTGTTTACGATGAAGCAGAGCATTGGCTATTAAAACTCAATACAAACACCCTTTTCCTGCAGCGACAAAAAGGTGCTGCTGCTCTTTCACACCTTGTAATGCTAAATCTGAAGGAGTTTCATAACCAACCGTGCTATGATTTAACTTCCGTCTCTGTGATAAATTTTCGTAAACTTCCATCTGTTTTTCATTTCATTGAAACACAAGAGCCACTTTACGAATGTCATTTTGGTCTTTAATTTTCATGTTGCGGTTATAGGAAAATTATCTATGCATGTCAGCTTTTGCACTTATGTATCCGAAGCTGCGCATTCTGTCTCATTAAACGCGCATCACTGTACAAGTAAGGGAGCCTCTCTTAGTGTATTTAATGAAAAATTAATTGAGAATATGTAAAAAATATTGTGGGTTTGCGTATTGAGAGGTACATCCTTACAAAAAAATCAGTACAGTATTTCGGTTTGAGATTGCTATAACCGTACACTGAACAGCCACAAATACGTCAGAGCCCAATTGTCCGTGATAAAAAATGAAGTGGGATATGTATTGAGAGTTGCTGCCATGGTGTCATGGTCAGCATACCATAATTCCAATCCAGTGGTGGCCAGTTCGATTCAATCTCATGGGTGAGGCAGTTGAAACAATTGGTACATTTCTTAAATCCCCTCAGCCTCTGTCCACCGAGCAGCATAAAATAGATACACCACAGCTAATCGATCGGCAGGTCACGTGTGGTGGGGTAAAGTTTGGGTATGGGTACATCTGCCAAAATCTCTGGCCAGCGTGGAAGAGCAGGCCAATATACTGTCTAGAGGGGCTCTCGAGAGCTTGTTGGAGGCTTTTCTGCCAGCACTGGTGTGAGCAAGCAATTGCAGGGTTGCACTTTTACCTTTCAGATTCAATGTTAATTTGGTTAGATTATTATGTGGCCTAAGCCAAGACTCAATGATGAGGAAAAAGGTGAATTTGCATCAAAATGACAATTCACTCTTTAGGCAGATAGGTTTTCGTGAAAAGGTATTTGTTCATCTACAGAAAGGGAGAGAGATTTGTCAATGTCTTGGTGTGCATTGCTGTCTGCTTCCGCATGAAGATCATTACATGGGGTGACAGCGAGTGTGGTTGCAGATAACCCATGTACACCCACAACACATTCACACTGCCACTATCCGTGGTGTAGCCAAAAGCTTAAGTGGACCATCTACCGAAATAACATTTTAATAACAGACATTACATCACGGGCAATTTTACTTGTTTTGATTAAAATCAATGTATTTTCTACAGCACATTGGTAAACCCTTGCGTATTGAACTCATAAACTTTAATAAATAAGGAGCTGCTTTCCTGACAAGCCTTTGAAACAAACAGCCCAGAAAATCTATTAACGGAGAGTACATCTAGTAGCAAATTCACTGGCTATATCCTCATATCCAAAGAAAGTCAAATTTAAGGATAAAGATTATTTGTTTATAATGACATTGTGAGACAAACGGAGCTTCATGTACAGGTCGTTGGGTTCGTCGTGCAGTGTGCAAACCATGACACTACCACTCCCCACATATACATGTATATACAAAAGACAATGACAAAGATCTCCCGTATAGCCTTAATATACTGTTAGGGCAAGTGTTAGCGAGTACCTATGAAGGCCGGAACGACACATTGTGGGGCCCGACGTTCAGCCCGCCGCCCTCACGGGGAAGGTGGAGCTCAACGTCCGCCCGATTCTCCCCCTCCTCCACCGCGTCGGGCTGCCCTTGCCTGGCACCAGCCGACCGAGTAACTGGGCCCCCTTGGTTAGCGCCATCCCTACGGGGCCATGCTGTATTGCTGGCCAGGGCCGCCCGGAGTGAAAACACATGCCCATGCACGCAGCAGCTGCCGCTGGCAAGACGCCGCGAAACGCTCTACCACCTGCGCTATGAATGAGTACGTGTACATGGTGGCCAACACACGATGCCCGCTATGCGCCCAGCCACCCACACAATTGACTTGCTCACGTATCCGTGGTAGCTACCTCGCGATCTCTACCCTGCGTTCACCCTCACTGTGCGGTCGCACACCGCCACAAAGGACTCAGCACGTGCACGCGGTCCACTCCGCACGGAAATAGCGACCACCACTCCGCATTCTATCGGTGCTAATAGTTATATTTTTGGCGCAAACACCCTCGAAAGTAAGCTGTCTAGTCGGTATGACCCGAGAGGAGTGTATTTCGAGAAAAAATCTTGTCTACTGCTGCCTACCCACCTAGTAGGCCTCGGCTAGGTAAGGTAAAAGTTAAAAGGTAAAAACAACGAGCCGATTTTTACCCTACCTTTTACCTTACCACAATACAATCACTCTACCTTTACCTTTTACCCTTTAGCATTTAAGGTAAAAGGTAAAAAGCAACGAGCCTACCTTTACCCTACCTTTTACCCTTACCCCATATAAATTACCCAATTACAGGGTAATTACTAGGGAACTACACATGAACAAGGTTTATAACGGTAAATGCTAGGTAGAGAACTTTATTCATATAGAATACTCTCGATGATTCCAATTTTACACGCTTGTTGTTGTCATTGTTGTTGTTGTCATTGTTGTCGTTATTGTTGTCGTCGTTGTCGTATCCTCAAATCTTGTAACTAAATTTTTACCCACTTCCTGTGGTATCGACTGCAAACTTGGTATACTTATGTAATACTGATGACAATACTATATTCTATAATAAATCCTTTTTTATATGTTATGTTTCGGATATGGTCTAGTTGTCCACGCTCAACTGACGTTGGCTGTAAATCACCACGGTCCCTTACGTTACGGAAAGCTTCAGGGCCACTTCCTGGAGTCGTAGAGTTGTGCCATTACTCGTACATTTCATAAAAGCGTGTTTTTAATAAAGTTTGTTTAAATATTACTTATTAAATGGAGGCCACGGACTGCGCCACGGAGCTTTTAGCGGTAAACAAGGCACCGTATTTACCGGGTAATACTTCGCACTTTCTTTACCCTACCGGGTAATTCTACCGAGCTACCTTTACCCTTACCCTTTACCTTACCCCTTGGCATGTCGACATCTTTACCCTTTACCTTTACCCTTTTATCCGGTAAAAAGGGTAAATTACCTTACCTTGCCGAGGCCTACCACCCAGTCAACCAAGCGACTTCGGCGTCGTCCACAAAGCTCTGCCCCCCCCAAATAAAACATGCTTCAAATCGCTTTAAACTGTTGTCATTGTCGTGTGTATTTAATGTGCCGCTGCACTCTGATGTTGCAGGAGAAAAATGTATCAAAAAGTATATTTAATTAAGTAGAACGTGTTGTCCATATTTATTTAAATTTGCGCATATTGGTGTGACGTCACATTTCTCAACCCCCCTTCTAGGTGCGTGACGTCATTTATGGACGGCCCCTTACCTCGTACCTCGTCGCTGCAGTCACTGGTGTCACACGGATGCTGTGAGTGGTGAAACGAAAAAGCTCTGACCGTGATCCTCATGGTCCAGATGTAGGAGAAGAGATCCCCCTTCGTTCCCCGGTGCCACCTTTTTATATCCAACTTCAAAGGACCTGGGTCATGCGATACCGCGCCTCCAATCGTGCTTGTTTCCTTGCAGCAGCAGTTTAGTGCCACGAGATCTATTGTTTTCTTTGCCCGCACTTTCACTCGTGCCCACCCTGAAGCTGTATTCACGAATGCATGACTCATTGCGCCGATTCAGTAGTATTTTTGCGCCCATACACTATTAAGCTGATTCAGGGACACTGCGATGTAAACTGTTCCGCTGGGTCGAGACAATCTCCTGGCGTCGGGAAACTGTTGGACATTCCCCAGAGGAATCCTTTGATTAAAACCCAACTGCCAGGCGACCCAACGTCAGGACACTGCGTGTGTGCGATGTGTGTGTATTTAGCGTGGAGGTCAGGGTGGGGTTGCGGCGCCTGCAGAGTGACTTCCAGGCCGTGGCACCACAACATGAAGGGGTGGGTGGCCAGCAACACATCCGGCTGCCTTTGTCTCCCTAGTGGCGATGTTTACACACCACACTACTAGGCAGAGGTGTGGACTCGAGTCATGTGACTTGGACTCGAGTCAGACTCGAGTCATGAATTTGATGACTTGCGACTCGACTTGGACTTGCATAACAATGACTTTGTCCCACCTCTGAGATGTGGACTCGAGTCATGTGACTTGGACTCGAGTCAGACTCGAGTCATGAATTTGATGACTTGCGACTCGACTTGGACTTGCATAACAATGACTTTGTCCCACCTCTGCTACTAGGTACTCATTTGAGGTTGAGTCGACCTGGGGGAGGCCCAGGACTGGTTCAGATAATCGGCACTGTTGTTGGCCATGAGTCGGAATCGAACCCAGGTCGCAGGGTTCATAGTGCAGCACACTAACCGCGACACTACCACTCCCCATATGTATATACACACATGTATACACACACACACACAAATGCATATACACATACTTACTTGCTCAGCAAATATAATATGGATTAAACTGTCGCCGTTAACATTCATGCTTTTATTTCTCCCTTCCAATTTTCTGAAAATATTTTCGAATGTACGTTAAACAATTTTTAAATGAGGATTTTCAAAAAATATACTCAATAAATAAAGACATAACTATAACCACAGAAAAGATTAACCATCCCAGATTTGCTAACGACACTGATGTTTTCACGCAAAATGGGAATGCATGGCATGGAACGTCCAGCTAACTTAAAGAAGGCTGCATAGTTGGGCTCAAGACAAATTTGACCAATACATAATCCATGCACATTAAGTTCGCTACACAATTGTAGATATGTCAGAGAGACACAAATAAAAAACACAGCTTTATATGTATACCTAAAACAGTTATTTAAGGTGGACTGACATCAACATGATAAAATAAAGGAAGAGAACAGGTTGTAGTGCTTTTGTAAAGCTGCAATTGATCATGAATTTGCATCTCAATGTAGCCACCAGCCAGCCACCACTGTGAAAGGCTGGAAGTCCTGTATGAATATTTGTGCTGCATGACTATACGGTACAAATAATATTGTACAAATAGGTTCAATTAATAAAAAAAATGCACGCTCAAAGCAATACATACAATGAATATTGGTGCTGTACCTGTTCTAGTATTCATTGCTATTTCGTCAATAATATTAAAATAAAAATACTAATCTAATGTCTTCTGAGTATTCAGAGTGGTGTTATAGACCATATGAAATCTTTATCAGTTCATCAGTGTCAACAAAAAATGCTCTCCATCTAACGACAAGTCAATATTTTTGCCCAAAATCATGTTAGCTGAAACGTAGTTGCTGCCTATTTATTTTTCGAAGAGAAAAGTTGCTTCTAAAATTGTGTTAATTTGATTATTTATCTAGCTAAAATAATAACAAAGGCAGTTTTAAAATAACTGATGCTGGTCTTGGATTTCATGCAACAATTTATTTGCAATCAAATATAATGCATGTTGATGAATGTTATCCTTCATTAAAATAACGTAGCTGTCAATACAAAAACAATCAAGCTCACATGGAATGTGTCTTCCACAAAATGTGCTTTATTTTGGTCCCTGGAATGTTGGATGCGAAATAGAAACTAAATAACAAAGCCACCTATGTATATTTTACCAACTCAGTAATAAACATACGTATTTTCCACCAATTAAAAGGCTGCCAGGTAAAAATGAGCATGTTAATGTAAGATCGGTGAGCGGCCTCCACGGCGAGCACGCTGAGGTGGCTATGTTAATGTGAGAGATTAGCATGTTAATGTAAGATCGCAGAGCCACCACCACATCGACGTATGGCGCGCGAAGGTGGCTGTCTTGGTGTGAGAAATTTAACCTGTTAATGAGAGCCAAAAGTAACAACTAACATCGGAAGGTGGCAAGATGGGAACATCACAGCCAGTTATGACTTAAACTAGTTGATAACATCTTTCCAATAATTGCTAAGTTGGTACCCATCTTCTCGATTTAAATTGTGTCTGTGTCTGTATATATGGATAGCTTCATGATCAAATCTTTCTTGATAGCCAGTCAGTTTGCAAAGTACCTTCGTCCTAGAGAAATCAATATCATGTGAGCCCACCGCATTAAAGCAGCCCTTTAATTGGTGGAAACCCACCGCCATCGCGGTTGCTGCCCATCACTTACATTAACATTAGCTGCCCCACCCATGCTGCTGGCATTTGGACGACGTCCATTTCAAACCTTTAAAAACAGTTTGCCTTTAGAAGCTAACCCCCTATTCCTGATGAAGACTGCTTGTGTTGCGATCGAAACGTCGTAGTTTTTTGTTATTTTCTTTGAACCTATCTACGTGTCTTTACCGAAAGACCCAAAGAATAGTGTGTTATCACTTTAGCCATAGGTTTCTTCAGTCTTTGAATTTTTTGAAACTTTTAGAGATTGAAGTATCCTTACGTGGCTCCAGTTATAAAGAATATCCCTGAGTGTATACTTGTTAGTTACTATGCACCTGGGGTTTTTGTGGGTGACAGATGACACGTATATGAAGCCCTATTGTTACTTTTCAGCGAGCCAGCTGAGCAATCTCAGGCTCACATATCATCTGGGTTGTCAGGCACCCAGATAGGGTAAAGCACGTGGGGGAATGTGGTGCACCACTCTAAGTGGCAACGTAACTCCCAATGTGGTCCCACAGCATCTTGCAATGAATTTTGCCTCCCACAAGGACTAAAATTTCAGGTCTTATTGATCCCAATGACATCAGCACAATCTCTCTATGCAGCAATGTTGACCTTGTCAGTTTCATTCCTCTGAGATTTTGCGGCATCATGCTGACGACTACAGTTCCTAATGCTGGCAACCGACTGCACCTTTTCCGTGCTTTAAATTGGGAACACAATACATCACTTTGCAGTGACTGCTGTGATTTTGACACTTGTGATGCAGTATTACAGGTCGAGCTGTCATCTGCTAGAGAGGAGGAAGATGGAGATGAGTAGTCGACAACTGGTTATAGCAGAATTTTCTGACCCACACATAGTAAAATGAGTTGTTTGATTCGGTCCCATTTTGCTCTTACATCACATAGTTCCTCTACGCAAATTATACTTACATGTTTTGTTTTCCACATGCACTTTTACCTTGTGCCTGCTAAAACACAACTGTATACATATGATCTTGCAAACCAAGGTATACTTTTAAAAAGCAGTGTAGCATCTCAGCATACTTACAGAGATGTAAATCAAGAATTAAATTCCTAAAAGGTATACTTTACTGCAGGCAGAATGGACTTAAAAGCCAGGTGACACTGAACAATTGATCTAATTTTACGCATTATATCATGTAAAATTTCCGCACGATTCACTGTTGGTCTCAGTGAAAAGAGATGCAATAAGTGAATAATTGCAATACCTTTAACTTATTATTACAATGACATGTCTTAGGTCCACAAGTCAAGTCCCCTTCAGATTTAATTGCAATAAATACGAATTATTTACACAAAGGCTAAAATACAAGTGTATAAGACCAACAGGTAGCACTTTTATTCATATGATAGAACGTCTAAATTGCTTATTCAGTTGACAAATAGTATGATGGGAACATATTAGCATCCCCTCCCACCATCCAAGATAGAAATAATTTCATCAGCATGGAATCATGGCTTGTGTATTACACAAGGACTAATTTATACTGTGGGCACATGGAGCAACGGATCAGTGCAATATCTTCAAAGAGACCTGAGTTTGATTCCCAGCGACGGCTAACATCAGTGGCGAGTGATATCTGAACCGATCTTGTCCCCTTTACCAACTCTCACTGGCAAGCGGGATGAAGTATGGTCAATGTACCACGATAACTAACCTGGTGTGGGGATGCCTTCTTCCAGCAGTGGATTGACAATTATTATTCATTACTCTTGTTTGTTATTGGAACTTTCTGACCCACCCCTATTGGACATGGGAAAAAGAGCTTTATAGCTCTCTGGATTTCTGCAGTACCAATAAAGGTTTTGATTCCGATTCTGTCATTCCGCAATCGGACTTTTCATTCATTGCAGGAAATTTTCAAATAATTGAAATCCTCAAAAGAATCGGTAGCCGAAAACCCACCCTCTGCCACTCGAACTTTATTCGCACTTTACGTAGCCAACCATGCTAATTGGAGGTGCGGGGGAAGGATAACAAACTCAACACAAAAATCGTTTCTAAAGAAATGAGTTCATGTATGTATCTCAAACTACATGTATCTATGCATGTCGAACTAGGGCACTAATTTTCAGAGGGGGGTAGGGGGGGCAGGCACTTTTGCCGATAAGCCATCAGTGTGAGGGCTGCCACACATTTGAAACGATTGGTCTGACAGCACGATGGGTTGTTTTTACATGTTGTGTAGTGTCGGGTACCGCACGTCAGGGGCTGCACTAAAGGCCCCCAGGGGCGGCCAGCGGCCCGTGAGCCTTGCAATGAAGAACGACACCGAACTAGGAGGTGCCGTGAGACATCGCGACGATCGTTCGTGCGCTCGCAAGGGACGGCATGGGGCGGGTCCGGGGTGGAATCTCATAACTATATAGCGTGATCATATAAAAGAAAGGTGGGTATCCTACATGTCATTTGTTTCTGTTTTAATATGCTTCACGTCAACAGTGTTGCATATCCCTGCGTTTAATTGCATGCAACACCAATAGGTTTGAACAGCACAATATAAAAAAAAAAGTCTCATGCCAATGTTATCTTCTCCATGTTAAAGCCTTGAAAAAATATTGTTAAACACCATATATAGTGAATGGGGGTGCGGGACTGCTTCCGTTCAGAATTTGATGTATTTAATCATTAATTCAACAAAACCTAGATTGGACGGACTGATGTGCACATCATTGCTTTGTAATATACTACTGTAATTGTCATGGATTAATCCAGGAAAGCTTCGCTGGGTTTCAAGACTAATTTTCTTAAGAATCCTGGATTATGTTAATTCCTCTTTTAAACGACTGTTTTGTCAGCTGAGGGACATTTGAGTACCCAGAGAAAACCCATGTTTGTGGGAGGAAATTGTGAACCTAATCGTGATACGAGAATATTTTGGAAAACCATACAGCCCAGTGGGTTTGGCAATTTAACTAATCCCTGTGATCCCCCACATCTTGCTTCCCAAAGTGCTGGATTATAATCGTGTGCCACCAAGCCTGGCTCAAATTTGAGCCAATCAAGATTAGGTCACCTAATCAACCTGATGAGACCACATCTCACCGGGGAATTTATTTAATGAAAAATACATATTTGTTAATAAATAACATTGAAAACATAAGTATTGCAAGCACGTTCATGGCTGAATATTAATTTGTAATCACAAAATATATAGTGTGCTATCGTTTCAATTGTTAGAAAATATATGTTTAAATGCTTTATACTGGATGAGGTGATAAATATAGGTTAGGGTCAAAGCTTCCTGTTGAAGTATCGTCTTTAATTTGTAATTAATACATGTTATTTTGTAAATGATATTGATGAACTCTGCTGATATTTAATACTGTGCCATGGCCAACCGCAATGGGTGTGTGATATTTTAAATAGTCCGAGGCTTCTTGATTAACCCCCACATAGCGCCATGGTGAAGTATGGACTAACAACTCCCGATGACTGAGACAGTATGGGGGAGGCCTTCATCCAAAGGTGGATTGAGAAAAGAATAATCCAAAGAACATTCAACAATCAGGTTTCAAACCTGAAATGTATCTAAAACGTACTACACTGCAGTCACTTTAACCTTACTTGCCATGTCGACTGAGAGAGAACGTTTCTGCATGATATAAAAAAAAAATGCAAAATGTTGCCTTCACCCATTACAACTTGTTAAACTGAAAATAATTTGCAAAGTAAAATGAAATTAAATGCATTAAATTACGACTGTTTATCTCATTTTTATGGTGTTTTTGCACGTGAGAAGAAATTAGAGTAACCAGATGAAACCCATGCACAGAGACAGCCAAAATGTATCACCGTTCCTTCCTGTTTGAGAGCACAAAAACAAATGGAAAAAGCATGTCTATGACATCTTCATATTTTACAGCTTTGAACTCTAAAATACATAAGCAAGTCTTACTTTTTTTATAGCACATTTACATCAAAAAAAGCCACATGTTTCCATTTAATCACACTTTCATTAAACTTTAACGTTAAATGCATCTTTCAGAATATTATAACAGAACTAAGCGTTAGAATGGGCAACTAACAGAGCACCTGCAGATTGGACGTATCACCAGTTCACCAGCCATATGGTGGTTTAGGAAGTGAATTGCAATCAGTCCCGTTAGATCAAGTCACACTTCCTTTCAAAGGTAAAACTCAGCACGGTTAGTTGGGTGTACCGTGTATTGGTGCACACCTGGAATTAATGCACAAGTTGTGAACA
This sequence comes from Lampetra fluviatilis, assembly GCF_964198595.1. Classification (NCBI taxonomy): domain Eukaryota; kingdom Metazoa; phylum Chordata; class Hyperoartia; order Petromyzontiformes; family Petromyzontidae; genus Lampetra; species Lampetra fluviatilis. Next base: position 10,676,898 of record NC_136280.1, read on the forward strand.
GGGCTGCCACATTTTTGTTTAAAGTTAAAGAGTAACCCAACCTCTGGACAGAAGAGCCCAAAAGTGCCACATGTGCCAGAATGAAAAGTACATTTTCTGAATTACATTTGACAACCAGTTTTTAATTATTCTCTAAATAATTAAATATCATAGCCCTGCTTGTACGTAACAATAAATATACTTGTTGGCATTCTATAATGCCAATGCAACACCTTATGTTGAACCTTAAATGTACAATTTGCAATTTTGTTGATTAATGATTCCACTTGTTTACCCTCACTGAGTCTCAAGACTCTTTTATCAGGAGGGTCCTTGCCGAGTTGTTGTTATGAATAATCCGAATGGAGTTATTTTCAAGTAATATTTCAGCATTGGGATGTTGCTTTGGCCAATACCAGTTACATTGTAAGTTATTTTTGCTTTATGAGGACCAGAGAACCCGGTAGAAGCCCTAGCACAACAGCGGGAGAACATAGAAACTCCACACAGAAAGGTGCCCAAGTAAGGAATCCCACCCGGCTGCCCATTATCGTATTACTGTACACATTAACAATCAATAAACATAGGGGGAACATTTGTTACATTGCCAGCATCTTCAGCTATGTTCAACCCACTGTTGAATGGAGGCCTCTTCAGATCGTTGTGGCTCACCACAACCCCGGAATGCCGCAATCCATATCGCTCTCGCGTACGAGCTGACCTCATCGCGTCTTCTCCATGGTGGTCGTCCTCTCTTGTGCCAGTCCAGCATGCCGACCATCAACGATAAAGCCCACTAAGCTATATATAACAATCCCTCGCCAACCACGGGGGTTACGTTCCTGAAAATCGCCGTGTTTGGCAAAATCGCGGTTGGCAATACTAAGGCCTCATGGGAAATGTGCGGTTCGGGAAAACGCGGCCATGGTCATACTCGTCGAAGCCGAACTAAGTTGCCTGTTCCTTCACTAAACGCAAATAAAATGCACAATAACATAAACAATACATGTTCAAGTAACATAATTAAAAGCAATACAATAATGTTATTTTTCTTAAATACTGTACTGAGGTTTGAAGTCCATGGTCATGATGATGACGTTGATGAGGTAATGGGGGGAGGTGATTGTTATAAGGAAGAGGGACTTTGCTTACCTTCACGTGGTGGTGGGAAGAGAGCGGTCGTGGGAGCTGAGAGATGAGACGATGCAGATTATACTGGTAGGAACGAAGTGGACCAGACCACCAATAGATTATATCGTCCGTCCGTCCGTCCGTCCGTCCGTCCGTCCGTGTATCAACATCGACCCCTACTGCAAACACTTGGCAGGACCCTACAAAAACCTTTTGACTCAGTGGGGCTTTCCTGGCTTAACAAGTGTAATAATACATTATGTTTATATTATTTGGTTATTCGTTCCTACCAGCCCACCCCGCAGGGTCCTGTTTTGAAATGACAAGTGCCGATCGCCGTGTTAAGCCGCGCATACACAAAATTCCATACTGCGGTTAGCAAATTGGTATGCCAAAGGAAAAACGTAGATACATAAATATCGCGGATGTGAAAAAAGTGGTTGGTGAGGAATTGCTGTAGCTCTTTTTCATAAGCGACCTGGCTGCAGTGTGATAACTCAATGAACTGGCTTATCATGTGGAAATCTATAGCAGTCAAATACTATAAACGCATGCTTCTAACTGTGGAGGGAAAAACCGAAGGATCCAGAGAAAAATCCACACGACGACGGGGAGAACGTGCAAACTCTAAATATACAGATATCAGGGTCGGGATCAAACCCATGACCGCCTGCATACCAGACAAGGTCGTTAACATCTCGCCACCGTGGCGACCACTTACTTTTCTCAACAGTCATTACGATATCTATGTTTTAGCATTTGTTACGTAATCCTTGTATTCTTATTTCTCACAGTGACATTTTCAGCATGCATTTCTCCATGCTTTTTGTATGCACTTTTCAGCTTCTGTTCCATTTCTCTTGTCAATCTCCTGCAGGATGAAGGTCTCCCCATGCCATGTCGGTCATGGGGGTTATGTTGGTGAAGTTTGGGGTGACTAGGACAGGTTTATATATCACTCGCTTCTGATGACATCTGTAGCTGAAAATCAAAACTCGGGTCACCGGGTTCACAGCGCAGTATCATAACAAGTGCGCCACCGTTCCGTTCCACCTTTTGTATGTCGCAACATGTTTTTTTTTAATGTACTGTGCGGTGGCAATGAATGTGATGTGGACATGTGCTCTGTCCAAAATGAAACATGCCAAAATATATTACATGATCCAAACTAAGCAGCAAGACCTGGCTGTTACATTTGTAAGGGAGAGGTGTTTAAATTGGATTAAGCCATATTGCACAGGATGACATGGGAAGCAAAGACCTGTGTATGGGGCTCTGTAAAATATAGCATGTTTACTGGATAAATCTTCAGACTGGTTTTAGTGACTTCTTTTCCAAGACTCCATCATATTTGTCATTGTGTGACCTGTGAAAAGATCGATGGCTATTATAAAATGCCTTGATTTGTTATTCCATTTATTTTCTTTTCAACAAATGTTACCTCCTAGACCTGAAAAGGTTATAAAAAATTGAATATATATTGTTTTTATCCAACCCAGCACATCTACTATATTTCAAGCACAGCCCAAAATAAAAGTATCAAAACGTGTACAAGCTCCTAAGTATAACTTAAGACATTTTTTTTGTCCAAAAACACTGGATATTCCACGGATATACATATTAGCTTGATCCGAAATTCTGATGAGCCCACAAAGGGCGAACAGCTTCTGTGGTTCATATACTGTGATGTCGTTTCCAAGGCCTGTCTATTAAAATAGCAAAGGCGGTAAAGGTGCATCCCTGAAATATATTGATCATACCACTGCTGGCAAAAGAGCCTCAACCAGGGTGCCCCTCGACATGGTGTTTTGGCCTACTTTTCCACGCTGGCCGGATGCTTTTGAAGAGGTGGGAGTATCCGCACTTGACCCCACCAAACGCAACTTGCCGATTGACTTGCTGTGTGGCGTATCTCTGTATACTGCTGGGTGGACAGAAGCTGAGGGAAAAACTTAATTTGGAGCTTTCGTGACTGCAGGAATTACTCTTTGGTTCATTCGGTAAAGTCACGTATAAAGAGAAAATAATAAATTAAATAATAGCATACGACGTTTCGATTGCAACACAAGCAATCATCATCAGGTATAAATGACATAGAAAACAAACCTAGTATACTTAGAAATATAATGCAATACAACACAGAGAGTCGGCTAACATAACAGTCAACATTCTACCTGGTTGATTACGTTCTTCCAGAGAATGCTAAATTTGAGAGAGAGATCAAACACAGAACCGGAGACATATAGACAGACATATAAGCAGAGAGAGATAACACAGAGATACATAGAGAGAGACACATACATAGGCACACAGAGAAACCACGCCTCTGTGTCGAGGCCTTAAATAGACTTTGACTTTAACCAACTTTTATTGCCGCCAGCAGCAAAACCACTGGAGGCGATTTCAATATGAAATACACAAAGTCACCAGCAAACAAAAGAAAACAAACGTTGAGAGGGGGGGAGAGAGAGGGGGGGAGATAAATTAGCATGTCAATGAGTGGCACGGAGCCTGTGCAAAAAAACGACTAAACGACAAAAAAGAGGGGAGACAGAGAGAGAGACACACTAAATTAAATAACCTAGCAAAATTTCGAAATGTAATGCAATGCAACACAGAGAGTCGGTCAACACACAATTAACGTATTATTTTCTCTTTATACGTGACTTTACCGAAAGAACCAAAGAGAAGCTGAGGGAATTTAAATGACTTTTCCATTCATTAACAACCGCAGTGGACGGTTGAACTACTGACATCTGATTTACAAGTCCAGTGTTTTATACAGTATATCACGGTAGCATGCGTTCTATTTAAAATTAAGCCATAATGTATTTATCAGCAAATAACCGCGGCTATATATATATGTTTTACTTTGCTTATAATCCTCACTGAAGCAGCTTTTATGTAATTTAATGCAAAGTAGAACAACCATGCGAGATCATCAGCATTGGCCATGATCAAGAGACCACTGGATGAAGGCCTCCCCAAGCTGCCACCATCACCTAAAGTCCTGCGATGTAATTCAACTTAGCTCCAGTGCTGAAGCTGATTCCATCGTTGCAAAAATGTACGCAATCGTGCTATCAATATAAGCAACTACACCAACGTGTGCAATACAGTCTTGCAAGTGAAGAAAATAAGATCCTTCAAGTTAAAGTTAAAAAGTTCCTGCATACCTGATCAAGCGGCTTTGGGCAGTGATCATTTACAATGGCAGCTGTGAGCTATACAGTAGGTGAGCAATCCGTATTCCTGTGGCTGTTAAAGGGCAGTGAATATGGCTGGATGCATAACCATTACTAAGCTGGACTGCAAGGCCTTCAATGCAATACAATTATGATGTATATGGTCTAAATGCATCTGCATCTAAATGAGTGGGACGTGTATCATGGGTATGAAAGCGATGTATTCACTCATAGCATGAAAAACATAAAAAAAACATATTTCATCAACTATAAGAAAGTTCAGTCTGAATATTTTTACAAACATCAATTAAACAATTAAGCCAGTAGTGTAATGCACCAAGTGTAAATTGAAAATGTTTAAAGAAGATAAAACAATATTCATTTCAATTGTTCCTTGTTGCAGGACATTTCAATGGAACATTTCAGTGAAAATTAGAAAATATTATTTGTTCCCTCAAAATTATATATATATTTTAAAAAATTACATTTCCCAGAGGGTTTTCTTTTGAATTCTCCCCATTTACCACCTCCTAGGCGGGGACACCACAACCGGTCAAATCCAGCTGCTTCTGTGTCTGGCAAATCCACGAAACATGATAATTCGAGATTTGAAGCTTTCGTGACTGCAAGGATTCATATTCTTAGGTTTTTTCGGTAAAGTCACGTAGGTAAAATATCAAAATTAATAAAAATAAAATAAAACAAAAATCACGACGTTTCGGAGGCAACACAAGTCTCCGTCATCAGGTGGGACCGTCACAGAGAACACACACAAAACAGATAGAACACTCTTGGGTGCTTGGTTCTCAACAGGGGCCAGCAACACTGCAGATTCTTAATGCCAGTGATCCCTGCAGTAAAGACAATGCTAATTAATATATCGGTTTTAATTCCTCAAACCTGGCAATACAGTGGGGCAATTGACGCGCACCGGCTTTGCGTTGATATGAGTAAGCACAATTTGCGTTGCTGTAACTGCCACGTGAAATGCCTTTGTCAGCATAATTTGCAAATTTGAGATTATGTCTTAGAGAGGTAACGAAAACATAATTGCCAAAGCTGATGCCAGCTTAGGATACGTCTGTAACACCAGCTCTAAATATGAGCACCTGCACTGAACTCGCAGCCGAAGTCTTGTAAGATGTGCAGTGCTCTGGACTGCATATACATAAGCCTATACCTAGAACATATATTGGAGAAAGATACAGTGAGGGAAAAAAGTATTTGATCCCCTGCTGATTTTGTACGTTTGCCCACTGACAAAGAAATGATCAGTCTATAATTTTAATGGTAGGTTTATTTGAACAGTGAGAGACAGAATAACAACAACAAAATCCAGAAAAACGCATGTCAAAAATGTTATAAATTGATTTGCATTTTAATGAGGGAAATAAGTATTTGACCCCCTCTCAATCAGAAAGATTTCTGGCTCCCAGGTGTCTTTTATACAGGTAACGAGCTGAGATTAGGAGCACACTCTTAAAAGGAGTGCTCCTAATCTCAGCTTGTTACCTGTATAAAAGACACCTGTTCACAGAAGCAATCAATCAGATTCCAAACTCTCCACCATGGCCAAGACCAAAGAGCTCTCCAATGATGTAAGGGACAAGATTGTAGACCTACACAAGGCTGGAATGGGCTACAAGACCATCGCCAAGCAGCTTGGTGAGAAGGTGACAACAGTTGGTGCGATTATTCGCAAATGGAAGAAACACAAAAGAAGTGTCAATCTCCCTCGGCCTGGGGCTCCATGCAAGATCTCACCTCGTGGAGTTGCACTGATCATGAGAACGGTGAGGAATCAGCCCAGAACTACACGGGAGGATCTTGTCAATGATCTCAAGGCAGCTGGGACCATAGTCACCAAGAAAACAGTTGGTAAAACACTATGCCGTGAATGACTGAAATCCTGCAGCACCCGCAAGGTCCCCCTGCTCAAGAAAGCACATATAAATGCCCGTCTGAAGTTTGCCAATGTACATCTGAATGATTCAGAGGACAACTGGGTGAAATTGTTGTGGTCAGATGACACCAAAATGGAGCTCTTTGGCATCAACTCAACTCGCCGTGTTTGGAGGTAGAGGAATGCTGCCTATGACCCCAAGAACACCATCCCCACCGTCAAACATGGAGGTGGAAACATTATGCTTTGGGGGTGTTTTTCTGCTAAGGGGACAGGACAAATTCACCGCATCAAAGGGACGATGGACGGGGCCATGTACCGTCAAATCTTGGGTGAGAACCTCGTTCCCTCAGCCAGGGCATTGAAAATGGGTCGTGGATGGGTATTCCAGCATGACAATGACCCAAAACACACGGCCAAGGCAACAAAGGAGTGGCTCAAGAAGAACCACATTAAGGTCCTGGAGTGGCCTAGCCAGTCTCCAGACCTTAATCCCATAGAAAATCTGTGGAGGGAGCTGAAGGTTCGAGTTGCCAAACGTCAGCCTCGAAACCTTAATGACTTGGAGAAGATCTGCAAAGAGGAGTGGGACAAAATCCCTCCTGAGATGTGTGCAAACCTGGTGGCCAACTACAAGAAACGTCTGACCTCTGTGATTGCCAACAAGGGTTTTGCCACCAAGTACTAAGTCATGTTTTGCAGACGGGTCAAATACTTATTTCCCTCATTAAAATGCAAATCAATTCATAACATTTTTGACATGCGTTTTTCTGGATTGTTTGTTGTTGTTATTCTGTCTCTCACTGTTCAAATAAACCTACCATTAAAATTATAGACTGATCATTTCTTTGTCAGTGGGCAAACGTACAAAATCAGCAGGGGATCAAATACTTTTTTCCCTCACTGTTTAAATATACTCTTCGTATAATTGTATAAATGTAATTGCTATATGGGATAAAGAAGGCTGCAAAGTGGGGCTCAAGCAAGGGATGTACAAAACAAAAGTAAATTACAACTAGTTCGCTAAATAAATGGACATATCTCTTGGAAGGACCCAAATTGGAAAACACAGCAGAGTATGTACACTAAAAGGAGTTAAAGGCGCACTATGATTAAAATGAGAAATACAAAGGCGGACGAGAGGGGGTTAGAGTACTTTTGGAAAGCAACGTATAAGTGTGCCTAAAAAGCCATGTTTTAATGATTATATATTATCTGTTATGGATCAGAAACATAATCATTGACAAAGATAAACCTGAAAAGTGTGCAAAAAAGTATGGATAGGTGCATGCTTGGAATTACACTGAGCAACAGACAGAGCAACTCATGGATCAGAGATTTATCTTATTTTATATTTACCGTTAAGAGCAGAGCGCAATCCCCCACCCAGGACACGTCGCTAATTACTGAGTGGCAGCCAACAAAAGGAATGCTCCTTAGAAGACGCTGACCATGATGACAATAATGTCATTTATGTTGAAGCGTTGTACAAGCATACATGTCAAATGCATCGGCAGTTGCTTTTTGTGTCGACGTAGCAGTGTCAACGAGAGTCACTTCGACATGAAGCGTGCACGTGGAAAGCTCCAGCGTGGAGGAGGTGCTGTTCATGTGTTGCCCGGTATGTGCGATGATTGGCTGCATGAGATCAGGTGGCTGTGACAGTGAGAACTGTTTACATTTTTGTTTCTGACGTAATAATAATGATAATACTGTAATAATTTGCAGCCATTTGTCAATTCACTGCTAAATTAAGTTATCTCCATGCCCTGTCAATAGGAGTGCCATCTCTTTCCACTGTAGACCAAACACACACATGTATCCCAATCAACCTAGTTCTATAAAAACTTTGCAGTGAACTGTAGTAAAGTTTAACAGAGCTATATCGGTACTAGATTGCAGAACAAATCAATTCCTGCCACTCAAATACAGATGCTAATTCCCGGACTGTCTAGGTCAAATCCAGACCGGTGGCAACCCTCCTTTTCGACGATTGTCTTTTTTACACGCTTTCTTTTGACTTACTGTGTCTGTTGTTGTCGTTACTGTTGTCGTTGTTGTATCCTCAAATATTGTAACTCAATTTTAACCCACTTCCCAATGTGGTATCGACTGCAAACTTGGTATACTTATGTCATACTGATGACAATACTATATTCTATCATAAAAATATATATATTTTTTAAACATAATTTTTATATGTTATGTTTCGGCTTGGGTCTAATTGTCCACGGTCAACTGACGTTGACTGTAATTGGCCACGGTCGCTTACGTTATGGCAAGCTTCGGGGCCACTTCCTGGAGTCGTGGAGTTCTGCCATTACTAGTACATTTCATAAAAGCGTGTTTAAAAAAAGTTTTTTAAATATTACTTATTGTTTGTTAAACCATTCTTTAACACGCCGGTCAGTGCAGATCGGTAAAGGATTGGTGTGGAGATGGGGGAGTGGAGTCAGGACCGGTTCAGATGTCACCTGCCACTGACGCTATCCATGGCCTGGAATCAAACTCAGGAACTGCTTTCAGAGCAGAGCACAATCCCCCACCCATCCATCCATCCCCATCCAGTCAAAATAAAAATACAGGTTTAAAGTAATCCTCTCTACGGTTTATATACAGCAATGAAAAGCACTACCTTCAGTAATAATATAAATAGCATTTAATGCTGTAGTTATAAATAAATAATGACGAGGGTTCTTAAGATAGCTCTCCAAGTCTCAGATCTTAAACTCAACCTCATGAATAATATATTTTATTTCGTGTGGCTCTATAAGACTCGACATCAACAATAACATTTCGGAATTACAAGCTTACATCAAACTGACTCTATGAGACCCGGAATTTGCAAAGCCTTAAGAATCATAAGGCTATCTCAGTTTTAAAATTACTCATTTGCTCAATCTTAAGAATCCTACGTGATCGTAATGTGGCTTGGGATTATCAGGCGTTTACAATGAAGCACGTGCATAACACACGTTTTAGTTTAGCTCTAAGAGCATCTGGAATTAACTATTAACCTTAATCCGAGAAAAACTTTATTCTGGCTCTATGAGACTTGGACATTAACACTGAACCTTACGAATCCTGCACGCTTTCGTGGGAATGTTAGGGCTTCAGTCATTAACACTGAATATTATAAATCATAAGGCTGAGGTATTATCATCCAGCCAGGTGGCTCAGTGGTGGAGCGAGCTGCTCAAAATTGGAGGTTGTGAGCTAAAATCCTAGTTGGAGGTTGACTCAGCCCATCACCACTTTGCCAGTAAGTAAACGATGGTTGTCGTATGGACTTATCCCCATTATAAGAATGTAGACTTTCCCTGAGTTAACATTTCAGCAGGAACACACTTCATTAGTGCCCTGAGAACGATTGTTTAAGGGCGCTTTATAAATCTTAATTATGATTACTTCTCAAACTGAAGAATCATAAAGAAGCCTTTTTCCGCTTCAATAAACATTGGTCATGAAGGTCTCGTAATATTTTTTTCATACTGCTCATTTTACAATAGAGCACATTGCTTTTCTAACTACGGTGATGCACAAGTTGTATTTTAAAAACACATTTTTATTGAGTTTATTGTCTTTTAACGTTCATATTTTTACAGTGCGGAGAAAATATTCAGTAATGTAACAAACTTCGGCATATTCTCAAAGCCCACGTTATAAATCATGATTAATGATGGAACTTTAACAAATGGTTCCTTTATGTTATCTTCCACTTGTTTCAGATGAAATTCAAATAACATTCTGGAACACTCGTTTTGACAGTCAAATGGATTTATATAAAAAAATACAACAGGAAGGAATGGAACTGAATATTTTTGCATGTAATGAGAATGGAATAAAATATTTCTTGTCAATCATCCCCCATCCGTAATTTCAAAACCATTGACTTTTTCCTCAATTGTATCTCGATTGTGCTATCATTGTCACGTTATGACACCAGAATCAATTCAGCACTCTCACAGAGCAATGCAAACCTTTGTGTTAGAGAACTGCCCCCGGAAGTGGATATCACGGAGCTACGTTTACGATCCCTTCGCAAGTTACTTCTATTTGACACAGTAGAGGGCAGCACTTTCTCACTCACTCTGCATTTGATTGATCGATGCAAGACAGTCATACTGATATTTTAAATAACAGAGCTGAAATTTAGCATAACAAAATTTAGCTTGATAATGTGTTTGTTGTATAACCATTGGTGACCAGGCTGAGACTATAGACTCACGAGCATTGATGACCTGGTTTAAACACAGGTGGCTTCCTAGATTCGAACCTGACCTTTGAGCCACCAGCCACATCTGCAGTACCATAACTTAACCACATTATTAATTTATTTTAGAATTTTAAAAAATCACTCGGCTAATGCGCATTGGATCAGTGATTGCATTGCATGACAGAGATTGGTGGATCCCAGTACTTGCTTTAGGTTTTCTGTTTAAAATACATGTATTTCAGTGGAGTTTATATATAATTCACTATCTAGATTTGAAGTGGCATCTATCCATTATGACTATCCAAGAGACTATGGACTTCAATCACAAACCCGAATTAATTTAATGTGCAATCAATATTACAGCCCGTCTGCGATGCACACGGGAAATTAAGGGAGAATAAAGTTGTCTGAAAACCGCAGAATTCTCTCCAAGTGCTGTATATTCTTGATTCAGTGGGTAAAAATTGCAATACCAATGTGACGTAACATGTAAATAACGACCAATATGACCAAATCATAAATTTTTGTAGTATGCTTAATATTTAACCCTGAAGGTTAAGCTTCAATGATCTCAGGTCACAAAGAATGTCAAATGGTTAGCTTCTCTGTGTCGATATATAACTGAAATACCATCACCATGCATAATGTATTGTTTTCAACAGCTTCCACTAACAAACATTCAATATGTTTTTTTTCATTTTCGACATTGTTTACATATATGTTGTATATCGAACCAAATAAATACACGTTTAATTTTACAAGGGTAACCTTGAAGCAAAGTGGACATTATCATCAACACAGTAGGATTTAGCTGCAGATATCTCAACAACGATATGAACATGATAACAATAAATACAATTTATTTTTTCAAGTAAATTGGTAAATTATTATGTATTTGTAATACAGTAGTTGCACTAAATCTTTATTTTTAAAAATGCCGGGGTTTTTTTCTCAGTGTGACGTCTCCTGATTATAATGTGTGCCAAGGTGAAACCCTGCAATTGCTAGCCGACGCCACTGCTGACAAAACGGCCTCCAGCCTCGGGAGTTCTGTAAGAATTCCTCTATTTTGGACCACTATTCCGCGTTGGCCAGACATCTTGGAAGAGGTGGGAGTTCGCACACTTCATCTCACCACGTGCTCGTCTGCCAATCAAATAACTGTGGTGTACCCATGTATACTGCCGATTGAACAGAGGCAAGGCGATTTAAGAAACGTTGCCCCATTCTGTCAACTGCTACAGCAGGAGAGCGAACAGGCGCCTTCTGTTGTAAGTCCAGTGTGTTAATCATTATGCAACGGTCGCATCTCGAAGGTTATAAGTAAACACATTTGTCTTCTTGGTTCTTTCGGTAAAGTCACGTAGAAGGGAAGTAATAAAATAATAAAAATAAAACATAATAAAACAATTCTCACGACGTTTCGGCCACAACGCAGGCAGCCGTCCTCAGGCGAAGAATGAAGCACCTCCAAGCTTGGAGCGTATATTTAAGCTGGGTTAGAGGGGGGGAGGTGGGAAGAAGAGCGCCTAAACAAAATAATTTGCATATCAAGAGGAATTCAGCATATGGAAAATGCGTAGGAGGTGGGCGGGGGGGGGGTTCCAAATCAATACTATGCCCGTGCATTATGCAGGATTAGCAGCATCAAAGGGGGGGGGGGGGGTAGCATTAACAAAGGAAAGGAATGTTAATAGTATGTAGCTGCAGTTACTAAACAACCACGTAAAAAACGAAAGTATAAACTGCATAACAAACTAAAGTATAAACTACATAGCATCATCAGTATACTTACTATACTCTACAATAAGCTGAGTTACTAACAGTAAGTAATACATAAAAAATTCTACGTTGTAAAAAATTATATAATATGCTTCCATCTAAACTTTATTCTCTTACATCACACGCGTCTATACCGTACTATATACTGCCATAGGCAAACCCAACATTAAATTACATACTGTATTGCTATAAACCACCCTATACCTTATACATTTTAATATAACACTATGTATTATTCTACCCACCCTAATGTGTATCGAAATGGTTTATTACGTCCTTCCAGTGATTGCTAAGCCAGAATCCATCTTCTCGGTTAAAATTGTCTCTGTGTTTGTATATGTGGATCGCCTCATGAACGAATCTCTCATGATAGTCAGATGGCTTGCAGAGAACCTCTGTCTTGGAGAAGTCAATGTCATGTGAGCCCACTGAGTTGTAACAGTGATCTGCCACGGCTGAGGTGTTTGTCCTACCGTGTTTCAGGTCAGCTTTATGTTCACGGATGCGGTCTGAGACATGTCGTTTGGTTTCCCCAATGTAACTGCTACCACAGAGGCAACTTAGTTTGTAGACACCAGGGTACTGTATGTCTGGAACCACATCTTTTACAGACGGTACCAGATCACGGATTTTATGTACTGTGTTGAATCGGACCTGGATCTTGTGTTTAATCAGGATTTTGGAGATCTTTTTTGTGACCCCAGCAATGTAGGGTAAGGTGATGGTCTTGAAAGGCTCCTCAACAGGATCCTTCTTGATGGTTGGAGTGATGGCTTTGCGGATTGTGTAGTCGGAGTAACCACTAGCCTTAAGAGCTTGGCGTACGTGTTTGAGTTCACTGGAAATGTGTTCATGGTCGGAGATGCATTGGGCTCTATGATATAGAGTCTTGATGAGGGAATTCTTCTGGGATGGATGGTGGTGGGAATCCGGTTTTAGATAAGCATCCGTGTGGGTGGCTTTCCTGTAGACAGAGTGGCTCATTGAACCATCAGGTCTCCTTTTGATTAGGACATCCAAAAAGGGTAGCTTGCCATCATTTTCGACTTCCATGGTGAATCTGATGGCTGGGTGTATGGAATTGATGTGGTCGAGAAATTGGTCTAGAGCAGGCCGGCCATGTGGCCAGATGACAAAAGTGTCGTCTACGTACCTCTTCCATAAGGTCGGGCGTAGAGTGGCAGTCTGGATGGCGTCCGTCTCAAATTTCTCTATGAAGATGTTGGCTACAACCGGAGATAGGGGGGAGCCCATTGGGGTGCCCTCAATTTGCTTGTAGAAGGCTCCATTCCAGGTGAAGTATGTATTGGTTAAGCAGTGTCTCACCAGGGGGGGTACCCCAGCATTCAGTCCTTGATGAACCAAGTCTTCAATGATTGCGATGGTGTCAGGCACAGGCACCTTGGTGAACAAGGAAACCACATCAAAACTGACAAGCAGGTCGTCTGGGGACAGGGCAATCCCCTTGATTGTCGATACCAGGTCAGTAGAGTTTAGTACTGCAGAGGTGGTTTTTCCAGTGAAAGGCCGTAGGATTTCGGACAAAAAACGGGCCAGTTTGTAAGTGGGGGAGTTGATAGTAGAGACAATGGGACGAAGAGGTGTATCTTCTTTTTTTTGTCATCTGGCCACATGGCCGGCCTGCTCTAGACCAATTTCTCGACCACATCAATTCCATACACCCAGCCATCAGATTCACCATGGAAGTCGAAAATGATGGCAAGCTACCCCTTTTTGGATGTCCTAATCAAAAGGAGACCTGATGGTTCAATGAGCCACTCTGTCTACAGGAAAGCCACCCACACGGATGCTTATCTAAAACCGGATTACCACCACCATCCATCCCAGAAGAATTCCCTCATCAAGACTCTATATCATAGAGCCCAATGCATCTCCGACCATGAACACATTTCCAGTGAACTCAAACACGTACGCCAAGCTCTTAAGGCTAATGGTTACTCCGACTACACAATCCGCAAAGCCATCACTCCAACCATCAAGAAGGATCCTGTTGAGGAGCCTTTCAAGACTATCACCTTACCCTACATTGCTGGGGTCACAAAAAAGATCTCCAAAATCCTGATTAAACACAAGATTCAGGTCCGATTCAACACAGTACATAAAATCCGTGATCTGGTACCGTCTGTAAAAGATGTGGTTCCAGACATACAGTACCCTGGTGTCTACAAACTAAGTTGCCTCTGTGGTAGCAGTTACATTGGGGAAACCAAACGACATGTCTCAGACCGCATCCGTGAACATAAAGCTGACCTGAAACACGGTAGGACAAACACCTCAGCCGTGGCAGATCACTGTTACAACTCAGTGGGCTCACGTGACATTGACTTCTCCAAGACAGAGGTTCTCTGCAAGCCATCTGGCTATCATGAGAGATTCGTTCATGAGGCGATCCACATATACAAACACCGAGACAATTTTAACCGAGAAGATGGATTCTGGCTTAGCAATCACTGGAAGGACGTAATAAACCATTTCGATACACATTAGGGTGGGTAGAATAATACATAGTGTTATATTAAAATGTATAAGGTATAGGGTGGTTTATAGCAATACAGTATGTAATTTAATGTTGGGTTTGCCTATGGCAGTATATAGTACGGTATAGACGCGTGTAATGTAAGAAAATAAAGTTTAGATGGAAGCATATTATATAATTTTTTACAACGTAGAATTTTTTATGTATTACTTACTGTTAGTAACTCAGCTTATTGTAGAGTATAGTAAGTATACTGATGATGCTATGTAGTTTATACTTTAGTTTGTTATGCAGTTTATACTTTAGTTTTTTACGTGGTTGTTTAGTAACTGCAGCTACATACTATTAACATTCCTTTCCTTTGTTAATGCTACCCCCCTCCCCCCCCCCCCTTTGATGCTGCTAATCCTGCATAATGCACGGGCATAGTATTGATTTGGAACCCCCCCCCGCCCACCTCCTACGCATTTTCCATATGCTGAATTCCTCTTGATATGCAAATTATTTTGTTTAGGCGCTCTTCTTCCCACCTCCCCCCCTCTAACCCAGCTTAAATATACGCTCCAAGCTTGGAGGTGCTTCATTCTTCGCCTGAGGACGGCTGCCTGCGTTGTGGCCGAAACGTCATGAGAATTGTTTTATTATGTTTTATTTTTATTATTTTATTACTTCCCTTCTACGTGACTTTACCGAAAGAACCAAGAAGATGAATCCCTGCAGTCACGAAAGCTTTAAATCGAAATTTAAACACATTTGCTCTTTTTTTTGCTGTAGGAATCTCCCTCCTCTTTGAAAACTAGATTTTGTGCAATAAGATGGTCTTGCTATTTTTCATCCAAGTCACAGGTTTAAAAAAACATAACCTACTTTGAATTTGAACAGTGAAATATTTATATAATAAAGTTTTAGCTCACCAAATGAGTAATTAATTTAAACTATATCTGTAATTCCTCTGAAATATGTAGCCAGCTACTCTGGAGCTTCCCCTCGTACAGTTCCTTCTGCCAGCACTAGCATGAGCAAATAGTTACAGGGATGCACATTTTACCTTTTCCTATATATATCTTGATAAGTGTTTTTTAATCAAGGAAACATTTGCAATCTCGTTCACTCATGAATACAATTTACATATCTATAACAGGTGAAAGAGTGCGGCACCTGTTTTGTTTTACTGTTATAATGCATTCTGTGGTGAATGAGAATACAAACACACAAGCGCTTGTCTGAAACTCAAGTAAGGAAGACAGGCGGCAGATCATCGTATTGGTTCCAGACAATACCGTCCAACATGCGACAAAACATCCAGACACATACTTCCTTCAGTCTTTTGCAGTGGACAAATGACCCTTTAAAGATTTTTGTCATGTGACATGTTTCAAAAGGACCTTTTACATCTACACAGATAAAGAGAGGGGCATAGAGTTTAACAGGGTGGCATACATATGGACAATATTAATCCACCACTGTCAGAGAGAGGTGGAATTTACCACCGGCAAGGGTTCAACTGGTTTTGTTTTCTGCCCTCTGGGTAATATAAACAGAATATAATGAGTCACTTTGGCCTTCCAAACACCCATTAAAACATAAACAGACCATGCATGCAAAAGAACATTATGCATATTAAAAAAACATGCATTTCATTATTTCAGCTGTGCTGTTAATCGGAAACATACATTCGAAAGTACATTTATCATTGCAGTTCAGTGGAGTCTCTGAAGCACTCAATCAGACAGTTGTGGTTGCATAAACTATGTTTTATATTCCAATGTATAGTTGAGTATATATAGTGGATGTGTAGTGAGTTCACCTGAGTCGCAGACGCACTTCTTGGAAGCAACACATTTATTAAAACCAACACACGGAGTACTACCCCTTAACACATTAACAATCTATGGTGGTGGACCACCAGGCTCACTACTTTAATTACTCTGGCCTGGGTCCTGGTCCACGTGTTGGTGACTCTTGTAGGACGTAGAACATAGAATGTAGCTTTTTCAGGATGAACAACAGCAGCCGTTCCCTCTCGGAGGCCCGGCTTTTATTCTCTGTGGCGGGGCTGGCTCCGCCCTTCGCTACGACCACCTTCTAGAATCCTCTAGCAGGTTCTCGATCCCGACACGTGACCACCCCTAGCCCCCACCTGGGGCCCCTGTGTAGACTTTGCCGGTCACGTGTCCTTCGGGGTTAACCAGAGTGCCATGGCCCTTATTAACCCCATTCCCATGGATGGCACTCTCACACCCTATCCTGTAGGGGTCGGCACTGCACGCAGAGCGTGGTGCCACTCAGCACTGTCGGACAGTGCTCACCGAGCCCCTCTAGGGCCGGTACTGCACCCACATACGTGGTGCCCACGATGGCAATACATTGCACGCCGTGCCTCTCGAGAGCCGGCATCCGCGATGTCATTACAAATGTATAAAAATGCTGGGGTATTCAAATGGTGGTGTGTTGTTAATTTGTTTGTGTTAAATGTAGAATTTTTATCAATAGGTTGATGTTTCTGCGATTGCATTGTCTTTGTAAAACATACCCAGGATTATTTTCTTTCCAATTCAAAATTGGTGTATATTTTACTCTTTCTGTGTTTTTTCTGAAAGACGTTGGCGATCATGGCCTTCCAAAGAGCTCTTTCCACGATATTGCTCAAGAACTGCACATTCTAAACTGCTAGTTGCATCAAATTGTTCAAATTGCTAATGTACATTGAATAATCATTTATCGCAACAAAAACAATGGTGGATATATTTATTACGACATGTAAACACACTAACTAATCTATGCAATTTTGCAATTAAAATCATGACTGTAAAATTAGTATTATACAATCATGCGTTTGTGGGCGGGGAGGGGGCGACACCTGAGAATGCATGCAGATCATTTAATTTAATCTCGCATCAATTGGTAAAACAATTGTGGTTCGTTAATTACTTAGTTTTCTACACAGATGACTGTTGTATTTGATATATTCAATGATTAACACTTGCTGCTCATGTAGATAATAGGAATAATAACAATATATTTTTAACCAGTTAAGAGCACATTTAAACTAAACGTCTAACGGTCAGTGTAGATTTGGATCAAACAAGTGTGGATATAACACTTACACCATACCATGAAAAAGATCACGAAACATTAAACATATATAATCAAGACAATGTCATTAAAATTAAGAGGAAATTCCCCCCCCCCTCCCTACAAATCAAAATTAACTAAAAGGAATTTATTTTAAAGCTGAATTCAAATGTAGAACAACAAAGACTGCAATTTAGAGATTCGTAAAATACGGAGCAGCGAAATGTGTTCCTTTAGAGGCGAAATTGGCCCCTTGTTATTTCCATTTCGTAAAATGTGGCTAAGTTCTTGGAAAAAATGGCCATCATTTCCCCGTAATGAGGCAGTGACAGCCAGATCCTCTACTTCAATCGGGGCCCTGGCCTAGATGATCGGATGTAAATTTGACACTTTTTTATATGGTACACGGTCGAAACCTTAAATGGTAGAAGAGTATGATAATTATTAAATGAAATTAAAACAGACATAATGTATTGCTTATCAATTGAATATGTAATAAAAGACTTGACCACGATCTCTGGCTCAGTGTCCTTTATTCGGTCCGTACTGCGTTCCCACACGGCTGTCTCTCTTATTCTCTCTGTGCTGGTTCCGATGTCACTCCAGTCCACATCAGCAGCCCCGCTGCTGTTCTTGTCGCTCTTGCAGCCCCACAGCAGCTCCGCTGCTGTACTCTCACACAGCTCCCTTGGCTGTTCCTGCTGCAGCTCTGACAGCCTCGTGCTGTCTCCTCTTCTCGTCGCTCCTGCGACTCTTGGCAGCCACCCCGCTGCCCCTCACACACAGCCTTACTGCCTATCTCTATCTGCAGCTTTACACCTCCCAGTAGCTCCCTACTGTTCCCAGGGTTGGCTCCCGCTTCTGACGGTGCCCCCTCGGCTCGTACGCCCGCGTGGCCCCACACCTTTCCATTCACACCCCGACTCCCTTCTCCTTCCGGTTTACCCGCTTAAGGACCCCCTACCTTTCACCCACATCACCTGGCTCCGCCTCCTCGTGACGTCACATCCGGAAGGTCGCTTTCGCCCGCATTACAAATATATTAACATTTAATGCATGCAATGTAAAGCAAATTTTAAGAGGAGGAAGAAAGTAACTTAAAACACGATTTAAAGCTTTCGTGATTGCAGGGATTCATCTTCTTGGTTCTTTCGGTGAAGTCACGTAGAAGGGAAATAATAAAATAATACAAATTAAACATAATAAAATAATTCTCACGACGTTTCGGCCACAACGCAAGCAGCCGTCCTCAGGTGAAGAACAGGTCTGTCGGAAAGACAGCGTCTGAATGAACACCACCACGCTTGGCAGCGTATATTTAAGCTGGGTTGGAGGGGGAGGAATTTGCATATGCAAATGGTGTTCATTCAGACGCTGTCTTTCCGATAGACCTGTTCTTCACCTGAGGACGGCTGCTTGCGTTGTGGCCGAAACGTCGTGAGAATTCATCTTCTTGGTTCTTTCGGTAAAGTCACGTAGAAGGGAAGTAATAAAATAATAAAAATAAAACATAATAAAACAATTCTCACGACGTTTCGGCCACAACGCAAGCAGCCGTCCTCAGGCGAAGAATGAAACACCACCAAGCTTGGAGCGTATATTTAAGCTGGGTTAGAGGTGGGGAGGTGGGAAGAAGAGCGCCTAGACAAAATAATTTGCATATCAAGAGGAATTCAGCATATGGAAAATGCGTAGGAGGTGGGCGGGGGGGGGTTCCAAATCAATACTATGCCCGTGCATTATGCAGGATTAGCAGCATCAAAGGGGGGGGGGGGGAGGGGGGTAGCATTAACAAAGGAAAGGAATGTTAATAGTATGTAGCTGCAGTTACTAAACAACCACGTAAAAAAACTAAAGTATAAACTGCATAACAAACTAAAGTATAAACTACATAGCATCATCAGTATACTTACTATACTCTACAATAAGCTGAGTTACTAACAGTAAGTAATACATAAAAATTCTACGTTGTAAAAAATTATATAATATGCTTCCATCTAAACTCTATTCTCTTACATCACACGCGTCTATACCGTACTATATACTGCCATAGACAAACCCAACATTAAATTACATACTGTATTGCTATAAACCACCCTATACCTTATACATTTTAATATAACGCTATGTATTATTCTACCCACCCTAATGTGTATCGAAATGGTTTATTACGTCCTTCCAGTGATTGCTAAGCCAGCATCCATCTTCTCGGTTAAAATTGTCTCTGTGTTTGTATATGTGGATCGCCTCATGAACGAATCTCTCATGATAGCCAGATGGCTTGCAGAGAACCTCTGTCTTGGAGAAGTCAATGTCATGTGAGCCCACTGAGTTGTAACAGTGATCTGCCACGGCTGAGGTGTTTGTCCTACCGTGTTTCAGGTCAGCTTTATGTTCACGGATGCGGTCCGAGACATGTCGTTTGGTTTCCCCAATGTAACTGCTACCACAGAGGCAACTTAGTTTGTAGACACCTGGGTACTGTATGTCTGGAACCACATCTTTTACAGACGGTACCAGATCACGGATTTTATGTACTGTGTTGAATCGGACCTGGATCTTGTGTTTAATCAGGATTTTGGAGATCTTTTTTGTGACCCCAGCAATGTAGGGTAAGGTGATGGTCTTGAAAGGCTCCTCAACAGGATCCTTCTTGATGGTTGGAGTGATGGCTTTGCGGATTGTGTAGTCGGAGTAACCATTAGCCTTAAGAGCTTGGCGTACGTGTTTGAGTTCACTGGAAATGTGTTCATGGTCGGAGATGCATTGGGCTCTATGATATAAGGTCTTGATGAGGGAATTCTTCTGGGATGGATGGTGGTGGGAATCCGGTTTTAGATAAGCATCCGTATGGGTGGCTTTCCTGTAGACAGAGTGGCTCATTGAACCATCAGGTCTCCTTTTGATTAGGACATCCAAAAAGGGTAGCTTGCCATCATTTTCGACTTCCATGGTGAATCTGATGGCTGGGTGTATTGAATTGATGTGGTCGAGAAATTGGTCTGAGCCACTCTGTCTACAGGAAAGCCACCCATACGGATGCTTATCTAAAACCGGATTCCCACCACCATCCATCCCAGAAGAATTCCCTCATCAAGACCTTATATCATAGAGCCCAATGCATCTCCGACCATGAACACATTTCCAGTGAACTCAAACACGTACGCCAAGCTCTTAGGGCTAATGGTTACTCCGACTACACAATCCGCAAAGCCATCACTCCAACCATCAAGAAGGATCCTGTTGAGGAGCCTTTCAAGACCATCACCTTACCCTACATTGCTGGGGTCACAAAAAAGATCTCCAAAATCCTGATTAAACACAAGATCCAGGTCCCATTCAACACAGTAAATAAAATCCGTGATCTGGTACCATCTGTAAAAGATGTGGTTCCAGACATACAGTACCCAGGTGTCTACAAACTAAGTTGCCTCTGTGGTAGCAGTTACATTGGGGAAACCAAACGACATGTCTCGGACTGCATCCGTGAACATAAAGCTGACCTGAAACACGGTAGGACAAACACCTCAGCCGTGGCAGATCACTGTTACAACTCAGTGGGCTCACATGACATTGACTTCTCCAAGACAGAGGTTCTCTGCAAGCCATCTGGCTATCATGAGAGATTCGTTCATGAGGCGATCCACATATACAAACACAGAGACAATTTTAACCGAGAAGATGGATTTTGGCTTAGCAATCACTGGAAGGACGTAATAAGGGTGGGTAGAATAATACATAGTGTTATATTAAAATGTATAAGTTATAGGGTGGTTTATAGCAATACAGTATGTAATTTAATGTTGGGTTTGTCTATGGCAGTATATAGTACGGTATAGACGCGTGTGATGTAAGAGAATAAAGTTTAGATGGAAGCATATTATATAATTTTTTACAACGTAGAATTTTTTATGTATTACTTACTGTTAGTAACTCAGCTTATTGTAGAGTATAGTAAGTATACTGATGATGCTATGTAGTTTATACTTTAGTTTGGTATGCAGTTTATACTTTAGTTTTTTACGTGGTTGTTTAGTAACTGCAGCTACATACTATTAACATTCCTTTCCTTTGTTAATGCTACCCCCCTCCCCCCCCCCTTTTATGCTGCTAATCCTGCATAATGCACGGGCATAGTATTGATTTGGAACCCCCCCCGCCCACCTCCTACGCATTTTCCATATGCTGAATTCCTCTTGATATGCAAATTATTTTGTCTAGGCGCTCTTCTTCCCACCTCCCCCCCTCTAACCCAGCTTAAATATACGCTCCAAGCTTGGTGGTGTTTCATTCTTCGCCTGAGGACGGCTGCTTGCGTTGTGGCCGAAACGTCGTGAGAATTGTTTTATTATGTTTTATTTTTATTATTTTATTACTTCCCTTCTACGTGACTTTACCGAAAGAACCAAGAAGATGAATCCCTGCAGTCACGAAAGCTTTACATCGAAAGTCGTGAGAATTATTTTATATGTTTTATTTTTATTATTTTATTATATCCCTTCTACGTGACTTTACCGAAAGAACCAAGAAGATAACTTAAAACATTTAATTGTGGACAGTATTATATAATACTTTTGATAAATTATTTGTTTTATGTATGATGTTAAGTCGTTTATTTACTCTCCCCAATCCTACAGCCTGTTAAAGCATCAGATGTGCATTATCAAAAGCAAGACAATAAACAATAACACATTGAAGTGCACTGCCGTGATTACGTATACAAGGTAAAGGTGCAGCCTGAAATTGCTTGCTCAAGCAACTGCTGGCTTATACTCATTCATGCTGGCCAGATATTGCGGAATAGAAGAGGCTACCCACACGTTATCCCACTACTCCTGACCTGCCAAATGACTCTAATGTACTCACAACTGACCCCATTGTTTAAAATACCATGCTGGGAGATGAGGTCACATGGGCGAACTTTGATTCCCTATTTATTATTAGGCGATTCTGCAATGACAGTTGTGCACGAGCACAATTAACGAAAACTCACATTCATAAAAAAATGTCTTGAAAGGAAAAGCATGATTGGTGATGTTTTGGCCAATTGATCGTTCTGCACAGGACCTAGTTGGAGAGGCCAGATATAGAATGGATAATAAGAGTCCGAGACTGCACTTAATGCCACGGGGACTGATGAGAATAACTACTATTAATTAACTATTCGTATACCAATTTTACAACTGATCATCAGAAACGTATCCTGTTGTTTCCGTGTTTTCCTGTTAAGTCATTCTTATTGACCAATGTGTGTGTGTTTTTTTACGTGTATTAAACTGAGATTTTCACATGCATGCAGGAAAAAATGTTACAATAATCGGTTACTTTGCGCAAGATGAAACTCAGAGGTCGTCTTTTGCTCTGTAATCATGGATGTGTTTCTCCTAAAGACTTCATGCCATGGCCAGACTGCATAGCAACCCATCGGTTAGTTGAGTTATTCAGTAAAAAAATGTTTTACCATTTATTTTGTAATAAATTATATGCAGTACCTACATTTTTGGATTATTCTTCGTTACAAAGAGACCACTTCTTTTGGAAATGTCAATAAGATTAAAGGGCTTGGCAGTGCCAATTGAATGTTTCCTCAAAGTACGCCAACGGGGAACTTTATGTCTGTGTGTATCCTTTAAAGAACAGTGTGCTTTGTTAATGTGTCTGCCTTCCACACAACAATGGTGACTGTGCCATACTGTACCAGATGTAAGCAAATAACGATTAACTAATAAGAACTTGGTTTACTTTTCTCCATGTACCTGTTTGTATCTCCTTTTAGAGCAGATCATATAATTACATTTCCGACCACATTTGTCCAACTCTTAGCATAAATCAATAGATCTGTGTGATTGAACTCATCCTCATTATTAGCCATGGTCAATCCACTGCTAGATGAAGGCCTCTCCAGGCCACCGCCACCTCTTACAAACTGCGATGTTATTATTTGCCTAGCACCTGCACAAGTGCTCATTTCATCGCTCCATCTCATTTGTTCATGTCCTCTGGCAGGCGATGCAAGCCTTGGATGCCACTTCATCAATATTCTTAACCATTGGGCATCGTCCATTTTTTCTGTAACTAGTATAATTGTTTTCTATGGCTGATACATGAATACGTAAAATTATCCAAACTAACCTGTAATTGTGTTATGGCTGGGACAAGAGACAATACTTGCTTCTGATTACATCAATTCAATATTCAACCCAGCCATACATTATCTCAAAAATGATAAAAATGGTTGGCCATGGGATGTAACCATATATGTACATATCAACTGTAAATGAAGACAACATCAATATTTCTTCGTGGTAAAATGAGCACCAGTAAAACGAAATCCCAAAACTACAGATAACTGTACTCTTTGGTTCTGTCGGTAAAGTCACGTAGGTATAAAATAAAATAAATAACATTTCTGGCACAATACAAGCGTCCGGACGAAAGCTTCAAATCAAGATTTTACAGATAACTGCATCAATCATTAAGTGACATTTCAAACATGTGTAGCGACATTGAATGAGTCACTGTAGCGCGTGCCGCTGGGAGATTGGTAGGCAATGGAATTAGGGGTAGCAGCCCGTTCTACCAGTTGCACCGGTCGGCATGGCACGACGCCTTCTGTGAGATCAAGAGGGGTGCGGGGGCCAAGGGCGGAGCCTGGCCACGCTGGGCAGGAAAAAGTTCCGACTCACAGTCGGGGCTGCTGCGATCTGGCATGAAACTCATCATGCCGTCGTCATCGTGATCTTCGCCCTCTTCAAGCTGTGGGTCTGGCAGCATGTTGGCTGTCCCGACCCGGTATGTAGCTATCCCCTACGGCTGTGAAGGCCGGAATACAAAAGAGAAAGATTACCTCCTAGTGTCTGTGAATTAGTACACTAGATTTGGTGTCAAGAGTGTTAACAAAAAATGTATTTTCTTTATATTGTAGGGTTATTAGGATTTTTTTTCCTTTCAAATCCTTGAGGAAGATATAAGTTATGTCGATGTTCGTGAAGAGTAAGGCTCTCATCGGGACATCCTCAGAAGAAGAAGGTTACGGTGATGAGGGTTCTCAGGCAGCCTCGGCAGTCGAGACTCCAGTGGGGGGTCCCGGAGTAGCAGTCCCGGTGGGGCAGCGGGTGAAGGACGACGATCCCACACCACCGACGACTGGAGAAGGGCTGCGGGCACTCGGCGCGTAAATATTGGAGCTGCTCTCCACTGTTGGGGCAGCTGGGTAAGGAAGAGCCGGTGGAGGGGGCGACTCCGCCGTCACTGCCGACCAAGGGTGGGTATCGAGTCCCGCTGAAAGTAACCTGCCGGTGACAGCTCTTCTGGGGGCGCCTTCCCTCGCGCAGCTGTCGGGGGTGATTGGGCAGCCTTCCGGCGGCGGAGGCGCTAAATATTCTTCCCACCGCGCTGGACGATGCAGCTTTGGCAGCGTTTTTTTCCATTCTCGAGGTGGACGGAACAACGCTGCATCAAGCGTATGCCCGGTTGGTGGCAATTTTTGACCCGCCTTCCAATGCGTGGCAGAAATTCGTGTTGTGGAATCGGAGGGAGACAGAGACACCCTCGCCTTCCACAGCACACTATTGTCGTTGGCCCAAGATGCGTACTCAAGGATGGAGCGAGCTGGACTGGATCCTCTGGTGCTCGAGAAACTTTTGGCTCAGGACATGAACGTATGGATCCAGGTTGGTCACAGTCGTTGGTATGTGCACCCATCACGTCTGAAACCATATTGTCCACCTTATGAGGGAATTTCATCTCCACCATCTGATGGCCGGGTGTGTGATGTGGCTGACGGGGACTGACGTACGATCATCCAGGTTGTGCCTCTGCGAGACTGATGCCCATGGAACCGACGGCGGTGCCGCCCACAGGCGGACCGGAGTGGACGGTACAACCGACACCCGCTTCTTCCTCTCCTCTATATTTGTCCCGGGGGGGACCGTGCCCATTGGGCCAGCTGTGAATCACCCCTGGGGTTCCTTGGAATCGTGCTGGGCCCATACGAGGGACTGGCGACAAGGACCCATTCCAAGACAGTTCGGTTCAGATGACCGCCCCTACTCGTCATTGGGTTGTTGTTATTTTGGGGGCTGGATTATTGCCGTGCATTTCGAATGTTGTGTGGATATTGCGGTGTTCGTCGTCCCGCTACGCGACATATGGAGGTCAGCCGGGATGGCTGTTTTTTTTTTTACAGGGGCGGGGGTGATGTAGTGACATTGAATGAGTCACTGTAGCGCGTGCCGCTGGGAGATTGATAGACAATGGGATTGGGGGTAGCAACCCGTTCTACCAGTTGGACCTGTGTGCAAGGCATGGAGCCTTCTGGGAGATCCAAAGGGTTGCGGGGGCCGAGAGCGGAGCCTGGCCATGCTGGGCAGGATAAAAGGTGAGCTCTGACACAGTCGGGGCTGCTGCAATCTGGAATGGAACTCGTCATGCCGTCTTTGTTACAATTTTCACCCTCGTCAAGCTGTGGGTCTGGCAGCATGTTGGCTGTCACAACCTTAGTTATCCCCTAAGGCTGTGAAGGCCAAAATAAACGAGAGATAGTACCTCCTACTAGTGTCTGTGAATTAGTACACTACACATGCACAGAAATAATAGAGGTTTTTCTTATTTTTTTGGGTTAAAACGCGTAACCCCCAAAAAAACCTTAATTATGGATGATATTGGTCGCAAAAGACGTGTTAAAATGCACATAACTGATTCTAGATTTGAAGCTTTCGTGACTGCAAGGAATCATCTTCTTAGGTTTTTTCGGTAAAGTCACGTAGGTAAAACATCAAAATGAATGAAAATAAAATAAAATAAAATCAAAATCACGACGTTTCGGAGGCAACACAAGTCTCCGTCATCAGGTGGGACCGTCACAGCCAGATTAGCTGCATCAAGTGAGGCAATGATTCAAGATGTAATCCCTTAAAAGCGAGTTGAGGGGGGGAGGAGAGGGAGGGGGGAGCTCATCAGACTATGGTAGCCAATGAATGGAACGTATCGGGAGGGAGGGGGGGCGAAGCCAAAAGGGTGGGCGACGGCGTGCAAGCGATTGTGCGCAAGCGGCTAATTACTGCACACGCCAACACAATGGGCAGAGAGGGGGAGGGAAGCTCTAATACACATGATAGACAAAAGAACGAAAATGCCCATGTTAATACCAATGCTGGCTGAACAATGAAGAGAGTACTGTTAAAAAATAACTGGGGATGTTAACACTCGGTAAAGTAAAGTAAAATAGTGCCTGTCAGATAAGATGGTCCAAAAAATTGTAATTAAGTCTTTTTTGCGTGGTTGATAACATCTTTCCAATGATTACTAAGTTTGTACCCATCATCACGGTTGAAATTATGTCTGTGTTTGTATATTTGTATGGCTTCGTGTACAAACCTTTGATGGTAGCCGGGAGGTTTGCAGAGAACCTTGGTCTCGGAAAAGACAATTTCATGAGAGCCCACCGAGTTGTAGCAATGATCGGCGACGGCAGAAGAATCAGTTCTGCCGTGTTTCAGATCTGACTTGTGCTCGCGGACACGATCAGAAACATGACGTTTCGTTTCTCCAATGTAGCAATCACCACAAATGCAACTCAATTTGTAGACTCCAGGATACTGTAAACACATTTAATGTTAACACAAAAAATGTCACCTTCTGATTGGAACCACGTTGATAACATGACTTCTGCTTCTGCTGACTCAATGTCAGCCAAATGCAAAGCTAACCTGATTTCCAAATTCAACCTCCTATCTAAGAAGAAACCAGAGCCACACATCGCAAAGCTGGATGTTAACAAGACCGTGATTAATCAGAGTAACATCCCAATTTCTGACACTCTAAAAACGGTACTGGCCAAGGGACTAAATTTCGCCGTCACCCCTAAATATATACCAGTAGAAAATATGATTTCCCAGATTGATGTAGCCCTCAGAGGCATAGAACACATCCATGCGGATGTAGCAAGAGCTGAAATAGCTACGATTCTTAAGAATGCTAAGAAACCCACTAGTAACATCAGCAAAAACGAACGCTCTGAACTCGCAGACCTAAAAAAGAGAGATGATATAGTCATCCTCTCGGCAGACAAGGGCAATGCTACGGTCATCATGGATAAAGATTCATACAACAACAAAATCCTGGACCTTCTTAATGATGGGAGTTACTCCAAAATTAAAAACGATCCCACTAAAAGCCTAACGACGAAAACCAACAGTATCATCACGAGTTCGACTTCCCTAATCGAACCAAGCAAACGTCCCTCTCTAAAACCATCGGCTGCAAGACCTCCCAGACTCTATGGTCTTCCCAAAATCCATAAGGAAGGCACCCCGCTACGACCCATTGTGTCGACGATAAACTCTCCTACGTACAAACTAGCCCGTTTTCTATCAGATACTCTGCTCCCTTTCACAGGCAAGACCTCTTCGGCAGTACTCAACTCAACCCAATTAGTCTCTATGGTTAAGGACATGGTACTATCTCCTGATGACATCCTCGTCAGCTTTGATGTAGTATCTTTGTTTACCAAAGTCCCAGTACCGGACACCCTAACAATAATTGAGGACTTAGCCCAACATGGATTGAATTCTGATGCACCTGCGCTGGTTAGGCATTGCCTCACCAACACCTATTTTACCTGGAATGGCACCTTCTACAAACAGAATGAGGGTACCCCTATGGGCTCCCCTTTGTCACCAGTTATAGCCAACATGTTCATGGAAAAGTTTGAATCAGACGCCATCCAGACATCCACCCTACGTCCTTCCCTGTGGAAGAGGTATGTGGATGACACTTTCGTCATCTGGCCACATGGCCTCCCAGCATTGAACCACTTCTTGGACCACATCAATTCCAGACACCCATCCATCAGATTCACCATGGAAGTGGAGAAAGACGGTAAACTACCATTCTTGGATATTCTGTTTGAGAGGAGGCCTGACGGATCCTTGGGACATTCTGTCTACAGAAAAGCCACCCACACAGATTCCTACTTGAAACCGGATTCCCACCACCACCCATCTCAAAAGAATTCTCTCATCAAAACGCTATACCACAGAGCCCATGGCATTTCTGACAAACACCACCTGACTGGTGAATTAAGACATGTACATCGGGCCCTCAGGATGAACGGATACTCTGACCGTACTATCAGCCAAGCTGTCTCTCCCACCACACAGAAACAGCCACATGAAACTCCGACCAAAACCATCACGTTACCATACATAGCTGGCGTGACCAAAAAGATCTCCAAAATTCTAAACAAACATAAGATCCAAGTCCGATTCAGTACAGTGCATCAAATCCGTGATCTGATTCCATCTGTGAAGGATGTCGTTCCTGACTTACAGTATCCTGGAGTCTACAAATTGAGTTGCATTTGTGGTGATTGCTACATTGGAGAAACGAAACGTCATGTTTCTGATCGTGTCCGCGAGCACAAGTCAGATCTGAAACACGGCAGAACTGATTCTTCTGCCGTCGCCGATCATTGCTACAACTCGGTGGGCTCTCATGAAATTGCCTTTTCCGAGACCAAGGTTCTCTGCAAACCTCCCGGCTACCATCAAAGGTTTGTACACGAAGCCATACAAATATACAAACACAGACATAATTTCAACCGTGATGATGGGTACAAACTTAGTAATCATTGGAAAGATGTTATCAGCCACGCAAAAAAGACTTAATTACAATTTTTTGGACCATCTTATCTGACAGGCACTATTTTACTTTACTTTACCGAGTGTTAACATCCCCAGTTATTTTTTAACAGTACTCTCTTCATTGTTCAGCCAGCATTGGTATTAACATGGGCATTTTCGTTCTTTTGTCTATCATGTGTGTAACAGGTTCCGGAGACACTTGTAGAGGTAACTTCTTTATTACAATACAACACTCCAACAGTCCAACAGTCCTGATACTCTGTTACAGCCTAGGTACACAGCCTAGCTACACAGCCTAGATACTCTACTCTGGCTACGCTCCGGAACTCGCCCTCACAAGGTCGTAGAGTCGGGAGTTCCAGAGTCCCAGCGCTGGCTCTCACAGCATCCCAGGGTCTTCAGATGGCTGGTCGTGGGTCTTGGGTCTTGAGTTACAACTGGCCCCGATCGTCCAGGGAGCTCTCCTTTTATGCCTGGTACAACGAGGGGTGGGGCCGTGTGCGCCCCCAGATATCCCACAGAGCACACACAGCCCCCCCCTTTGGCGGCGCCAAGGGGATTAAGCGTCTGGACCCCTTGGGAACTCAACGCCTGGCGCCCAGAGGCTTAAGCGTCTGGACCCACCTGGGAACCCAGAGCCCCCAGCAGCCCCTCCCTTCTTATGTCACTACATTACCCCCCTCTACGTAGCCTCCAGCCGACCCGGCTGTCAAAAAAAAATACAATTGTACAATAAATTATTTGTTAACCATCAGAATGAGTGTGTGACAAATCAAGAAAAAAAATGAGAAGAAAGCGCCTCTCCCCCTCCTGTGGTCACCGATGCAGAACAACACTGTATAAACACATATATGCAGGATGAACGCACGCCCCAATCGCCCACTATACATGATGGAAAGGTGAGTGGCGTCGCGTTGGGACGAGAGTTCGTGGGCGGGGGTCATGAAAATCGTTTGAGTTTTGAGCGAGTCCGAGTGGCAGGTCCATCGGTCGCGACGGAGGCGGGAGGGGACCGACGACCCGCTGTTGCGCTTGTGTCCTGGGTCGCTGATCCCGCGGGCAAGCTTGTTCCTGCTGGGTCGGCCGTGGCGGATTTCATTCCCAAGGCACCTGAGGGCGGGGCAGCGGGACCTGCCCGAGAGTTAGAAGCAGCATCATCGCGGCGCGACTCGTCAGACATGTCGCGCTCTCGGCCCCAGAGATGTGAAGGAGGTGTGTAGGGTTGAATGTAAGGTTTTAGACGTGACGGGTGCACGAACCAACGTCGCTTGCCATGCTGGATTCTGACACACTGCGGGCGGAGAACGCGAATAATAACAACCGGCCCTCTCCAAGGCTTAAGCAGTTTTGAGGAAGTAGCCAATGGTACCTGCGGGCAGTGGAGCCAGGCGCGGTCCCCTTCTACCCAAACGTGGCGGGATGTGCGGAGATTCCGCAACCGCTCGTTGGCAAGCTGACGGGCTTCTGAGTTATTTTGAGCAGCCTCCCGGGCATCTACGAGACGACGCACATTAGCACGGATGTGGTCGGCAATCTTAGCCTTAGGTGCGGGCTGTTTAATGTGCAATTGTACGTCGATTGGGGGGCAAACCTCCCTGCCATACATAAGATAGAATGGCGAGTACCCCGTGGCAGCATGGGGCGCCATTCTATAGGCGGCCAAGACACCAGGTATGTGGAGATCCCAATCAGTCTGTGACTCAGACACCTGGTGGCTTAGCATGGAGGTAAGTGTCCTATGTAATCGCTCGACCATACCGTCAGTCTGGGGGTGATATGGCGAGGTGCGAATTTTGTGTGTCCCTAGCAGATAGCACACATCCCGCAACAGGGTGGAAGAGAAATTTTTCCCTTGGTCGGTCAGCAGGCGTTCGGGAGCACCCTTGTCCAGGACGTAGCCCTGGAAAAAGGCCTCCGTAATGGCTGCTGCAGACTGGTTGGGGAGTGGCCAGGCCATGGCCCATCGGGTAAAATATTCGACCCCAACCAAAAGGTACTTATTACCCCGAGGAGTAGCGGGAAACGGACCCAAAATATCCAATGCGACGATCTCATTGACCCGGGAAACTTTAATAGATTGGAGCGGCGGGCAGGACGGCCTAGCAGGTGGTTTCCGCCGTGCACATTCTGTGCAACCTTGCACAAGGTCAGCCACATTGTTTGCCATGCCCGGCCAGAAAAATTCCAATTGGATTTTAGCTAGTGTTTTCTGAACACCCAAGTGCAAGAGGCGACTGTGGGTTTCCCACACAAGTCGCCCCCGCAAGGAGGTGGGCACCACCAATGTGTGGGATTGGGAACCCCCATCCCAATGCATGAGGACGCCTTCCCGGATGACATATGATACGGGGCCCCCCTGCCCCCTGTGACCCTCGGCATCCCTAGCGCGGCGTCTCAATTTGAGGAGGGAGACGTCTTCCATCTGAAGACGTCCCCAGTCGTCCAACCCGAGGCCCAGCAATGCGTCCTGCGGAACTTGCGTGGAGGGAGCCCCGTGGTCCCCGACCCCATCCCCGGCCGCGGCCGCAAGGGATGGGGGCGGTACCCCGTCAGGCTGCCTACAACGCCCCGCACCCAAAAAACAAGCACAGCGCCCATTGTTCGGCAGTCGCGACAACCCGTCGGCGTTCCCGTGTTGAATCCCCTTGCGGTAAATGACAGTGAACGCAAAGTCCTGGAGGATCTCGAGCCAACGCGAGAGCTGTCCAGATAGTTGGTCCACTCGCAAGGCGTATTGTAGCGCCGCGTGGTCGGAGCGTACTGTGAAATGCCTGCCATACACGTATGGCCTGTACTGCTTTATGAAAAAAACGATAGCAAGCAATTCGCGGCGCGTCACGCAGTAACGTTGCTCCGCGGACGACAGCACCCTGCTGCCATAGGCGACGACGCGCTCCACTCCATTGACAATTTGCGATAGCACCCCTCCAATTCCGGTGTTGCTGGCGTCTGTATCCAGAATGAACGGAGTGGTAAAATCTGGATAAGACAGGGTAAGAGCATCGACCAGTGCTTTTCGGACGGCATTGAACGATGCCTGTTCTAACTCTCCCCAGCGGAATTTGACCCCTTTGGCCGTTAATGCGTGGAGGGGCTTCGCAATAGATGCGAATCCCGCAACAAATCGTCGATAATATGAGGCAAAGCCGATAAAACTCCGCACCTCCCTAACAGAGGTAGGAGTTGGCCATGAGCGCACGCAATTTGTCTTTTCGGGGTCCGTGGCAATTCCCGAGCGGCTGACAATATGGCCCAAATAACGAACCGAATCCCTCATGAGGTGGCACTTTTGCGGTTTGAATTTGAGGTTAGCCGCTCGCATTTTAAGGAAAACTGCCTTCAATCGCGTGAGGTGTTCATCAAAAGTTTTGCTGAACACGATTACATCGTCGAGGTAGATTAGGCATGAATCCCACTGGAGCCCAGCGAGGACCAGCTCCATCAGGCGCTGGAACGTCGCCGGGGCCGAGTGAAGACCCATGGGAAGTCTGTTGAATTGGAACAGTCCCTGCGGCGTGCGAAAGGCCGTCTTTGGTTTGGATGCGTCATCAAGGGGTAGCTGCCAAAATCCCGAGAGGAGATCCAAGGTGGAGAAGTAATG
Source organism: Lampetra fluviatilis (assembly GCF_964198595.1). NCBI lineage: Eukaryota > Metazoa > Chordata > Hyperoartia > Petromyzontiformes > Petromyzontidae > Lampetra > Lampetra fluviatilis. Next base: position 10,709,912 of record NC_136280.1, read on the forward strand.
CGCACCTGCTAAGGCATCGAGCGACTCGTCCATCCTGGGAAGCGGGTAGGCGTCGGCCACAGAAATCTTATTAAGTTTCCTGAAGTCAACACAAAAGCGGAGGCTCCCGTCGTGCTTCTTAACAAGAACGATCGGCCCCCCCCATGGGCTATTTGATGGCGCAATGACATCGGCCGCCAACATATCGTTGACGGCCACCCGTACATGTTCCTTTTCGGCCGGGCTCAACCGGAATGGGTTTTGACGAATTGGAGCGGCATCACCCGTGTCGATGTGGTGGCTTAGCAATTTAGTGCAGCCAATGTCGAATTTGCTTTGACTGAAAACGTCGGCGAAATCGCTCAGCAGCGTGCGTAATTTAGCATGCTGTAATGGTGACAAATCGGCAGAAGTGGAGCAAAGCATGTCGAGCCATCCTGTGTCAGGACCTGGCTTGGCAATGGAAGAGAACTCGCCCCCTACGTGACCCACGATCACATCTTCTGGCGGGGCTGGCGTCGCGTGAGCAAGCACCATTCCCTGACAGATAACGGCCGTTTCCAATCCCGCGTTAAGGACCTGGATAAAGGGGTCGTGGTCGCTTCGCACTAGCGTTTGTGCACACACGAGGTCCGACACCCGCTCAGCTGAACGCGAAGGCCCGATCACAGCACCCCCCATGAACGCGTCGTAATCAAGGGGTTTACGAAACCGGAGGGGAACTAACATCTGAGAGCCAGGAGGAATGTGAATTGTGCACGCCGCCAACGCCTGCACCGTCGTAGATGCGGAGTGCAACCGAGTGGGTGTTGGTAGGAAGGCCATGCGGCGGCCGGAGGGGAGCTTAATACACCCTTTGTTAATGAGAATTTTAATGGGCATCTTCCCCAAGAAATCTGTTCCGAGGAGGCACGGAACGGCGAGGGTTGATGAGACCAAAATGGGCCCAACTAATTGGACGTCAGCAATGCGGATCTGAGCATTGATCCGTCCGGTGATGCCCAACGAACCCCCATTTGCGGCATAGCATGGCACATCAACTGGCTGCAAGGGACGGCATATATCGGGCAAAATGTTATAAATTATGTCTGAAATGATGGTCGCCGACGCACCCGTATCGATCAACATACGAACATCAACGCCCTCGATGGAACCCACTACGGCAGAGGACCCTGCCGCAGCGGCAACGACCCTATGGGCCAACTCGGACCATTGACCCGGTCCGAGCGCCCGGTTGTTCAATGATGAGCCCGAATCCCCCTCCTCCGAAGCATGACCCCCCTGTGTGGTGTGAGGGTGCGTGCTTGTTGTAAGTGGGGGCCGAGAGTGCGAGGTGTCGTGACTCGCCTGGGTATGCCGAGGATACGGTGGTGGCCGAGGCGCCGGAGGTCCTGAAGTCCGGCGTCGGGGGACCCGGCAGCCGGACGCCACATGGCCCCGAAGGCCACAGTTGTGGCAGACGATGGACGCTCCGTCCTGGCGCGAGGTTGGCCGGTCCCGCTGGTGGTGATCTCGCTGGGATCGCCAGTTGGACGATCCGCGATTTTCTGTTGCTGCGAAGGCCTGATGAGGCCCCGAATGCACGTCATAGGCTTGTGCATCAGGTGGGCCTGCGCAGGCGGCGATGGTCGTGTCCTCATCGCAATGTAGGTGTGCTTGGATGCACCTGGCAGCACGTAGCGACGTGAAGTCGTCGTCGTCGTCGGCTGTCGGCATGGCAACTCGAAGCTGGCGGGCCAAGCTCATGAGCTTCTGCAGCACGAGTGACTCCACAGCGTCTTCATCCATGCGAGGGTAGGCAACCTTCGCCATGGCCAGCAGCGCGCTGCGGTACCCCATCGCCGACTCGGAGGCCTTCTTCCTCCTCGCATCGAAGCGGTGACGTGCTTCGGATGGGGGTCCATAAATCAGCCGCATCTGATGAAGGGCATCCGTGAGCGTGGCACGTTTCGCGAATGGCACAGCAAGGAGTGCTGCGAGGGAGTCGTCGTCGAGCATGGCCGGGAGGCCCTGGAGCGCTTCATACTCCGACCAGCCGGACGTCTCTATAAGAGAGACGAACCGGCGTTCGAACGCTGCCCACTCACCCCCCTCTGAAGAAAATGCCTTGAGTGCCGGCAGGCGTTGGTGGACGTGAGCCAAGCTTTCGTTGCCTGGCAACCCGGCTGAAGCTGGCTTCGCATTCGCAGCGCTGTCACTCGGCGGTGAGGGACGCAGCGCTGATGACGCGGCGTTGCTAGGTCGCAAACAGCTGTCACCCGGCGGTGAGGGACGCAGCGCTGATGACGCGGCGTTGCTTGGTTGCAACCAGCTGTCACCCGGCGGTGAGGGACGCAGCGCTGATGACGCGGCGTCATCGGGTTGGCCCACGCTGGGCCCGGAAGTGACGTCGCTCCCAGCGGCCACTGCTCCCCCCGCAGAAGTGACGACACACCCGGATGTATTTGCGGCGGGAACGGCCGCCATCTTTGTGTGGGAGCCAGCGGGATGGTGCGGCCGCTGCGCCTCCTCTCTCCCTGCTGTCTCCGCCTGTGAGCGACGCATGTCGTCCAGGATGGAGACGGTGGCGTGGAGCAGCTTGGTGAGGCGAAGCAGCGTTTCCTCCATTGCTGCTCCCGACGCTGGAGGAGGATCGGCAGGTATGGTGGACGACTGCTGAGCCGGCGGTGCAGCGTCGCTGTCGGCCCGAGTTGGCTGCCCCGTCGCCGCTTGCTCCTCAACATCGCCGTCAGGACTGAAGGTACGTGGCTTACTTCTTGTCTCCATTGCCACTTCTGACGCCAAATGTAACAGGTTCCGGAGACACTTGTAGAGGTAACTTCTTTATTACAATACAACACTCCAACAGTCCAACAGTCCTGATACTCTGTTACAGCCTAGGTACACAGCCTAGCTACACAGCCTAGATACTCTACTCTGGCTACGCTCCGGAACTCGCCCTCACAAGGTCGTAGAGTCGGGAGTTCCAGAGTCCCAGCGCTGGCTCTCACAGCATCCCAGGGTCTTCAGATGGCTGGTCGTGGGTCTTGGGTCTTGAGTTACAACTGGCCCCGATCGTCCAGGGAGCTCTCCTTTTATGCCTGGTACAACGAGGGGTGGGGCCGTGTGCGCCCCCAGATATCCCACAGAGCACACACAGCCCCCCCCTTTGGCGGCGCCAAGGGGATTAAGCGTCTGGACCCCCTGGGAACTCAACGCCTGGCGCCCAGAGGCTTAAGCGTCTGGACCCACCTGGGAACCCAGAGCCCCCAGCAGCCCCTCCCTTCTTATGTCACTACATGTGTATTAGAGCTTCCCTCCCCCTCTCTGCCCATTGTGTTGGCGTGTGCGGCAGTTGGCCGCTTGCGCATAATCGCTCCATTGTGTTGGCGTGTGCAGTAATTAGCCGCTTGCGCACAATCGCTTGCACGCCGTCGCCCACCCTTTTGGCTTCGCCCCCCCTCCCTCCCGATACGTTCCATTCATTGGCTACCATAGTCTGATGAGCTCCCCCCTCCCTCTCCTCCCCCCCTCAACTCGCTTTTAAGGGATTACATCTTGAATCATTGCCTCACTTGATGCAGCTAATCTGGCTGTGACGGTCCCACCTGATGACGGAGACTTGTGTTGCCTCCGAAACGTCGTGATTTTGATTTTATTTTATTTTATTTTCATTCATTTTGATGTTTTACCTACGTGACTTTACCGAAAAAACCTAAGAAGATGATTCCTTGCAGTCACGAAAGCTTCAAATCTAGAATTAATGCCCTCTACGGGGAGGAATTCAACCTATCTGTTAGAGTTTTTAACAGACAAAGAGACAAGAAGTCACAGCTTCTCGAGACGCTGGCCTTCCTCAAGAGATGCCGAGATAACAAGGTAATACCCATCGCTTTTACACTCACATCCGCTGCTGTGTCCTCACCGAACTCCAAACAGATCGTATTTAAAGCCAGCCTATCACTAATCTCGGAGAGAATAAGGTTACTCCGATCTGAACTCGATAATTTAGACAAGACTCTCTTACAAACACATTTAATGTTAACACAAAAAATGTCACCTTCTGATTGGAACCACGTTGATAACATGACTTCTGCTTCTGCTGACTCAATGTCAGCCAAATGCAAAGCTAACCTGATTTCCAAATTCAACCTCCTATCTAAGAAGAAACCAGAGCCACACATCGCAAAGCTGGATGTTAACAAGACCGTGATTAATCAGAGTAACATCCCAATTTCTGACACTCTAAAAACGGTACTGGCCAAGGGACTAAATTTCGCCGTCACCCCTAAATATATACCAGTAGAAAATATGATTTCCCAGATTGATGTAGCCCTCAGAGGCATAGAACACATCCATGCGGATGTAGCAAGAGCTGAAATAGCTACGATTCTTAAGAATGCTAAGAAACCCACTAGTAACATCAGCAAAAACGAACGCTCTGAACTCGCAGACCTAAAAAAGAGAGATGATATAGTCATCCTCTCGGCAGACAAGGGCAATGCTACGGTCATCATGGATAAAGATTCATACAACAACAAAATCCTGGACCTTCTTAATGATGTGAGTTACTCCAAAATTAAAAACGATCCCACTAAAAGCCTAACGACGAAAACCAACAGTATCATCACGAGTTCGACTTCCCTAATCGAACCAAGCAAACGTCCCTCTCTAAAACCATCGGCTGCAAGACCTCCCAGACTCTATGGTCTTCCCAAAATCCATAAGGAAGGCACCCCGCTACGACCCATTGTGTCGACGATAAACTCTCCTACGTACAAACTAGCCCGTTTTCTATCAGATACTCTGCTCCCTTTCACAGGCAAGACCTCTTCGGCAGTACTCAACTCAACCCAATTAGTCTCTATGGTTAAGGACATGGTACTATCTCCTGATGACATCCTCGTCAGCTTTGATGTAGTATCTTTGTTTACCAAAGTCCCAGTACCGGACACCCTAACAATAATTGAGGACTTAGTCCAACATGGATTGAATTCTGATGCACCTGCGCTGGTTAGGCATTGCCTCACCAACACCTATTTTACCTGGAATGGCACCTTCTACAAACAGAATGAGGGTACCCCTATGGGCTCCCCTTTGTCACCAGTTATAGCCAACATGTTCATGGAAAAGTTTGAATCAGACGCCATCCAGACATCCACCCTACGTCCTTCCCTGTGGAAGAGGTATGTGGATGACACTTTCGTCATCTGGCCACATGGCCTCCCAACATTGAACTACTTCTTGGACCACATCAACTCCAGACACCCATCCATCAGATTCACCATGGAAGTGGAGAAAGACGGTAAACTACCATTCTTGGATATTCTGTTTGAGAGGAGGCCTGACGGATCCTTGGGACATTCTGTCTACAGAAAAGCCACCCACACAGATTCCTACTTGAAACCGGATTCCCACCACCACCCATCTCAAAAGAATTCTCTCATCAAAACGCTATACCACAGAGCCCATGGCATTTCTGACAAACACCACCTGACTGGTGAATTAAGACATGTACATCGGGCCCTCAGGATGAACGGATACTCTGACCGTACTATCAGCCAAGCTGTCTCTCCCACCACACAGAAACAGCCACATGAAACTCCGACCAAAACCATCACGTTACCATACATAGCTGGCGTGACCAAAAAGATCTCCAAAATTCTAAACAAACATAAGATCCAAGTCCGATTCAGTACAGTGCATCAAATCCGTGATCTGATTCCATCTGTGAAGGATGTCGTTCCTGACTTACAGTATCCTGGAGTCTACAAATTGAGTTGCATTTGTGGTGATTGCTACATTGGAGAAACGAAACGTCATGTTTCTGATCGTGTCCGCGAGCACAAGTCAGATCTGAAACACGGCAGAACTGATTCTTCTGCCGTCGCCGATCATTGCTACAACTCGGTGGGCTCTCATGAAATTGTCTTTTCCGAGACCAAGGTTCTCTGCAAACCTCCCGGCTACCATCAAAGGTTTGTACACGAAGCCATACAAATATACAAACACAGACATAATTTCAACCGTGATGATGGGTACAAACTTAGTAATCATTGGAAAGATGTTATCAACCACGCAAAAAAGACTTAATTACAATTTTTTGGAACATCTTATCTGACAGGCACTATTTTACTTTACTTTACCGAGTGTTAACATCCCCAGTTATTTTTTAACAGTACTCTCTTCATTGTTCAGCCAGCATTGGTATTAACATGGGCATTTTCGTTCTTTTGTCTATCATGTGTATTAGAGCTCCATTGTGTTGGCGTGTGCAGTAATTAGCCGCTTGCGCACAATCGCTTGCACGCCGTCGCCCACCCTTTTGGCTTCGCCCCCCCTCCCTCCCGATACGTTCCATTCATTGGCTACCATAGTCTGATGAGCTCCCCCCTCCCTCTCCTCCCCCCCTCAACTCGCTTTTAAGGGATTACATCTTGAATCATTGCCTCACTTGATGCAGCTAATCTGGCTGTGACGGTCCCACCTGATGACGGAGACTTGTGTTGCCTCCGAAACGTCGTGATTTTGATTTTATTTTATTTTCATTCATTTTGATGTTTTACCTACGTGACTTTACCGAAAAAACCTAAGAACATAACTGATTCTGCATGAAAGTGTAATGACTGGGTGACACCTGCTGGCCTGGGAAGGGATTCACGGGTACGGCCCCAGAGTTAACAACCAATCGGGGAAGGAGGTGTATCTGGGGCAAAGGTAACAGGTGGGGCTAGCCGAGACACTCTGGGAACCTGCTCGAAGATTCCACAAGAGGGCGTGGTTGGAGGCGGGGCCTAGACACACCTGGGAAGATATAAGGGAGAGTGGACCCGGAGCTCAGGGCTAGTGTGTGGGGTCCTGGGTTCTGGCGTGTCACTATTCACCGACATCTCTCTCCGTCGTCCGGCCACATGGAAGATTTCCTGCATGGGTTCTATTGCCGTCGTCGTCACGCCGCCAGCCAGCGGCAGAGACGAGTGAGGGTGAGGAGACCACGCCGAGTTGATCGGCTGTGCATGTAGCCAGTAGAGGTGTTATTCCCTTGAGTATATTCAGTGGGAGGAAGAACCAGTGTTGGCCTGTGTTGTTCCCAGTGTGAGTAATAAAGAAGTACCCTCGATACAACGTGTCGTGGAAGTCGCTCATTACATTGGTGTCAGAAGTGGTTGAAAACATAGTTTAGTGCTAGACAGCAAAGAAGGAAGTATGTCTAAGCATCAGAAGAAATGGAACCTACCTATGGCATCTTCCGACGATGATGAAAACCTACCAGCCCCAGGAACCATGGTCCTGGTTATTGAAGCTGCAGCGAGTGAGTTGGCTGCACCAGAGATGGAGGAACCGGGAGCAGCCACTCCACACCAGCAGCCCAAAGACAGCTGCGGATGGTGTCAGTGCAGCTGGACCTGTTGCGGGCGGTTGTTGTGCAGTTGGTGACGCTCGTGACAGAGACTACGATAGCGGGTCGCGCTGCACTGACATCGCCGGGAAGAACCGACCGGGAGCTGGGGGTTGACGTTATGGCCAGAACGTCCGCAAGCACGATGGCCGCCATTACACGTGGTGGGGAGGACGCTCAGCTGGAGGCCGCCATTATGGGTGGCACGTGGGAGGCGTGGACGGAGTCCACCATTTTACAAAACAAGCGTGATACACAAGACACAGCGCTCGACGCTATAGAATGTGCTCCCAGATTAAGTTAGGTTAAAGAGTTTGTCGCGGCAGGAGGCGATTGAAGCGCCTTCACTTGGCGATTTGAAGCGGCTCTCCGATCAGTCCATTGGACAGAAGATGAGGCGCTGATGGCTCTGCCGACTGTTTTGGACGACAACGCTCTTGCTGTTTTCAGGGCTATTCCCACTGCTAAGAAGGCTACACTTCAAGGTGCTTATGCTCAGATGGCAGACGTGTACGAGCTGCCTTCTGGCATGCGGATAAAATGTATTCAACATAGGCGAGGGAAGGCCAAGACGCCTCTCCCCTACCGCAGCGCGCTGTTGCGGTTGGTGGGAGCAGCTCACCCCGGGGTGGATCCAAAGGCCCTCGACTCGCTCGTCATGGAAAGGATGTTTGGACTGGTACGAGAGATGGGAGTCGTTTTACCTGTATGTGATGAACAGACGTCCCGATGGGCCGCCAGGTGTCGTCAGGCCCATGAGAACTTGCACAAATGGGCTCAAATGGTGGCGTGGACAGGGGACCCCAGCTGAGATGGGGAGCTTATGGGGTGGTCGCCACGGAACGTCGTGGTGCAACCGGCTGAGGAGAAATCATCAGAGGAGGAAATCGCTGCTGCTCTCCCGGTGTGGAATCAGAAGAGGGGATGCCGTGCGGCGTCAGAGGAGCTGGAGACTGCACAAGCAAGAAAATCGGATGCTGCGAAGGCCCTCGCTTACCTGCTTTCGCTGCGGCCAGCTGGGGCACTTCGTGCGTGGATGTCAGAACCATCCTCGGACTGCGACCACGACTCCGGCGCCCACAGCCCCACCGATGGCTACATCTCAACCCCAACACATCCGACACCCGGCCCATATTGCAATCTCGGGCATCTATGGGTTTGAGGGTAATCTACACCCGGCATGACACACGCATTGGCACCGGGAAGCAGAATTTTTATATGTATTGGTGGCCTAGTTCGGGGACGCAGTGGAGTAAATTGGCATGTCGAGTGATCATGGCGGCTGAGGGTTCCTCGACGGTATCTTGCTCTATTCAGGGAATTGAGGTTCGTTTCCTGGTGGACACGGGAGCCTTGGCCACCATTATTTCCGATGTAATTTTTCAATTGTTTAAGCCGCACACAATGTTACGCTAATATACTGTAAACAATCGTCACCATCCCTGTGATATCAACTGGAGGAAATGAAATATCGAAATATGAATTTTGTTCACATAAGTCATTCTGCATGAGATGGATGAAAATGAATAGTTGAGCCCATGCTAGTTGTCTCCTCTGCATTAAGAATGTCACCATCCCTGAGCAATCACTTAGAGGCAAAGCGGAATATTAGGTTGCTGTAAGGTTTACCCTCCTTAGAATGCCTTCCCTCCGTTAAGCCCAATTTATCGGGTCCTTTTAGGGATTACTGCTACAATATTGAGCTTTTCAATCTGGTATACTTCTCTTAGTTTATTTTTTACAATCCTTTAAGTAACAGCCAATCTTCTTTTTTAAAAATGTTTAATTTTGGAAAATAGTGGAAAAATGTTGTTTGAGTTAATTTACAAAGAATATATGCTAAAGTGGCATTTGAAATATATTACTTAATTCCCATAATGCTTCAAAACAAAGGCTTCAACATATCGACAAACAATATGGATGGTGTAAAACCCCTGGTGTTTGGTACAGCTTGGTACAGTTGTCTAATAACAGCAAGGGAATGGAACACATCTGAGAGGACGTCAGCCGATGAGATGAAGCGATTAAATCAGTTTGTGTGCAAGTGCTGGATGGATTATTACATTTCAGGACAATGGGAGGGGGTGGCAGCTTCATCTCGCAATGGATTGACCATGACTGCTGCTGCTGCTGATGATGATCTATATAGATCTTTGCCCCACATTCAGTTGACCACATCAAATGTTTACGGTTTCAGTCGTGAAAAACTCTTCAAGAAACTAGACCAATGATTACATACCCATTAACCTCAACAATGTACATCACCTCCATCGAAGTCGCGATCCCTCTTCTAGGATGGCGCTGTCATCATCCTGGAATCTCACTCAGATATGGAAAAATACTGGCTAACGGAATGGAACTCTGTGGGTGTCCAGAATAAACACCTCAATTGAGACAAAACACATGACATTCCCCCAAAGTCACTCGTGAAGCTATCAACCGTATCAGAACATTGACAGGTCGATGTATATACCTCCTTCATGAATGGAAAATTAAAGAGAAGCTCCAGTACGATTTCTGCCATGCAACCAAAACTATGGACCATATAGAAAATCACTTTCATCTGCTCTCCTTCAACGGTGGAAGAGCAAACCTACACACATTATCTCCTGAATCCCTATTGTGGCTAGCAGACCTCGACATAGCATTTAGCTCTTGAACATTTTGCCATACACAAGAATATACTAGAATAAATTACATAGGTACTAATATATATTTTAAAGATAAGAAACATATAAAACTCGTGCGTACATTCCCACATGTACCCAATACAGTGAACGTATGAAATAGGCTTATTCCGTTTGTCATGAATGACAATGTATAGTCATAGACTGGATGATCTGATGCCATTTATTCAAAAACGTATTTCCAGGACTGTTCCTCAAAGATAACTGAACACTGGCCATTTACTACAGCACTTTCTTCAACTGAATGCTCTGCATCCGGCAAAGTGAACTTTAAAAGAAGATCATATGACCATACATCTCCTAGTTCACCAAGTACAAAACATATCTTTAGTGATTGTAATTAAATACGTACTGGTTGCTCGATTACCAAATGAATAGGCCCGTTCTTAAAAAAAAAACAGGAACATACATGAAAAACCATGTTGCTTTCATAATGAAAAAATTGGCTGGAGATAAAAATAATTTCACACCGTCGGTCTTTATCTTGGTAATTTTATGCAAGGTTAGGGCTATTTAAATTTCCTTAGAAAGGAAGGTATCAAAATTATTAATTTTACGTGTTAACGATGATTTTTATATCGATGGAGTGGTGGTGCAGTGTTTAACTATAGCCATCAACTAAGTAACCTGAGTTCGATGCCCAACCATCAGGAGTGGGTGATTTATGGTCGCGCCAGGCACACCCACCTCCTCACCGTCTCTGCCTTCACCACCCTGCACTGATCAACGTGGGGAACAATGGTCAAACAACCTCCATAATTTATGTGGAATGGGCAGGCCCTCATCCAGCAGTGGATTGACAAATGGCTGAAAAAAAGCTCTCCACATTTCACAAACAATTTCTGGACTCAAAACCAAGAATACATTTTCAATTACAGTGGAGATGAATGCCTAATTAATTATCCATACTATTGCACATAAAGGCTATTTTAGTGAGAGTAAATAGAGTTAATTACAATATAAGTACTTGATATGCATATGGTAACTAGAATTTTATTGCATGTACATTATAGCTGTTTATTTAAAGCCTAAATACCTACAATTCAGTATTGCTGAGGTTTGACACGCAGAAATGGGTATTAAAATGATGCTGCAGGTGATTAGCATTCTGTAAATGAACATTTTCACTCTTTGTGGGTTGTTAGCACATCAGTGGGCAGTGAGCTTCATGTAGCATTGCTGGCTAAGATATATAATTAAAAAAATGTAAATTTCGATTTAATGCTTTCGTGACTGCAGGGATTCATCTTCTTGGTTATTTCGGTAAAGTCACGTATAATGGAAATAATAAAATAATAAAAATAAAACATAATAAAATATTTCTCACGACGTTTCGGCCACAACGCAAGCAGCCGTCCTCAGATGGAGAGCAGGTCTGTCGAGTAGGTCTGTCGAGTACCTGCTCTCCACCTGAGGACGGTTGCTTGCGTTGTGGCCGAAACGTCGTGAGAATTATTTTATTATGTTATATTTTTATTATTTTATTATTTCTGTCTGTTTATAAAAAAAGAGGGAACTCGTTTTTTTTAGTTACTCAGACCAGCATAATATTGTTATACACCTGCTGTTCTTTAACTTTGTGCAACAACTAATTAGGCGATCGAAACGTCGTGGTTTCTTGCTTTTATTAAAAAAATGTTTTATCTCGGTAACTTTACCGAAAGAACCAAAAATAAAAAAAAAACAATGCTAAAAACTATTCTATTAACCACTTTAGAAATCCAATTTCTCCTCGTATCTAAAAATGATTTGTATAAAGCGTTTGTGTGTTCTTTTAAGTTAATAAAATAACTTTTAATACACACTGCAATGTTTTAACTTTTGCATAAGTTCTCTGCTCAATATGGAGGCTCTCTGCACGTATTTAAAAGTGCATTTTCATAAGTGAAAATGATTAAGCTGTTGTCAGCAAATAATGATTCTGTTCTAGGAGACGAAAAATATGTCCTATGCGAAGAGCCCATTCCTCTCAGCCATCCACCATCACCCACCAACCACCATCCATAACAACTCCATTACAGATTACTCACATGACATTATCATCATGTGCTGATAATTATAAATGGCTGTCATTGTGTTAATTCAGTGTTCAAAAACAGGTAGCAAGTCTGCTAACATACTTACAATTAGTAAAATACAGTCGTTTTTTAATATTATTTAATCAACACAACTATATTCTAGTTAATTGCTTACATTAAAAAAAAATCATAATTCAATGGGTAAGCATAGTGTTTTTTGACGTCAAACATGAATTACTCATTATTTTATACAAGCGTTATTGAGGGCCTTACACGACATGAGAACTTCAGTGATCCACAGTGATGGGAGGATGGTGTCATGGTGCCTGTAATCAGTGGCACACCGCAATATCACAAAAAAAATCACGTCGCAAAATAACAGAATATATAGAAGTTTGTAGCTGCGTGACTCCAATATCTTGCAAAAAGATTTGCAGATTTTAGGAGTAGTGGAGCATGTGACTCATTGTCCAATATTACCACTGCATCTCCGTCTGTCTCTCTGTATCTCCATCTCTCTCTCTGTGTATCTCAGTGACAGGGAGAGGGAAAACACGTGTTTGAAGCGCTGCAAACACGTGTTTCTCTCTCCGTATCGTCAGGCACCATGTGGGGAATTATATACTGTACATATTTTAAGCTCAGCAGGCGGCTTCAATGAAGCCGCCAGTTTTTTTGTGACCCATTGCATTAAGCAAAAAATAATTCCCATCAAGACGCCTCAGACATTTTTAAAAATAATTAAACACTATGATCCTCAGTTTTTACAGATTACAGGAGTTTTTTGTAATCACCTTCCAAAAAAAAGACCCAAATCCAGGAGTTTAGGATTTTTTTGCACCTACATTACGGGAGTTGCCACATTGCGAGGGCACCGTGAATGTTAGGATCCTTCGACTGTATTACATTAGTTGGACATTTCCCTCTATTTCAGTTCTTTGATTTAATGCCAGTGTTGTATCATGCAAGCACATTTAATGCAGTTTTATATCTCAGTGGGATCTTACATTGCTTTAAATTAAACACTTGATTGCGTAACCTCGGGTAATTAACTTAACATGGGAGTATATGCAAATGAGCCTGCATCTTCTGCTGGGAATGCCTGCATGCTACGTACAAGGAAGGTTAGCGTGCAGTCTCAGTTGGCATTTGATACTCAGATTCGTGTTAATAATGGCTTAATAGCTACATAACGGGGTACTATAGCTGTTTCCTTATTCCTTGGGGCAGTGGCGCATTTTTTCTACTTGTTCCAAAGATTCCCAGGTTGGGCTCAGTGGCCACGCTCGTGAATATTGAGGGCGCATTTGTATCCCTAAATATGCACCGTCTGCTTCAAAGTGGACCTTAGAGATCCCGTGACTTCCTTTGAAAGTGTGGGCCATTGTGTGCTGGTGTCACTTCTCCTCAGTTTAGGTCATAACTGGCTGTGATGTTCACCTGATGACGATTGCTTGTGTTGCGATCGAAACGTCGTGTTGTTCTATCTACGTGGCTTTACCGAAAGACCCAAAGAATATGAATTCCTGCCGTCACGAAAGCTTTAAGCCAAGAATTATTTAGGCAATTCAAGTAGTTTTAAGAATGGCAATAGGGTGCAAGAAAGGGCTACAGCAAACGTCTAGAGTTTATTTTGAAGCAAAATCTTTGTTAGACACGTTTTCCAGTTAAATATTAATCACTCAGTTTAATTTCATAAAACATAGTCAGTGGGTGCAGGATGTGTTGTGATAGAGCTATAGCGCGAGCCAGCATTTAATTCCCGTGAATAAATTTTGCTTCCATAAGATCCGCATGCCACCATGGAATTACATTATCTTTTCATACTGTGCATTACACGGTAGTATAACTCCATTGGAGTGTTATGTGAAACGTGTGTACTCTAGGCTTACACTTTTCATTTGAGATGTTAGCACTCTTCACATATTGTAAAATATATAAAATATAAAATAACATGACTAATATTTTCTGAATGAGAAAATTACCTTTAAAACATACATATGTATATGCAATAATACCACCTTATCCTATATCGTGCATGTTAAAGTTACTAATATTTAAATATAAAAATATGTTTTACCCTTTCTGGCAATAAAACAGGTGTTGAAATGTTAAAACACCAAATGGATACATTTAGCAAGAACCTACATCAGAGACAGCCTTTTTCATGGCCCAGTCTCACCAGTGTCAGACCAGAGAAGGCCAAAAGGTGAATAGTACAGAAACAATGCACGTGTAGTGACTTCATAGATGTCACCATGCTGTGGGTGCAGTACCGGCCCTAGAGGGGCACGGTGTGCGTATGTTGGGGCATTGATAAATTCACCATGCTGTGGGTGCAGTACCGGCCCTAGAGGGGCACGGCGTGCGGGTAATGACATCAATGGATGTCACCTGGTTGTAAGGACAGTACCGGCCCTAGCGGGCAGGGTGTGTGCCGACCCGAAGGGAAGGTCGGGTAAGGCCATGACAGTCTAGTTGACCCGGGTGGACATGTGACCAGTTAAGGCAACAGAGGGGCCCCCGAGGAGGGGGCTGTGAGGGTCACGTGATGGAACCGAGGTTATTCGTGAAGGTTCTGGAAGGGAGGTGTGGCCAGAGGTGGAGCCGGCCACGCCGGAGAGAATATAAGCCAAATCTTGAGAGAGCTCTTGGCTGTCCATACCAGGGAAGAAACCCTTCATCTATGTTCTATGGTTCACGAGTCTCCACGTACGTGGTCCGGGCAGTATGCTGTTAGCCCCAGCCTGCGTTAACAGTTGTTACATAGTTAGCCAGGGTGGTCACCACCCTAGGTGGTTGTGTTAAGTTGTCCTGCTGTGTCCAAGAATAAAATACGCTGCCTCCGAGTTGAAGAGTGTCTCAGTTAAATCCACTACACACGTATGAGAGCATTTATAGCTCGGGGTGAGCAGCTATATCATGGGACTTTTTGGCAGGATCAAAAGTATGGAAAAATAATAATAGGTTTCATCCTTTCTGCCAATGGAACAGGTGTTAATATGTTCAAATACCAAATAGATCATATTTGCAAGGAATCAAGTCTGCATTAACCACACGTACTTGTGATGAACGTGCAAACAAATATGCTCTGAAAATATATGCATTATATATTGCCCAATATCAGAGGTGGGACAAAGTCATTGTTATGCAAGTCCAAGTCGAGTCGCAAGTCATCAAATTCATGACTCGAGTCTGACTCGAGTCCAAGTCACATGACTCGAGTCCACATCTCATAGGTGGGACAAAGTCATTGTTATGCAAGTCCAAGTCGAGTCGCAAGTCATCAAATTCATGACTCGAGTCTGACTCGAGTCCAAGTCACATGACTCGAGTCCACACCTCTGCCCAATATATAAACTGTAAACGACATTATATTGGAAAATATAATATCGGGAAATATGTACTAAACATTTGTATTGTGTATTTATTTAATACAGCTACTTCACGTTAGTCCCACAACTGTACCACAACTATCAGAATAAATGACTGTATTGGTCATTGTAGATAACGTGGAGGAGAGAAAAAATGTATCCTACTTTGAGCCATAAATAAAATAGCCACAGCGGAAAGTGGACCGTGTCGCAGTCTCAGTGACTCACGCTTGAATCGAGCCTCTGTGCCCAGTCAGAACATTCGAAGATAGATACGGCTTGAAATGGACACATTGCTGCTTGCAGCTCCAATGAGGAAGGGAAACATGCATATGTGTATTTTACTGGCCACCGTTCCTCTCATGTGCTACAGTTTATTAAACAAGCGCAACCAATCACCACAAGACGCTATGGTACCTAAGAAGTAACGTTCCAATGTGTGTGAATGCAAATCTTATATTCAACTAACAATTTTTTTTTACCAAGATTTTTACCAAGTTCGGCCCACTCAGATATATAGCTCTTTTTCAGAAGCCACCTGGTCACAAATTATAGCTCAACAAAGTGACTCATCATGTGGAAATTTATGGCAGCCAACTACTCTAAATGCATGTTTTAAAATGTGGATGGGAAAAAAACTGATAAGAATGCACACAACTTAGGGGAGAACATCCAAACTCCAAATATAAACGCGTCAGGGTCAATATCGAACCCACTACCTCCTGTATACCTGGCGAGGTAGTTGACATATCACCACCGTGGTACCCCCAAACGAGCGATCTCACTCTCCATTTACAAAGAGCGAGCTCGCTATTTTGGAAACGATACATTAAAATACGAATTAAAAATAAAAGTGAACACCTTCATGCTGTAATCACAGGGCAAAAGTATGTGCTGTCATAAGTAACTACATTGCATTCGTAATACCAATTTCTGAAAACACTATTCCCATACAGAGTACATTAATATGCACTCTAACATGTACGTACGTTAATGTTAAACCACACTCCTATAATGTATTTAAGCCAATTAAGTATATTTTGAATATGCGGCAAAACATCGAATTGCATGTGCCTAAATGCAAGGATCTTTATTTGTTGTGTGAACGTGACTGTCACTTTGTGGAGAATTATTAATAAGAGTTTTAACCCAGTAATTTGTCAACCACTGTTCGCTTTCAAACCTTATTTAACATTGCTTTCTTCTATCAGGCTTGTGAGAACAAATGTTTAATAAAGCGCCCAGGAGAAATGAAACTGTCATGTTACTGAATTTATCAAGCGAAGCTGTGCAGTATTCTTAACAGTTGAGTAAAGCAGTGCAGGGGGAACACCATAGAAGTGAGCATGTCATGGATCAAGTGAGGCATTCATAAAGCCAGTGAAAAAAAAGGAAAATATATAAAATTGAAAAACCAAATAGTGTCAGAGGGATTGAGTAAATATAAAAGTAAATGATTCCAAGACTATGATGAATTATCTTCAAATGTTGAATATATGCATCGCCAGTTGATTACACTTCAGTATGCAACCATACACAAGTCACAAAAGCTTTGAAAACAATAATGGTATACAGTCAGAAGCATGTATTGGGTTATATCAAGATACCGTTAATTATTTTTGTTGAAAAGGACTCACTAATAAGAAGAATATAAATATAATAAAAAACGTTTGAGGCAATATCCCTATAGTACTTCACAAAAGAGATCATAACAGAGGGATATATCTGCTATGAAGAGGTGCCATTACCCAAAAATATCAAAATACTTTTTTTTTACTTTAGGGCAGTGTTGTCGATTCATTTATTGTGTTGTTTTTGTCATGTGTGTTTGTGCACCACGGCCAACACAGTATCACGAAAAAAAATCACCGTTGAGAAGGACCAATATTGAAATATTTTTACATTTTTTTACTATTCTAAAAGCAACAACAACACAAATACGTACTACCTATTCTTAGGTTTTTTCGGTAAAGTCACGTAGGTAAAAAATGTAAATTAATAAAAGTAAAATAAAACAAAATAAAAAATAAAAATAAAAAATCACGACGTTTCGGAAGCAACACAAGCCTCCGTCTTCAGGTGGAACCGTCACAGCCACGACAGCTGTATCAAGTAAATGAGAGATCACAAGAAATACCACCCCGTATATATATTAATAAAAAGTGTGCCGTTCCTGGCCCTTCCCCCCTCAACCATTATATATACGGGGTGGTATTTTTTATGATCTCTCATTTACTTGATACAGCTGTCGTGGCTGTGACGGTTCCACCTGAAGACGGAGGCTTGTGTTGCTTCCGAAACGTCGTGATTTTTTCTTTTTGTTTTATTTTACTTTTATTAATTTACATTTTTTACCTACGTGACTTTACCGAAAAAACCTAAGAATATGAATCCTTGCAGTCACGAAAGCTTCAAATCTAGAATAAATACGTACTACCTGTTTGGAATTCATGGGATACATGATAAACTTACCTTGGGTATATGTTGGTGATAAAAATAAATCAGTACCTTGATTTTGGAGAAGTGGTGTTATAACTAAGCGTGAACATTTAGTTAAAGGTCCACAATTTGAAGAACAAGGACCATATTCCCTAGCAACAGATGAATTCACATAAAAAACATAATCTTGATTGTGATGTAATTATTTTGCTTGTGTACTGACAACAAAGTTGAAAAGAAAAAAAAATCTAATCAGAAAAATATATCATAGAAAATAGCAAATATTTTGGAGTAAACTGTATTCAGACACAACTCCCAGTGAGTGACACATGTATTCACGGCTATACATTCATTTGTCGGAATACAATTTTTCCATTGATAATGAGGTTAAGTGTCTTGTGAATGAGTGCTTTGAGAAAAAAATTCAAATCATTATACGAGATGGGGATTTCATCTTTAAGAATCAAATTCAGATCAATAACAGTTTTATCCAGATAAGTCATTGCATTATACAACAGGATATGCAAATTCACGCAATGCATTAAGCAATTACACTACCGTATACACATGGGATGCTGCTATTGGTGTAATAGCACATTGGACTTGCAATCCAGCAGTAGATGGATTGGGTTCGATCTCCTTACGTGACCGTTGATAGTTTTGAAAATCCTTCCCTCTTCTGTTCACCCAGCAGTATAAATGGGTAACACCATTTCGTGGGCAGGTAACGTGCAGTGGGGTGAAGTGTGGGTACACCCACCCACCTTCTCCAAGGCATCTGGCCAGTGTGGAAGAGCAGTCTAAACTACCCTCGAGAGGGACTCTGTTGACCTCCTCCTATTGTGGTCACCCCACCTGCAGTGGCATCAGTAACTCATTGCAGGGCTGCACCTGTGCTATGCAGATGAGAGAAAAAGAAAGTAAATATATGTTCAGATTATTCAGCCACATTTTACTTTGGAATTGCTCCAGCGGCCGCTCCGCCTGGCCAATCAGGGTTAACGTGTCGATGATCAGCCAATCGCCAGGTTGAATTTGCGAGCCAGTCGACTGAACGTGAACCGGCGTCACCGTTGGGCATTGCTTTTACAAATACATACAGGATTTGTGTTTATGATTGTCATACTGTTATGAGTATGCTTCGATAACAAAATACTGGACATCAAGCATAACTTGGGAAAGACTATAACCAACGCATCACCATGTCACCTTGTACCATCACATCGAATATGTCCTCTGGAGACATCAGCGCCTTTCTCATATCTCTCGCTCAGAGCTTGAAGAGTCAAATCTGTCGCGCTCATCACCTCGTCCAGCAACCTCATCAACCGCGGTCTGTCCCTTCTTCTACTGCCTTCTTCGATTCCACACATGACCCTTTTCTCCATTCACTCATTGCTCATTACATGACCAAAGTAGGAATTACAGCACGCTCATTGCATGGGGTTGGATAATTGCTGGAATGAAGCCCACTTTCCTAATCTCTCATATCCAGTTACAAAACTATTTTCATTTTGCCCCTATTAAAGATAGTGGCACTCCTTGCTGATGTTTCGAAAATAACTATTCTTCCAGTATGAGCTATCTCCGGAATAAATTGTTCTACAAATACTCTTTGGGTCTTCCGGTAAAGTCACGAAGATAGAAAAATAAAAATCACGACGTTTCGATCACAACACAAGCAATCGTCTTCAGGTGAAAAAAACAGCAGGCGAACTGCTAAGGCAGGAATAAATATAGCGAGAGAGCTACTGCAGCCAGAGGTTATAAAAGTTTTAGATGGGTACAACCCAAGGGTAAGTGGGCGGGGCTAGAGATGGCAGGGCTAGGCCGGCCCTGAACAAGATCCGTTTAACATTAGAAGAAGTGAGTGTAAAGGCGATCGGTATTACATTGGTGTCGCGGCATCTCTGTTCTGCAAATGTTTGCCTCCTATTTTTAAACGACACATTTGTTAAGCATCACTCTGCATGCATCGCTTTCATGTGCCACAATTGTCTGGAAGCTGACTTGCCTGATTTATATAGCCAGGAATGGTTTATATATATATTTCATCTGCCTCAAAGACTGCCTCCTGTCTACAATGGTCATGCAGTCGTCCGTGTCCCACATGTTTGTTTTAAAGCTTTTGTTTCACAAAGAATTACACCAATCTTCAGGCCAGCCGCTACAATAGAAAAAAACTTTTGAGCTGGATAATGGAAACAAAACTTGAGATGAACACATTTACTTATTTTTTAATCCATCAATTTTATTAAGGCGCACCTGTCCCGAATGTATTGCATTAGTAAACATAAAATCAGAAAATTTTAACTTACAGGCATGAACATTTATTTCTACGAATTTGTAGCAATATTTGTTCTAAAAAAACGGATTGGTCAAAACCAGTCAAGAGTTTGCTTGCTTGACCAAATGCCGCTGGATCATACTGGTCTGGAAAGTCAATAAGCTGATGGACTAAACATATTTGTATTTATACGTGAATACACAGGAGAGAGCTATGATTTATCTACTTGTATCAGATACAGCACCAGTACTTTCAACTGCATGTCTTAATAGAAAATGAGTACCATGAATGCCATCCATTGAATTAACCACATTGCTTGGCGCAGTGGAAACATATAATTTGTAATGCATGTGATGAGATTAGGCACGTGCCAGGGTACATGGTCACCCTTGAATTTTCAGCTGAGCCACATGCAGTAAGGTCTAAGCGCCCCAGAGGTTTAGAGTAGATATTGCTATTCTAAGGATTTATATTTGAAATTAATGCTTTTCTTTGCTTTGATTATTGTTTTATTTCGTGAGGTTTTATTTTAAATACATTTTATTTTTTGTTTCTACATCCCATAGCAGTGTTAAGAGCACACACTAATTTGTGTATATGAAAACATATATATCAGCATTTCCTAAATAAGTGCATTGCAATCTTCTTGTCTTAGATCACCATCAAATATATTTGAGAAAATGTGACCAACTGACAGCAGCGGTGATTGACATTCATGGACCAGTTTTATCATAATTAGCACTTGTCGGCATAGTATAGTTACCAATGCTCACTGCTGCAAAGTCTTTCTCTGGGAACCATCTATGTAGACTCTCCACATATATTACTGTGGGATCCATTTGCTTGGCTAATGCTAAGAAAAAATTGCCCACAGTTGTCTGTCACTGCATCAATGCTGCTATCAGTCTGTCACAGTTTCTCAATTATATGTTGATGGATCTTGACTTAAAGCTTTCGTGACTGCAGGAATTCATACTCTTTGGGTCTTTCGGTAAAGTCACGTAGATAGAAAAATAATAAAAAATCACGACGTTTTGAATAGCAGTCCACCTGCTGTATTTTTTCACCTGAAGACGATTGCTCGTGTTGCGATGGAAACGGCGTGCTTTTTTATTATTTTATTATTTTTCCATCTTCGTGACTTTACCGAAAGACCCCAAGAGTATATTTTCATGGTGATCATAGACAACAGAACTACAATAATCAGAATGCACTTCTTTAGTTGATGATGGTGTGTTTTGTGCATATGCATAAATGGCTGTGTGCTTTCTACAGATTTGTGTGTCTTGTTTGATACGAATGGTTTTCCATCCTGCACCATCATTGCTAAGACGATATGTGCTTGTCATTTACCGAGTTGATCACAGAGCAGTGCAACACTTATTTGAAATATATAGTCAAATATTCCTTAATATTTTGTCAATCAGAATTTTTTGTTAATTAATTAAATGCAGACCTTAATATTTTTTTGCTGAAGTACTATTATGTATGTGTCGTGACATGGAATGAGTCACTGTTGCGCGTGCCGCTGGGAGATTGGTAAACAATAGAATTAGTATTCTTGGTTCAATCATCATCAGGTATGAAAACCTGATGATGATTGCTTGTTTTGCAGTCGAAACGTCGTGAGAATTGTATTGTTTTATTTTTATTATTTTATTATTTCCCTTCTACGTGACTTTACCGAAAGAACCAAGAATATGAATCCCTGCAGTCACGAAAGCTACCAATTGCACCTGTGGGCAAGGCACGGAGCCCTCTGGGGGATCCAGAGGGGTGTGGCGCCGAGGACGGAGCCTGGCCACGCTGTTCAGGATAAAAGGCGAGCTCCAACTCACAGTCGGGGCTGCTGCGATCCAGAGTGGAACTCGCCGTCGTCCGTCGTCGTCGTGATTTTCGCCCTCTGCAAGCTGTGGGTCTGGTAGCATGTTGGCTGTCCCGACCCGGTATATAGGTATCCCCTAAGGCTGTGAAGGCCGGAATAAAAGAGAGAGAGTACCTTCTACTAGTGTCTGAATTAGCACACAACATATGTACACATCCACGCACATTATTTCAAAATATTTTTTATATAATAAAAAAACCTTTTTTTAAGCCAATTTTGTAGATTTTTTTTTTTACTATATGCAGTTTTTCCACACATTTCTCCTCTGCTCTTTCAGTCATTGTTTTTTTGTTTGACATTTCACCTTTTTGTGTTTGGCATTTTGCTGCAGATGCTTTATGTTTGTTCAGAATATTTTTTCTAGCCCCACTTCTATTTATAGTATTGTTACTTAATTGTGTTGTGTTTATGAGGGTTTGGTTTTATTTTTTTTACGTGTTTTTATAACTGGAAGGATTAGTAATTTAGTCAAATAATATAATAAATATATTTTTTATAGTAGATTACTCGGGCCCCTTTAAAAACGGCGGCTGCAGGGATATATTGTCTGCCAAAGGCAGAAAACTATCTACAATCCACCAAACTTTCCACAGCACACATGGGAAATAAAGTGAGACCTTAAATTCCCCAAAACTATTTTTGTCTTATCTAATTCGTCGAGTTATTGAATCGATATTCACTAGAGTAATCAATTACCTAAATAATAAGATAGTTAATCTCTACTCCTTTTGTTCTGCTACCCATTTTTTTTAGGTGCAAGGTTTCAAATATGTATTATTTTAAATATTGACACTGCAGGAAAATACTGATTATAATCCATTGCAAAAGTTGCTATGGCAGATGGCACCAGCTTCACTGCGGTCCAGCACATTAACAAAGATCAAAAACATATATTTTCAGAGTCTCGAATCCAAAGCTAACTCTACTTTCATGCATCTGAAAACTGCTCCGCAACAACTCTCCACGAGTTGAATGAGGCGCTGCACCAGTGCTGTCTGCATTGGCATGAGACTCGCTGCCCTATTAGTGGCCTAATATTCTGTGAGACGTTAAAGGACTTTCACGTGTCCCTTGACCCAGAAAGGTTAAACTGCCAGTCAAAGATGTATACGGCCCTTTGACGAAGCTGCCGGTTGTTGGTTCAGGGAGAATGGCTAGGGTCACACATATACACTGCAGCTGCCTACAGCTACAAGTTATCATCCACCGCATGTGAACATCGCTTTCTACCATTTAAAATGTACAATGAGAAAAGAATGGGTTTTTTCGAAGACCAAATCAAAACATTATGGGGCATCCCAAATCAGAGGTTAATGCTCCTGAATAGAAAATCTGAATGACACACGTACAAATTCAGTTTATTCGTGACCCAATTACGAATGAATTTGTTCATCCGGGGGTTGAAAAAATCAGGTTCTCTCTTTCAAATATCTGGGGTCATGGCCATCCAAATATCCGGAGTTATTTGACGAATTCTTCCAATTATCCGGAGTCGGGACCACGAATAAATCGAGATATTTAGAAAACTCTTCCAAATATCTGGGGTTATCAGGCCTAAAGTTGATGAACAGATCCTAGGACTGCCTCGTTCCACCAAATCAAGTAAAGGTGCAAATGCCGATTCAGTGCTTCCTGCACTGCATTGTTTTGGTGCGAGTTCGTGTTTTCTCCTAACGTGATGGCATGTAAGCCACCTTCCCATACGCATCTAATGTTATGAGACACCGCGTAGGACTCGTGCCTACGGGACAGGCGCCTATTGATTGTGATCTCTTTCTATGACGTAAACTTTGTCACAAAACGCCCTCGAGGGTCCCACATCCTTGCTTTTTGTCACGGGTAGGCGGATCACTTCTAAATATCTGGGCAAGAGAGCACCGATTCATAGAGTTATTCGGCAAATTCTTCCCATTATCTGTTGTCCGTGGTCACTCCCTGGTTGGGACCCCGGATATATGGAACTGGAGCACCCCCTTCCCTCCGGTTTATTCCAGAATTTGACTATACAGTAAGTCCTCGCTAAACATATGCTCACACAATGGATTTTCGCTACAACGCGGTTCTTCCATTAGGGGACACTTTTCATACAATGTGGAACATGTCCGTTATAACTCTGGATGCTCCCCGATACTGGACTACTTTCTTAAGCTGTGCAGCTGAGCAGTGTGATACAGTACCTTGAGTTATGTACCTTGTTCATCATCTAATGTTTTTTGGACACTTGCTGCAACCACAAATAAATCTGCTCAGGGGAACCAAGGGACTCGCACCACCAAAGGCTCAGATGGCCTCACTAGAACAGATGCACTGCGTGAGATTGCTGCATGCATCATGGGTGCAGATAAAATAAAGAACGGGACAGCTACTGTTTAGGTTTTCACAGTTGTGCTGTATATCTCTCCGATGTGTTTTCTGGTTGAGACGTGTTTTTTTTCGGCATGGTCTGACATTTCACTGCACACGCTGAGAGAATCCTTTTCATATTTCTAGGCGTTAAGAATTTAGTTTTCTGAAGAACCTTGCAGGACGTGGAGTGCAACGTCAGACATCTTACCGTACAGCACATGGTACAACCCGTAAACACATCGGAGAACCTCACGGGTCTTCTGTTAGTTTAGTCAATAAAATCGATTTAGGCAGGGGGTTTTCCCGAGTGGGTGAAGATGAAGTTTCGGCGAGCACCAGTCAGCTCTCAGAGTGTTGCAAGACGTCCACTGTGTACAGGACGTGCCACTTTAGCTTTCAGCCAATTTAACATTTGAATTGCACACTATGTCTGAAACAAGGAGTACAGGAAGGCCAATATGCTAGTTCGACTCAAATGTCCACATTTTAAGGAACAAATTCTACTAATTTCATTAAAATTGCTTATGGCGCACAGAATGTAACATTTGAATTTGAAGTTAATACTGATAATCGAAGAGTTATATTTAGAGGGTCAGGATCTAGGCGTTGCAATCTCAGCCAGCAAATATAAACTGAAAATAGTAAAGATTGCTTATTTTATGAATTCCTTGGCAAATGCAATAAACATTGGCAAAATATGGGTCAAATGTAACCCCAATGTTAATTGACAACTCAGCAATTCCCAGACAGATAATTGACCTTTTTCCCCCATAAAAAAAATGTCAGTGCACCATCTTGCAATTCAAAGCAGCTGGAATGAAGCCACAATGTCCCTATTTATCATTCCTGAGCCTTATTCTCATCCCTTACAATGGTCCAATGCACTTATCAGCCAAGGCATCTGTTGGCATGACGTTGCCAAGTACCAATAATTATGCACATGTATTACTTTCTAATAGTAACATAATGGGATGAATAGTAACGTAGTAGAATTATAATAATTTCCGAAGAGCACTATAAGGACCATGAATGAAATAATTTAATAGAATAGTAGAATTGTGTTTTGCAAATTGTACAAAGTACTGCATAATATAGGTGTAGACTTTCAAGTATATGTTCATGCCACTGCTGGTGGAAGAGTGTACACAAGACTGCTAGAAGGAGCTGCAGAGGGTATATCGGCCGAATCACAGCCATCAACAGCGTGGGTACAGCCACCTCTAGATGGCTGGCCAGTGTGGAAGGCAGAGAGTTACTAACGAATTCGGTTTTTTTTTTCAAAACTTATATTAGCTTCTGCAGATTACATGCATTTTAAATATTGTTGCCATGATAATTGTACATTTTTTTTAGGCTGACTTTATATTAGCTGTGCAAGATGTGATGAACACAAATGCCTCAGCATAATAGATTTGTATTATCAATGCAATATTTGTATTAGTTTGTATCATATTGCAAATACAAAGATTCAGTATACTTGCAAATCAACCAGGATACTGAATTATTACATGTAAGTCTTACTGGATACTTGCTTCACAAATACAATATTGTAATCTCTGATTAAAACTCATGCTTGATAAATGTTAAGTGTACACTTATATTATTTGGTTCTTTCGGTAAAGTCACGTAGATGAAAAATGATCAAATAAAAGTAATACAAAAATGCATAAATCCCAAAAACTCACGACGTTTGACCAGCTGATGACGACCGCTTGTGTTGCGATCGAAACGTCGTGAGTTTTTGGTTTTGGAGTAAAGCCTAGGCTCTTTTCCCCACTGTTTGTGCTCTTCATGGATGGCCCGTTACCAGCCAATTCTCATGAGATTATGTACATTTACCATAACAATATTATGCGTTTATATTGTGGAAATTCACTCCAGACAAAAACAGAGAAGAAAGTATAGAAGTTATTGTAGGTCACTAAGTAAAGACTGCTGCATTATCAATAGGTTCAAGCGAGCAGCTTTATTATATTAGATGTGACAAGGATGAACATTGCAATTTTTGGCATAATCTGTTTATACCATACTAAATGGCAGCAGTCAAATCTCAAAAGCATATGTTTTTTATTTTACTCAAAAAAACTGATACAGTATGAGTTGTATATTACCATACCTCGTGTTAAAAAAAAACGCATCTTCACGTTACAATAGTTGAACAAAAGGGCAACTTTTAATACAATCACACTTTGGATAAAAGCACAAATGGCCTTCCTCCCAAGGGGTGGGCTCAGGGCCAGTTTCTACTGGGTGGCAATGGGTCAGCATTCACGTAGCACCATCTATCCGTACCCGGTTCAGACCTGGGAAACAAATTATCCTCCCAATGAGCCAAATTCTTAGAATTTATATTCGAGGAATCCTGGTATCATCAGAACCAATCACCCAAACAATGTATAACCCTGCAGATTTCATGCCATTGGGTCAGCACTCCGAGTCTTACAACTGAACGGTTAGATTCCGTCAGCTGCCAAGTGAAGCCTAATTAGTGTTATCGCTCTTGAAAATGCTTTTGCCATTATATGTCTACAATAAATGCACCTCCCATCAATTGAAGCCGGATGCTTCAAGATTAGTGGATTCAACCTGCTGTCATATGCCCTACACCCAATGCATTGCTGAGCCACATACATTTAGTCTGACATTATGGATGCTGTCCAGCTGACATCTATTGATGTAATTCAGGTGGTCAATTTCAGGTAGGAAATACGGTATCTACGAGTCTCACAGCGTCAACTGGGACTAACGAGTTCTACTGAGTGATTCATCCAGCCATGTCGGAGATTTCAATAGTGACCACACAGACTGGGTTTACACAAAATTAGATGCCAACAGTGTACAAATTGCAAACTGGGCCTGGCAAAACGATCTTGCTCTCATTCATAACCCCAAGCAGGATGACACGTTCCACTCCTTCAGATGGAAATGCGATGACTCTCCTGCTCAGCTCAGTACACGGTCACCCTCAGCCAGCATCGTGCCAGGTCTTGGACGACTTCCTGCACAGCCACTACAGGCCGTCACTGCTTCGCATTGGACTCCAGCTCCCAATTATCAAAAGCTCCAAAAAGAATCGGTGAATCTTTTTCAAGGCCACCTTGGAGCAGTATAGCGAGGCACTGCAACGCAGCATTGTGACCATACCAACCCAACACATTGTGGTGGAGGGGGCCTACAGACCTTTCCGTGGCGCTATCTGCAAAGCAGCTTGAGGGATCATTCCATGTGGCTGCCATTCTGTCTACACATCCTGTCATGGTGCCAACTGTGCTGCGCCTGCTAAATCAGTATTCGTGATCCAGCGACCCAGACATTGCCAATCATCTGATTAAATCAATGAAAGTGGCTGAGCCAGATTGGTGGAAACAACCGAGAAGTTAAACTTCGTTTATTCCGGATTGAAGTGTTGGATTCTACTCCTTCATCTTGGCATGGCTAATCAGCCATAAACACCGAGTCACCATCCTGTGACATACAATCAAGTAACCAGCCATCTACTCCATGTGGCAAGGGTGCCATTGTGATACAAAAAAAATAAAAAGCCACCTCCAAATAGAGTGGAGATCCTTCCGCCGGATGCACCAGACCAGAATCGGCCTCACAACTTATACAGTTACTGAACTTAAGGTTTTAAACAGCATCAAGTCTGGCACTCCCACAGGTTATGACAACATTTTGCCTGAGTTCTTAAAGCACCTCGGCCCACGTGCTCATTCTTGGTTGATCAGATTCTTCACAAGGGTCACAAGAGAGAGAGAGAGAGCAGCCGAAGACCTCATGTAAGTCGATTATCTTTGCCCTTCTAATATCGGGAAAATAAAAAACAGGCATCAAGTTATCACCTGATATAATAACTTGGAGCACCTGATTCTACAAGGCACACTTTTACAGGTGGAACATGTCCTGAGCATAGACCAAGCAGTTTTTCGGCAAGGTGGAAGCATGTTCGACCAAGTACTAGCAATAACAACATTAATAAAAAATATAACCAAACGGCTTCCAAAGAAATCTCAAGACATGCACTGTTTTCCTCGACCTCAGCCATTTGATGTACCGGTCTGCTTGTGAAGGTAGCAAGATTCCTCCCAGCATGGGTGACTGACGTTGAACAAGTCCTCCTTGACAGGCAGTTCCAGGTGCACGTGGTGAGAAGACAAAGCGCCTGGAGGAGAAAAATCAAGGAATTCCTCAGAGATCCGTGCTTGCTCCAGCCTTGTAAAACCTCAAAACCAATGACCTTGCCACAAACCCAGTCATGAAAATGTATATACGCTGACGATATCTGATGTGGATTCCAGGCTAGGACTTTTTGAGAGCTAGAGCACACTCTGAACAGTGACATCACAGAGCTGGCTGACCGCTGCGAGACATGGCTCCTTCAGCTGAGCATCAGCAAGACAGTCTGGCCAGCATAGAAGAGTAGACCAAAAGACCCTCTAGAAGGGTTCCTCTGGAACATTCTCTATTGGAGGCTCTTTCCACCAGCAGTAGCATGGACGTGTAATTTGAAGGCTGCACATATACCTTTTACCTTGTAAAGTGAAGTATTTAAAGACATTCCATTTGATAATACATAATTGTTTATGCCCTGCTTTCTTGTAACGTTCTACTTGTTTACAAAAGCAAATGTACAAATGATAATCAGGTACCCTTTTAAAGGTGACCATTGTATTGCAAAATGCAATCCAATATAAAATGTTTATAAAACAGCTGCATCTGTACTCTTTGGTTCTTTCGGTAAAGTCACGTAGGTAGAAAAATAAAATAAAACAAAAAATAATATATCACGACGTTTCGATCGCAACACAAGCGGTCGTCCTCAGGCAGAAAGAATGATCCAGCAGTGGAACTGCTGAACCAGCGAGAGAGCTGTTACAACAAGAGGTTATTTATGTAGCGATGGGCAAGCAAGCGGGGTCTGAGCTGGAAAGGAAATCCATCCCCGGTTCAAGCACGTCAGTTGTGTTAATGGGGGAGCTTAGGGAGAGTGAGATTAGGGAGGGAGATTCGCATGAAATTAACTTCCGTCGCCCCCATTAACACAACTGACGTGCTTGAACCGGGGATGGAATTCCTTTCCAGTTCAGACCATGCTTGCTTGCCCATCGCCACATAAATAACCTCTTGTTGTAACAGCTCTCTCTCGCTGGTTCAGCAGTTCTACTGCTGGATTATTTTTTCTGCCTGAGGACGACCGCTTGTGTTGCAATCGAAACGTCGTGATATATTATTTTGTCTTATTTTATTTTTCTACCTACGTGACTTTACCGAAAAAAACAAAGAGTATGGATTCCTGCAGTCACGAAAGCTTCAAATCAAGCTGCATCTGTGACATTTCATTTGACTTGTTCCATATTAATCTTATATAACCCAAGCAATAATCTTATCCATCCAAACCATATTAAAATCCAATTATATATTCTATAAACTGTTGTTTTGTTGTTGGTAATATTATATATATAAAGAAAATACTTAAGGAGGTATTATAAATATCGAGACACACTCTCAGTTGTATTATACAAAAAATGTATATCAATAGAAAAGTAACATCTTGCTGACCACATATATTGCTATTTTTATAATTTATTCAAGAGTGTTATATTTAACTATATAAGAATAAGATTTACATTATTTCTTCTTTAAATTACATTAAGAGTCAACTTCCATCTGAAATACGGATAAAAAAACAGTATATCTTAATTTTAAGTGGTAGCCTTTAATCTGTCTTCTAAAGGTCAGAGACACCTGTTCATAGACAACTGTCTCTAACTCCATCAGATAATTTCCAGAATTTGACAGTTTTTAAAAAAGTAATTCATTTCATCTACATTGCTTAACCTTTCCGCTTTTGAATTAATGTGTATATATCCCTTCAGATTTAAAGCTGACATTGCCGTATACTAATGTAGAGCTGAAATTTGTATTTCAACTTATTCTGGAAAAGACAACTAAAATAGTATTCACATACATGTTGTGCACATTCATAGAACATTAAAGGTCTCAATCATATACCACTATTTTCCAGTGATATTTGTTGTCATGAAATGGAGGTTTAATAAAATTAGTCACATGAAATATAGAGCAGAAATACCATGTAAACCATGATATGGAGTGGCCAAATGATCAATTTATAAGTGCAAGTGCTGAATTTGTAGTGATCATGTTTCCCTTCTGCTTCACTGTCAAAGGTCTCACTTCATAACGTACCATCAGACAATCTCACAGTCCACACTTAATCACTCTCCCCATCTTTGTAAGGATGCTGATGTTGAAATGTCAATGCACACTATAATTAGAATGCACTTCTGCAGTGCTAAAATATAAGGTGTGCACTGCATCCACTAATAACAAAGTATATTCGGAAACAGCGGCATTGCGTTGCATGGGTTTTCCACTATATTTTAATGTTCTTGAAAGAGTAATATCACTATTTTGGACCAAGATCTTAGTCGTTTGTGGCAAAACCAGATGGTGTTTGCTGCAATTGGTGTATTTTGTGGTCAAATTTATGGCTTTGAACACATTTTTTAATATAAATGGAATTTTATTAACTCTTACCTATAGGAACAGCCGTTTTGTGAAATATAGCAGCATTTAGATGCTATCCACTTGCACTTTTATCATTATTTAATGGGATTGTTGTTACCTTGCAGAGAGAAACAAGGCCAATAATCCTTGTTTGTGCTTTACTTTCCTTATATCAATCAGTTTGCGTTCCTAAAGCTCTGCTCTACACAAAGCAAAATCTATATCGGTCCAAATCGTTGCATGGTATCTGTGTTCTATGGAGTGGGCAAGGGAATAGGATTACACTTTGAAGTCAATGTGGAATGAAATCGTGGCTGGCTCTAGATTCTACTTAGGGCAGACAGTGATTAGTTGGAGGTCTCTCGAATTTTTCATGCTCGGTGTGACCAATAAAGGTAATTGAAGGGCAGCTGTATAACAATGAATCAAATGACTTCCACTGGCTGCGTTCAGCATGAGAATTTGAAATACCTGTAATATGTTACTTGGCATGCAGTAAATTGAGTTTACGGCCAGCTGAGACTGTTCCACAGTAACTTCAAAGTGCATTCCCATTTCTTTGGTAACATCAGAGAGCATTGAGAGCAAATGATAATGGACAATGATATAACACTCCCTGGTTCATTGGCCACTGTGTCTTATGGCATGGCCAATCCATGGATTCATTAGGCACGAGTGGCTATGGCATATGACCAAGTAATTGACTCGCTGAGCAAAAGGTGCTTTAGCTTTACAGTTGCTGCTTACTTATGCATTGACTGCTAGGATGAAGGAAATGTCCACGGAGTTACAGGACATTACTAATGATTGTGGTTGCATATTGGAATAAATCCACGAGACTGAATTAAATAAATATATATATACTCAAAAGCAACTCCGTGAAATATCTGTTCAAATGGTAACACGTTTTCATTTGCTGTAAACGTTGAATGATTCGTACATAAGTAGTTTTTATTTATTTACGAAAAGAAAAAATACATACGGTTATAGCTGTATATATGGAATTGAGCTAAGGTTAAATTGATATAACAAATATAGATTTTGATCAACCAAATTTGAATAAACATGGCCCAGCATGTTTTAGTGCTGTAATAGAGATTACAGAAACACACGCTAAAAGTACAGGAACACAGTGGATTGCAGAAACAATCTCTCCTCTCAAACCTACTGAGCAGGATGGTCCAGATGTCATGTGACCCCCATTTCATTCTCGATAACGTAATATTGTGCATACCAATGAGTGAGAAATGTAATGTAAGCAATATTAAATTGCATGTAAAAACTGTATCAAATATCATCGTATCAGTCACCTGAATATGCAAAGGAAATAAAATGTTCGGGGTCAATTAATTGGGGGTTGCAAGATATCTGGACCCCCTTGTACGCTGAAACCCCCCAATTGTTAGCGTCCCCATACAATAGGCAGCATAGCACAAGACAACGTATTCCAAGTCCCCTCTGTAACCGGGTTCTTGGCAGATTTTCTGTTGCGTTGTGTTTGGTTATGATCATTTTAGGTGTAGACAAACAAACGATGATATCACTTAGGCGGTCACGTCACACTAAACTGCAACTTTGTGCTCGTGATTTTGTCCTAGCAGTTGACAAGTGCCAATAATGATTTTATTGAAGATAACACATTGCATTAATAATTTAAACACGTTGTTCACATTAACATACCACTAGACGCTTGTAATATTCAATATGACAAACGTGTTTTAAAGGTATTGCATAAGACAAATTTATTTTATATGGGAGTGTGAAGGTGATGGGATATAATTTAAAATTCACGTAAAAATTGTAACCATCCTATTTAGATGTTAAGTTTCCTACTGACTGTAGAACCAAATTATTGAACATTTTCAAAGATGCAGAGTTCTGATGTCCTCTGCATGTCATGTTAGACCCACTGAAACACAAATAAAAAATAAGGAGGCCATACCTCTAAACATTATATGATGACCAGGCTTTTGCACTTCACGTTTACAAGTTTTATGGGATTTGGTAGATGGAATTTCACGCCTGAAAGATTAGAAATAGGCTGAACTTTGAGCTTTAAAAGTTTCATTCAAATTTTTTTGGCACACATTAACACAGAGTTGCCAACAAATGAATTATGTTCTGCTTTATTAATTAAAGTCACAGGCAAATGCATTGCTTATTCAATAATTAATTCAATGAAAAAGAAGGAAGAGTCTGGGCCCGGATAGGTGGGACAGTTTTGCTGCATTTCCACGACGTAATTAGATGATCGTTGGGCCATACGTTTGTGATGAAGGAACCAAATATTTATTTATTTTCATAAATCTGAGCCTGACACTGTACGATAAGGAAATGGGTTAATAGCACGTGACGGTTTATGAACGTTTAATGACGCATTTTTCACATTTATTTTGAAAGCGAATTTGGCATTGCAGCCAGGGTGCGGATTACATTTTGAGGGGAACCCCAGAGCTGTTATTGTGCTGGGGGTGTCCCTCCCTATGCATATTCAATCCCTTCCTTTTCCTGATTTATCATCACCAATGTCCGATGCTAAGTACTCGATGTATTGTTAA
This sequence comes from Lampetra fluviatilis, assembly GCF_964198595.1. Classification (NCBI taxonomy): domain Eukaryota; kingdom Metazoa; phylum Chordata; class Hyperoartia; order Petromyzontiformes; family Petromyzontidae; genus Lampetra; species Lampetra fluviatilis. The sequence goes on from NC_136280.1 coordinate 10,743,391, forward strand.
TTACTTTGGTTTTTGCAGTTCCGTATTTTACATGTGATGTACAGATTGTAAAGCTAAATCAAAGTTAAAATATGCGTAAAACAATTGTCATTTTAACACATAAGTGGTAGTGATGCACGTAGTGATATTTGTATTTAAGTACCAAATTACCGACTTTCTTGTCCAGATATTACAACGTTCTAGCAAGCAAGATGCATCTCAAACTTGTCCCCGGTGTCAATAAAGTTATCCAAATTTGTCTCATGCACATACTTTACAGATTATAAGGCGCACTCCCAGATTTTGCTTTGAACTACAGGAAGAAAAGTGTGCCTTTAAAATGATCGACAGAATACGGTATATTATGTATTGTTCATAATAATGTTTTTTGGGTTAAATCGCATAAGTATAAATGTGTCGTAACCCTCCACTAGATACAGCAAGTAAGGTTTGTCACGTAAACAAAACGTGCCAATCAGTTACGACTTCAGCCCACCGGTGTATTGGAGAGTAAATCCACAATATTTACAACTTGAGTACGACGTTTAGCTTGCAATTGCATCCAGCATCATCGGGCGATTTGCCAGAATAGTGTCGGGTGGTGGAGCATTACGATACATTTATACTTACGCGATCTAACCCAAAAACCTTTATTATGAATAATATTGGTTGCAAAAGCATACGTGTTATGTATTGTTGTTTTATTTTTAAAAAAATTGCTTGTCAGCTTGAAGACAATTTACTTGTTGCTCCTTCTTTTGTTTAGTGTCAGCCATTATTATCGCATGGTTGGCTACGTACGGTGCGAAAGAAGTTCACCATACATACATTACAGGTGATAAACTGAGTTACATTCGGGTCATGGTACAATTGGTGATACTGGCTCGATCTTCACTCCATAGCTCGTGAAGTGATATGATCAGGCGGTGTGCTCCAGATGAATACACCGTGGTTGTATGTATGTTGAACTTATTTTGCACCATACATAGCCAACCATGCCAATCGGAGGTGCGGGGAAAAGACAAGAAACTAAACATAATAAACAATTCTAAAGAAATACGATCTCAATTTAGATTTAAAAGCGAATACAGTAGCTCCAGTACCTTCCTAATATTGGAAGGAAGAGGGTTCCAGATGGCCGCATCTGAAAGCGAGCAATGCAGTGACCATCTTCGTTCTGATTAATACAGCCACACGCTACTTAGTTATTTCATATCTTCTTTTGCTCTAAAGTCTCTGCTTTGGTCTGGCCCTGATTGCATCGCTCCACCCACTTTTTTTAAACAGCACTCTAAGTAACTATTTTAGTGCCTTATATCCAAGACACTTTTAACTATTCAGATGCAATGCTCCTTCAGATCTTGTAAATCAAGGTTACAAGTCGGTGGCAGAGTCAGCAATATGGTGTTTATGGTCCTGTGACCTTCGACATCCATAGCGCTGATTAGCTTCCTTTGGAAATAATGCCTCCTAGGGCGGGTCAAGTGAAACGTCAAGTCAGTTGTAGGTGGATTGATGCAAACATTGCAGCGTCAGCTTCGATGTACTTAAACTTAGCAGAGAAAATCAAGCGCTATGGTCTGGCATTCTTGCCTTCGATGCGTCAACTATTATACCAGTTATCTGAAACGCAGCACCAAACTAAAATACTTGCAAACATATGCAAGCATGCAAACCGGTCCAGAGTTTGCTTGTCTTGAATCATTGCTGCTGAAATTATGCACTCCCAGAAAGCTGTGCGGCTGATGGGTTGTGTTATACATACTTGTATTTGTTCATGTGGTGAGACGGATATATAAATGATACATTACTTATTTATATTACTATCTATATTCTACACAATGATGCGAATTATTATTTTGAGTGCAGTATAGCATTTCACGACATTTGGACATACGTACATAAATATTAACCTGCCCACCATCTGACCATTCGTTACTATTCTGCCCAAGATGACATTTAATGGCTAAAGCTTTGAATGTCGTCTATTCATATATCATTAATATATCATGGAAACTTGAGAAGTGTGTTAACTTTCCTTTATGAATTTCCTTTTGTGCTGTATTTACATTTCAGTAGCCATTGCCTGCTGCTCTGCACACTTAAGCACATGTGGGTCCAGTCATGTAATTTACCCATCACGATTCATTACAATTCTAATTTTTTCAAATTTTATTTACACAAATTAAGCTGCACATAGATGGAACACACTCTGTTTTATAATTATGGATAATTTGTATATTATGACAATAGGTTTTCCCCTTTTTTCTGGCAACAAACAGGTATTAAGATATTAGAACACCAAACTGAAACCTTTTACATGGAATTATGTCTGCATTAACCACGATACTTGTGGTCAGAATGCAAACAAAAATCTACTCTGATAATATATGCATTGTCTTTGAAACTGTATAATATGCTTTACTATTAATCTAAATGGGGGATACTGCAGCAAAGAGCTTTCCTTTTAATGTTGTAATTCAAATCCTGGTGGATGAAAGTCTCCCCAAGTATCTGGTAGTTGCCTCAATTATAAAAAGAAAATTGTAAGTGCATTATCATCGTTTGTTTGTGTGATGTATTTCGTTTTGTCATAGGCATATTGTATTTCCATTAATGTAAACAAAGTCGTACACGTGAGTTGGAGATATTTGGAATATACTGCTCATCATATTTTATTGTCATAAAGTACGCTGAAATTTTTACTTTGTTGGGTTATTTAGCCATTTTTTCCCAAGAGAACAATGCAGGTTTGATTATTGATGGCACCATGGCTGAGGTAATTTTTTCAAATCTTGGTCAGCATATTTTGAAATCCTAGGTTTGTATTTTGGCACCCACCCCATGATTGAACCAGTTTGTCAATGTGATTCCCTTAGTGTGGTCACCAGTGTCTGCCAATTATAACTAATTATATTAGGGTTTTTTCCCATTTAATTTGGCAAAAAATGCCTTTTTTTGAGAGTTAAGAATATAAATCGAAGTTTTACTGCCCTGCGATAGACATCTTTGTAACAGGTGCATTGTAATGTACATACCCTATTTCTTCAAAAGAGGTGACTTGAAGGGATCTCAACAATAGTTATGTTATTCAGTGGCCCCAAAGTCAAGACACATAGCTGTATTCCATTTATGTTTACACTGGTATTAATACATTTTAAATGTTTATTCTTTGAGTTAATATTTAATCAATTATCATTACCGTATTGATTATTATGTTTCTTTATCCTCTGGAGTCACCTCAAACCCATCGTTTAGAAACTCGACCAAGAACCCTGAATGCATTGCGACAAAATATAATTGAAGAATATTCAAAGATTACACCAGTCATCTTACAAAAAAGTCCTAAATTCCTTAGAAACGAGAATTAATGCGTGAATTCAGGTAAGTCAGTTTGAACCTTTGTTAAATAAGTGAAATAACCGAATGTGATTTTTTTAAAATAAATATAATAACCCTATGTATCCTGAGTTTTGGGCCACCCTGTATAACCCTCTATGGGCCATTCTCTAAGACGAGGTGCTGGACTGCTTTGCGGGAGTTCTGAATGGACACGTCATCTAATGTTGATAGCACAATTGGAAAATGATCTGGTAGAAGAAAAAAAAGTGGAAAATGCTAATTTTCCTTTTAAATATTATTTTACTGCAAAAATCACATCTGTACAGAGATAAAGACATTTTTATATAAATTATATTTTCTACAATAGAAAAACAATGCCACAAAATTGTTCATCATGGTAAACAAAAATTTCACATTAAAAAAAAAACATCAATCACCTCCAATGGTTATCAGTTGTTACCCAGCATGACAACATGCATGAGGATTTTACGACCAAAGGTGGACAATGATGCAGGGTTTAGAGTGGTTGGCATACTAATTTTTTTTGCCTGGCCAGATGTATAAGTTATGCATACATAATACCAGTTTTGACAACATGACTCAATTAATGAGGGCTGGCTTCACTGACTACCTTGTAGAGGCACTTTATCATAGATGACTATGGCGTGCAGATGTGCGCGGGCCTAAATGACGAATTGAAGTTGTTCCGACTGCCCACACCATCACGGCTTTGGATAAAATGCAATCGACATTAACATTAATAGTCAAATGTTAGTAAAAAGTGTCTCCCTCTTCAAAGCTCTTCTTTCTTGACACCGTTGGTGGTAGATAAAGAACTGAGTCGTGAGTATTTTTTATGAATATAATAGTGAGCGTCACTGAACCTGAAGACTGTTTTGAGAAAATTAAAAACTCTTTAGACTCATGTGTCGGTAAAATAATCATATATCTTCAAGCCTACACATTTTTGTTGTCAATTATTTGAAAGTAAAATATTTATGAAAGCATATAGCTACAGTACCTAGGTTAACATTACATTCTTCAGTGACGTAACATTGTAATGCTTGTGAATTTTAAGGCTTCTATAGAAAATCAACTGCATCCCAATAAGAGAATAAAGTAATCTCTCATCTCACACATTGTAATGGACACATATATGCACTCTCGAGCAGAACCCACAATGACAAAATGGAACAGATATAACGAAGATTAATTCTTCTCTATTATTCTTATACACTAACACTCCATATGCGAAACTATTGATTTTATATTATATGAAAAAAAGTAGTCATACAGTTTAGAGTAATGCTCACTGATCCAGCAACTAAACCCTTGTGTCCAAGCCCCGGGTGAACCTTTGCTCTGTGGGAGGTTGTTCTTTCTCTGTTATCCCCGACCATCAATACTGTCAACTCTCTGCCCCTGTGCAAGTCCATGTTCAAGGTCTTCCTATTCTCCTCTGCCTATGACCAATGCTTTCCCCCAAAATGTGTTTAATACATGATGCACGTCCCACTGTTTTGCACAGCAACTAGAGATGTGGATGGATTTTAAAGCCATACACATCCAAATTGTTAGAATTATGATTAAATAAGTCTTGAGTTGTTTTGATATTTTAGGAGGGATCAGAATTAGAATGCAATTTATTTGAGAAAGTATCAAAATTAATCTGTAACATTCAGTATATTGCACGCAATTTTAAGTAATCAAATAGGGATGCGATATTATGAAGTTGAATATTTGCACTGTAAGAAATATATATATATTTCATTAAAGCACACTTAACAGAGCTGTTTATAGACACTTGGAATACAGCAAACAGACTGCAACAAATACCAACTAAGGAATTAAATCATTGCACGTCCACGTAACATATGCGATGCATCTGTTATGCTATTTGAATATTCCATACTGCTGGGTAGCTGGTGACCTTACCATTATAAAACATCGAATTATTTTTATATTTAATCTGAGTCGGTCATGTTCCAGTAAACTTTTGAATGACAATCATGGAACATGATGCCTGGCTAACCCAGATGAAGTTGGATTTGCAATGATAAAGTGCTTTCTTACTATGTCGTATGAACATCCACTCTATTTATTATCTTATTCTTATCTTATCTAGATTTATATTGCGCCTTTGCCAAGGCGCTTCGCAGCAATTATACTATTGTACGTAAGATGATAACACTATATAACACAATATTTGTTCTTGGGTCGTAAGTGTTATTTCGTAATTGCTTATGCCTAAAAATGATAGAAAATGGCCATTATTCCCCACAAAATTAGCTTTTGTGACCAGGACAGTGATATTTTGAAATGTAATGTGCAGTCAAACTGTATTGTTAAAGAATAGCTAAGGGGGGGGGGTATTTTGGTTTATTACATCACCTACTTTGTTTATTTAAGTCAGAATTTATTTGCCATCAGCTGTATACCTGATGTGTGTGTATGCGTATAAGTAGCTCTGTGTGTGACGTGGCTCTCGAACTATTTTGGTCAAAGACAAAAAAAATGGCTCTTCTTCTTTGAAAGGTTGCCGACCCCTGAGCTATAGTAAGTATTTAGAACTTATTTCGCACCGTACGTAGCCAACTGTGCTAATCGGAGGTGCAGGGGGAGGACAACAAACTGAACACAAAAAGCAGTTCGAAAGAAATGAGTTTTCCATTTCAAAAGAGTTTTCAAGATCTAAAATGATGCTTCTATTTAGATATGAAATTGTAGCACTCACAAATGTATAAATATTCCACTTAATAATATAAATGTAATATATTTAGATAACTCAAACATACCGTTACAAAACTGGTGAGCGAACTCGAATAACTAAAAAATATAACACCCCACTAAAGTCAAGTCATTGCTGGGAATCATTGCATTGCACTTCCCGAATAGATCCATATAAAATAATGGCCAATTCAGGAGCTTGGGCATGGGAATGCAAGTACTAGCCAATCATATGTCCATGATCGCATTACAGTAATTTAATTGATGTAATTTTATTTGATATGAAATAATATTTCTCACGGAGGTTGTAACGTTTACAAGCCTGACACTTATTTTATATCCCCTTCGAGTAGAATCGAAACCTAAAACTCTTAAGAACATGACGACACCATCATGTGTAATTGGTTTCAGCTCACTTCGCAATTGGACAACTTCACACAGTGGTTATTGTTCTTTTCAAGCTACACATCGTCAGACGTACAGGAAATTAGATATGGGCAAATCTAATAATTCCACTTTTGTTTAACAATAATTATTATGAAACAGCGATGTTGGAAGCTTTGGCACCGTACTTATTACTGGAACAGTCACGACTGCAGTGGTCGCACCCACATTCAGTTTCTTGATGTATAACTCAAAGTTAATCCGCTCCAATGTCATGTTAATCTCCCATTCAGCCTTCTACCTTTTCAGGCGACCATCGCTTTCAGTGGTTTCCTTCAGCTCCCGAGCCTTCTCTCGTTTAAACTTCTCTCTTTCCACCTTGAGCTTTTTAAGCTATATCAACATCGTGTTTTTTTAATTCTGTATGAAACTTCTTTCTCTCATTGCCCCCTTCTCCAGTGCAACTCGCGCCACCTCTTTCTTCTTCTTCCACTCTCGTCTCGCAACCCTTGAACCCCTCTGAATGTTTTCAGGTCTCTAAAAGACATTTACATACGGTACTTGATAACGATACGTAACATACAATGCAACAAGCTTTGAGAGCTGAGCTCTTGTAACACCTGATGATGCTGGATGTCATCTCCAGAGACATGTCGTACAAAATTGTAAAAACGTTGTTTGCTTTGGAGTAAAACATATATACCTTCGATCGAATGCAAAATAAGCTATGCATTTGTAATAAGAGCCATGTATGGCTCACGTGGCGATCGGCTTGCCGGTCCCGCTTTGTAGCCAATGAGGGGAGAGCCCGGGAGCATGGCCTCGGCGTGATCACGACATGTTAGCTAAGGTGATTGGCTTGGCCGATCTTGGCCTCAGCTAATGGGAAGCCGGATTAGAGGCGTGGTCCCGTGAATTGACGGGGAGTGATCTGGAGCGGTCAACGCTGACTACTGAGGATTGGCTTAGGAGTACCACGTGACCCAGGGGTTAAGAGGGGGAGAGACGGAGGAGTCGGGAGCAGACCTGGGAACGAAGAGAGCAGGAGCCACGCGCGAACGGGGCTCTGGGTGCCACGTGTGCGGTGCGACTTCGCTGGCTGTCTGCCCGCTTCCCGTTGCCTGTCAGCAACGGGGAGTGTGTGTAACTGTGGAAGTGTAAAATAAAGGACTGATTCCAGAAGCCGTCTCGAGAAGGTTTATTACAAATTTAAGAATAGATGCCGGCCTAGTCTAATGACTGTTACGCCATGGCAATATTTGAAATAAACGACAGGTTTCTTAAATGCCCCCACCTCTGTTCACCAAGCAGTATAAATGGGGAATCCGCATTTGATTAGCATGCATCGTGTGGTGGGATAAAGTGTGTGTACGCCCACATTTTCCAATACGTGCTGTATGGCCAGCATGGAAGAGTAGTCCAAATATCACCTCGAGATGGACTCTCTAGAGCTCCATCTAGAGGGACTCTCCAGGAGGACTCTCTAGAGCTTCCTCGAGGGCAGTGGTTCTTAAGCTGGGGTGCATGCACCCTCTGTGGGTGCGAGATATGGCCAGATTTTTTTTAAGGTAAATTATCGAAACAGAAATTAAGCATGGGCACGTAAGTACAACTACTTTGTTTCACAAAACGAATGTATTAACATTATATATCTTTAAACGAGAACCAAAAGGGTCCAAGGATGCATTGAGTAAGCAGTGGCATGAGCAAGCAATTGGGTGGCTGCGACTTATCCACATGAATTGGGACCAAATTGTCCATGAATTGGGCCCATCGAGTTCTGCCTTCCGACGAGGTTGAACGCATTCTGTTGAGATAACAAGCGATCGTTTCACGTCACAATGTTATATACAGTATGGCAATCCATTCCATATGCTGTATATGCATTCGCAATAATAAAATACAAGATTACACATATGCTCCGCATTGTCATGCTAAAAGGTGTGTGCTCTGATCATTCAGGCATGCTTTGCACATTTATTGCAATAGAATTGCTATTTCTTAATTTGAATTCTTAACTTAAAAAAAACATCCCCTTCACTTTGAAGCTAAACTTTAAGATACCATTTTCAGACAAATGAAAATTCGTATTCAAAAGAAAAATATTGGTTTGTCTGGAAAATGTGCGCGTTTGCTAAATCGTAGCTACATTCTTATCATATAAAATAAACTTTATTATGAATTGCTGTCGAGAATGTATACATTTAATTATTACATATTCATCAGTATTGCCTCATTAACTATATACAGTACATATATAAACCCAACAATCGTACACTCTTTAACACATACGTTTTACATAGCTTATTCAACTTCTCAAGATTTAAGATTCCTGCAATAGTGCTGGGTAAAATCTTGAGAGAAGAAATTCTCATCATGCAGCCCGACCCAGAAACCCGTACTTGAATATTATTCTGTTTTAATCAAGTATTCATCTCTTTCACCAAGTGGAACATACTGAATTAACTCTTGATACAACACAGTGGTTACTAAAATATTTAGGACTGATGTAAATTATCACTGTACATACATTAATCTTACAAATCATGCTCTTATTATGAAAAGCATATACAGTATCAGATTATATAGGCCCTAACAATAAATGCACCTGCTTGCTAATACTTTTACATGTATAATGTATGGTTTAGTTCGATAAATAAAAAGCAAATATTAGATTAACAGCATTTTTTGTCATGAAATCCACTTCAAGGACTATGTGAGGCTCCGAGCAACTTGAAACCTCTCATCACTGATGTGTGCTGTGGCCAGTAATCAAATGTATTGGCAAGGTTAGTGGTTGATAAAAAAAAAGCTGTAAATTATTATAAGTTTGTATTATTACCAAATGGGTAGGCAGCGTTTCACCTGCGCTTTAACTAGCAAACTAGTTATTGTTGTTACCCAAGCATGCTATCTTAGCAACCTTTACCACTTCCTTATAATATTTGTATTTGTTCTGAAGCCCTTAATCTTTGAGTGTATCATTGAGGAATGGTGGCACAATGGTTTTGTACTCAATTTAAAATCCCGACATGGTTAACATCAGGACACGTTGTCTCTGAACCTGTCCTGGTTGTTCTCTAAGTTAGCCTTCAATTACAACTTGGTGCTCCAAGTAAACATCAGCACCAGTATATGCCTACAATCTAGCACTTGAGAATTCTGGTTTGGAGGATCACATGGATATTGGTAAACATCTAAACCTGCTGGCCTGATAGGTGGTAAGGAGATGGTCAGGAAATAATCAAGTTCTTCAAATTGCTAATGTGGGCCTCAGATACCTCCATACAGTGAGGGAAAAAAGTATTTGATCCCCTGCTGATTTTGTACGTTTGCCCACTGACAAATAAATTATCAGTCTATAATTTTAATGGTAGGTTTATTTGAACAGTGAGAGACAGAATAACAACAACAAAATCCAGAAAAATGCATGTCAAAAATGTTATAAATTGATTTGCATTTTAATGAGGGAAATAAGTATTTGACCCCTCTGCAAAACATGACTTAGTACTTGGTGGCAAAACCCTTGTTGGCAATCACAGAGGTCAGACGTTTCTTGTAGTTGGCCACCAGGTTTGCACACATCTCAGGAGGGATTTTGTCCCACTCCTCTTTGCAGATCTTCTCCAAGTCATTAAGGTTTCGAGGCTGACGTTTGGCAACTCGAACCTTCAGCTCCCTCCACAGATTGTCTATGCCTCTATGGGATTAAGGTCTGGAGACTGGATAGACCACTCCAGGATCTTAATGTGCTTCGTCTTGAGCCACTCCTTTGTTGCCTTGGCCGTGTGTTTTGGGTCATTGTCATGCTGGAATACCCATCCACGACCCATTTTCAATGCCCTGGCTGAGGAAGGAGGTGAAGTTGTCATGTCCCCTTAGCAGAAAAACACCCCCAAAGCATAATGTTTCCACCTCCATGTTTGACGGTGGGGATGGTGTTCTTGGGGTCATAGGCAGCATTCCTCCTCCTCCAAACACGGCGAGTTGAGTTGATGCCAAAGAGCTCCATTTTGGTCTCATCTGACCACAACACTTTCACCCAGCTGTCCTCTGAATCATTCAGATGTTCATTGGCAAACTTCAGACGGGCATGTATATGTGCTTTCTTGAGCAGGGGGACCTTGTGGGCGCTGCAGGATTTCAGTCATTCACGGCGTAGTGTGTTACCAACTGTTTTCTTGGTGACTATGGTCACAGCTGCCTTGAGATCATTGACAATATCCTCCCGTGTAGTTCTGGGCTGATTCCTTACCGTTCTCATGATCATTGCAACTCCACGAAGTGAGATCTTGCATGGAGCCCCAGGCCGAGGGAGATTGACAGTTCTTTTGTGTTTCTTCCATTTGCGAATAATCGCACCAACTGTTGTCACCTTCTCACCAAGCTGCTTGGCGATGGTCTTGTAGCCCATTCCAGCCTTGTGTAGGTCTACAATCTTGTCCCTGACATCCTTGGAGAGCTCTTTGGTCTTGGCCATGATGGAGAGTTTGGAATCTGATTGATTGATGTCTTCTGTGAACAGGTGTCTTTTATACAGGTAACAAGCTGAGATTAGGAGCACACCCTTTAAGAATGTGCTCCTAATCTCAGCTCGTTACCTGTATAAAAGATACCTGGGAGCCAGAAATCTTTCTGATTGAGAGGGGGTCAAATACTTATTTCCCTCATTAAAATGCAAATCAATTGATAACATTTTTGACATGCGTTTTTCTGGATTTTGTTGTTGTTATTCTCTCTCACTGTTCAAATAAACCTACCATTAAAATTATAGACTGATAATTTCTACTTCAGTGGGCAAACGTACATCAGCAGGGGATCAAATACTTGTTTCCCTCACTGTACCTCCTCATGTGTGCATTTTGTCTGGGTACTCTGGTTACCATCCATATTCATAACACGAATTGAAAAGGAATATTATTATCACGATGATTATTATCACCATTGTCAATATTCACCATCATCTCATATCTTGTGTAAAAATATTTTACACTTCATCTAACCCCATTTTGGGGGCTTTTAAGTACTCAACATTTCTTGTGGATTGTCCACCGTAATTCTGTGAATGGAGGTGTTAAAAATATCCATGAATAGTGTTGATGGGGTCAGTATACCCACTACGTGTTTATTTTTTTTATACAAATTTTATGTAACTCGCAACACAAACACAACAGAGGGTGAACAAACTCGCGCGTGGGGAAGATGTGGACAGAAGCCACATCCTCTGGGTAATTGTCCCCATAATGGGGGCGGTTAGGGTTCATCGGGTTCTCTTCCCTACAAACAGTAGGGCCAAAGATTGGGAGAGGGGATTAGAGGAGGGAGGTGGAGGGAAGGACGGGTGGAGATGCGGATAGGGTGAATAACCGAATAAACAACAAGGGAAATACAAATAACATGAGCACGATGTCTTGTTCTTCCTTTTCCTTCCTCAGAACAAGTCTCTCAGAATGTGACAAAGTAGCGTGGTGTCTACGGACCCATCATCCTCTTCAGCTCCCTCTCACTCATCATTGTCTTTCCTCCTTCAGCTCAGGTGTTTCGTGTTACGCGGGGTTCTTCAGGTGACAAGGTCCACGTCGCCTCGTATTCTCCTTCTTTTCTCTTCAGCTTGTAGCTAAGGTGCTCCATATCTGCCAAGGCTCACTCCATCCTTCTTTAATTGGACACGCCCTCCAATTTTGTTCGACACAATTGTTCCGCGAGAATTATGGACGAACAATTGTGAAAGCATTGTGATTTTTTGTATCTCAGCTGTAAATCTGTCTCTGCCTTTGTCCTAACCCCATCCAATTGGACCCATTCCGTGAGTGCAGAATGAGGAGGGGTGTCATGTCCTCCTCCAAGGGTGAAACCAGTCCCTTATGAATTTCAAGTTGTGGAATGGGTTTGATTTTATGTAAAAAACGGTTTTCATTCCACAGAAAATAGGGGGAAGATAGCCAGAAATGCTTCCACAGAAAATAGGGGGAAGATAGCCAGAAATGCTTCATGAAATTGGCCCTGTCACTTTGAACTTAGACGAAAGTGCCTAATTAATATTTTGCAAAAACTGAAAAAAAAATGTTTTTGAACATAAATAGTAACCGGCAGAAATATAATTAATTATATGTCATATTTATAACGTGCATAGCGAGTCGCGAGCTGAAGTTAGAGATACGGAATGGTTTTATGCCAGAGTATTTCAAAAATCTTTGTTCTCGAGGATCTAGATCGCAAAAATTGGTGTTATGTTAATTCGCTTCCTTGCTTTAAATTGAAAATATAAATGAATTAAAATCCGTTCATTTCAGTGGTATAAGGGTAGCTTGTGGCAATGACGGGATTTTTATGAGAAGGGTGGTAGGGGATGGGTAAAATATATTATTACACAGCTCGTGTGAACTCGGACATTTCCATATTAGAGTATTCAATATACATATATTTGTACATGTATTCTAAATATATGTTTTCACATAATTCTATATATATGCCTATATCTGCAGTAAATGTACGTATGTTAAACTTCTTTCACACCATATGTAGCCAACCATGCTAATCGAGGGTGCGAGGGAAGGACAACAAACTAAACACAAAATCAGTTCGAAAATAAAATGTTTTCAATCTCGATTTAAAAGTGCATAGCTAGCTCCGGTGTATGACAATCCAGAGAGCAGTTTTATTTATCTGAAAACAATGTGCAGCGATAACACACACAATGTGGACCAATGTTTCACTTGCTTGGACCCAGCTATTTGAAAAACATAACATTTATAATGTAGCCAGGGGCAGTGAGGTGTAATAGTAAATGCGGCTGAGGTGGGGTCAGGTGAACCCACCCTTGTGCCAAACACTACCAAGAGAGTAGTTGGGCAGCAAGGGACTCCAGATGGCATCTTGGAATCATGTTGCTGACATTTAATTTAGCCAAGTAGGCTGTACCTTTCATCTGATGACCTAATAGTGCAAAAAGGGGATGTTATTAAGAAAATTAAAAAAAAACAATATTTCACACGTAAGACCTTCTTACAAGACGAGAAAAAAATAAAACGAATATACAGTAATGGATGTTTTTTTTCTCAACGAGAAACTTGCATGGATGTTTGTCAGCAAATGTCATTAAGTGACTAATTGCGTGCATGATGTGTGCCCTTGAGATGTATGCATACAGAATATTGCTTTTTGTATTGAAGACACTAAATGAAGTCATGAAATAGCAATTTCTATTTTTATTGTTAGATTTCAGTAATTTCCTATGAAATCCGGTTTAACAATCAATCATGGCTATTGATTCCAACCATCCTTCATCGTCTATATTGCTAAATTAAGAGTATTAAAAGGCTGTCACGTATAAAGGTGGTGAGATGAATTGGAAATTCGTGGGAAAGCAGGGGAGGTCTAGATAATAATCACCACCATAAGCAACAGCAGAGGAGCAAGCAGCATTTTAGGCTATAATCTTCTGGACGATGGCGACTTAACGTGAACAGAATTTGCGACACAGCACACCATATGTGGCCAAAATGGTCCTTGAAATACAATAATTATGATTTGTAACGCGCTAAATATTCACTCACTCTCGAATACAGAGAATATCTCAGAAGAATGAGCAGCCGCAGACAGGTGGGAAGGCAGCCACGTGGTCAGCCGGTGGTAAAAAATTCCCAAGCCCTGCTTATTTATGTTTATTAAGGTGTTATCGGCCAATTAATTAGTGTCTATACGTAGGATAGACCCTGAGCAGACAGATAAAATCCACCTAAGTGAGGGGGCAACACTCTATCCCTTACAAACGGTAAAGGTGAGGTCCACATTTGCTGTACTGCCTTTTGGCAAGCCAAGATATAAGCACCTCGATGCCCACGCGAAGGGAATTTCACAACATTTTATGCGATTCACCAAACCTCGCCTCCTCCAACAACGCAGGATTGGAGGCGTGCACTACCACATTACGGGCATGCGCTTCCACTAAAATGAAACAAACAATCAAACACACGACGACTCCAAACACAATGATCACAATCCACCCCCTGTGTCTATCCAAACTGATGCGTTGAGTGCGCGTACTGGAGGAGCCCAGGTATTGGCTGCAGGCGTGCGAGCTGTCCGGGCGGTGGTGCTGTTCCATGCCCGCGTGGTGATTGGTGATTGGTCATTGGTCACACCTTCAAGACGGGGACTTAAGTCACACGTGCGATTTAATTCGGCACAACTGTAAATTAAATCGCTTGACCGTTTAACATACTTAGTGACGACTCCTCTATCCATTACGATCTAACAAATACGTTTGCCTGGACTTGCGCGATTGATGTTGGACTTCTTTCGCACGGTACGCAGCAACACGTGTTAATCGGAGGTGATAATGGTTGGCACGCTGTTTGCGCTCACGTGTTTTGGCAATTTCTGTGTTCATAATAGTTGTAGGTTTATTATTAGAGGAAATACGTTGGCTGATTTATGTTGAAAGCACCTATGTAAGAAGCAGACGTGCGATAACCATGCCGACCACACATTAAGAGCGATTGCTATTCTATTGAAGTGATCATTCATAATACGGCAAATGAGAGACTGCGATTGAGTCGCGTGTATGAAGCTATAAGGATTTCTTAGGCAGAGGTGTGGACTCGAGTCATGTGACTTGGACTCGAGTCAGACTCGAGTCATGAATTTGATGACTTGCGACTCGACTTGGACTTGCATAACAATGACTTTGTCCCACCTATGAGGTGTGGACTCGAGTCATGTGACTTGGACTCGAGTCAGACTCGAGTCATGAATTTGATGACTTGCGACTCGACTTGGACTTGCATAACAATGACTTTGTCCCACCTCTGTTCTTAGGTATTGCTCAGCACGTAACCTTTACATTTTTCATTTGCCAGTTTACATTTTATTCACAACTCTATCAAAGCAACCGTTGAATTTGAGAAACACAAAATGCTGCACCAGCGAACAAAGGTATAAACTATACATGGGTGGACATTGATATGAGTTTAATGTCGCAATTTTACATTAATACGGCGACATGAATAAACTTACAATTTTAAGAAGTAAAGGCGCTTGCAAACCGGAATTGCAATCTCAGCTATTTTCAATGCTCTTCTACGTGTTATAAATTGTATACATATATTGTATAGCATACAGAGCAGTTCAGTGTTCCTAAATGCTTGGTGACGCTTGACGCAGCTATTGTGCTGGAGTGAATTCCCATAGCGCTTAAATCGCCATAATGCAGTTTAATACATTTTTTTATTTTTTTGTGGGGAATAATAGCCATTTTCGATACTTTTTAGGCATACGCAATTATGAAATAACACTTACTACCCAGGAAAATAAATTGCGTTACATAGTGTAATGAATACACCTATATACATTATATATATACATTTATCGGATGGAAATTCTATGGCTGGGTAGCTTAAGTTTTTTGTAAAAACAATTATGTAGAATTGTTAATGATGATGACACATTTGTACAATTGTACAGGCCACCCTGTCTAATTAGTTTGTGACTCACTTTGCTGATAGACAGATACATACAACAATGCACACCACTACTTCTGCTAAGGTTCGGCTCCAGCTAAGGCCCGATACCTGAGAATGTGGTCACTGCCATGCAAGGTGGGTCCATGTGCCCTGCTAAACTTAACTCAAACACACCACAATATACGCTACTTTAGTGGGTAACATCACGACGAAGTGTGGAGCCCCTTCCTAATTAAGATGTCGTTTTAATTTGGAAAACCAGTCAACGCGGTTGGATTAAACATATTTACATAAGGTGAAAACTACTAATTTGACCAAAGCATATACACAATCTAACATTATTTATTTCTCAAAATCATTAGTTTATAACCGAGAAAAACATGTAGTTTATTTCCAACATTTTGTCAACAGTTTTGTTAAACCTGTTTCATGTATATTATTACATATAGAAATTACTCGTGAAATGTGACTTGAACATCTTGATGACATTACAGGAAATGTAAGTTTTGTAAACCAAGTTGAAAGATTTAATTTACCAAAACTTTGTAAGATCTAATTCGCACAGAATGTATAATTCGTTTTCAGACAATTGCGTTAAGCGGGTTATATTCACAAAAAGGGTCAAAGTAGGCAAAATAAGTTCTATATAGATATGAGCACGAATACATTTAAGGGATTTGTTTTACATTCATATCCAAAACATGCCTCTTTTATGGATGAAACATGAAGTCTTTACCGTTTCTGGTCATAATACAGATGTTAAGATAGGAACTAAGTGGATATTACAATATTGTATACAGGGCGTTTCCAATTTCAAATCGCTATATCTCTGCAACCACGAACCGCCCATGAATGAAATTCTTACCACTTGAAAGAGCGGGGCATAGAGTTTCAATTATTATCGCTAGCTGCCTCTCCCAGCGCACAAACAGCCCCTATCCTCAGTCATTCGCAAGACACACTGCCTCAACGGGACCCCAAGACTTGGCGCTACAATCCTGGCCCCCAAGATGCCCAGACATCACACCCTGCGACTTTTTCTTGTGGGAATACGTCAAAAACAGTGTTTTTGTGCCACCATTAGCAACTAATCTGGATGACCTCAAAAACAGAATCACGGCAGCGGTGACTTCAGTGGAAGAAGACACTTTGAGAGGCGTTTGGGATGAATTCAACTATTTTCTCGATGTTGTCCGTACATCAGGTTGAGGGCACATAGAGCATTTATAAAATGATTAGTTAAACTTGATAACTCATTAAACCGTTTGTAACTTTTTTAGTAATTGTAACATGTTACCATCGTGAAATATACTTTGAAATTGGGTCTTTTTGAAACACCCTGTATATTTCAACACATATGCTTTCGCAATATTTAATCCACACAATTTAGCAATTGATAAAATGTGGATTGATCTCAAACACATCGGTCTGTTGAAGCAGTAATTAGCACTTCACTTTGGCAATCTGACCCAAACAAAATCAGTCATGAATCAACACGACGTTTTTAAATCCTTTATATTAAGTTCACTTGCTTGCTTGCTTGCGCGCTTACGACCGTGCAAATCTTTCGGTCGTTTTTTAACCCACTTTCCGTGATCCAATCGAGCTGACATTTTGCACACAGACTCGTTGTGCGTGACAATTTATTTTCGTGGAAATTTTTTTCCAAAATTTTACACTTTTTAGGTAATTTTTTTTTTATGTTTAATTACCAATTGCTTAATGGTGGCAGGCAATAATCTGACCCATAGGTGGCAGCCATCTCAAGCCAGAGGACGAGAGGACTCTAGCCGCCCGTTTCAAAGACCAATGTGGGCTGGGTTGTGGCCCATTGAACACGCATATAAAGGATTTATAGTGAAAAACTTTTTTACGGGTTAATTTTTTTTTGCATCCAAAGACCACGATTAATGGGGTGCCGGCTTTGTGGAGACCTCCGATAAGCAGTAGATAGGCCAAAGCGGACACAAATGATAACTGGTGATTCGTACGATTGGCCACGTACGGTGCGAAAGAAGTTCAACATACATACGAACGAATTTTGACTCTTTGCAACACATGTGAACCACGTGTTAGTGGTAATGCTTACACTTATGTCAACGGCATAATCCGCCGAGTTTGGGAAGAGGCATTAGCAAGCAATTATCTACAATGAAAAAAGTAGTTATGCGCGCGCGAGCGCCCACAAGCACGCACACACAAAAAACAACTCTCTCTCTCTCCGGGCGTGCAATGAGGACACAATGCGTGAGGATTTATCATGGAATCGGCCGCTCGCCGCCGGGGAGGGAGACGGCAGCTGCCACGTGGCGCCGCCGCTCTGCGATTCGCATGCAGCTCGCGCCGCGCGGCAAGCCGCAGCCCTCGCACGTGAATTGCTGCGGCGTCGAGATGTGGGGGTGACCGGTTCACTGTGCGCCACGACTACTATCTTAAGGAGCCATACATTTAAGTACGTACGCAAAAATCTGTCAAAACTTGACCCCCCCTCCCTGTACGCACGCGTACTTTTTACACCTCCCCCCACCTGCGTACGTACGGTTAAAGCACCCGCCCCAATCATATAGAACGGCCGATATTTAATCCACGCAGAAACGATCAAGGATTAATAATATTAACGTGTTTAAGCAGATAGTCCACCGCCGGACTATCTAACTAATTTGAAGGCCAATGTAGACTAATTATTATCGAGGCTTCATACCCCCTCCTGTTTCCTATGCGTACGTACATTGTCAGTATACCCCCCATACACGAGCGTACGCATTTGGGTTAACCCCCTCCATGCGCACGTACTAAATGGATGGCCCCTGATTTTAGCAGGTAAAACCCACCGAGCTGTTGGCTCTTGTCTTCCAGAGGAGACGTGACTACGCGTGATCGCCCACCGAAGTGGTTGATATCAGCATATGCGGAAATGCAGTCGTAGGCAAATGATCGAAACGCACTTTTTTAAAATGTAGATGAGCAATATCAGAGGTGACCTCGAGAATAATCCACTCGACCACGGTGAGAGAGCACACAAATATACAACAGGCGTCGTCAGTGTCATCCTCGCATACAGCAGCAATATGTTTGGCCTCATGCAGATCAATGTAAAGATCTTCTCGCCGCACGAGAGCGCTTCAGGAGAGAGCAAGAGTTGGAGTAGTTTATACTGGTAGGAACCTCCTGGTTACACCAGCCCACAGGGGATTATTGTGTCCGTCCGTCGTGAATCCAAAAATGAGAGGGGTGGGGCTGGGTGGAGAGGGGAGGGTGGGGAAGGGCTGGGTGGGGAGGGTGGGGCTGGGTGGGGGGTGGGAGGGGTGGGGCTGGGTGGGGAGGGGAGGGGCTGGTCACCCCGTGGTCTCAACGTTTAACCTACTCACGCCGGCTTGTGCCCTTTGCGGAATACACCACGCCGCCGTTGACCCTGGCTATTGACCGAGCAACCCAACGTTCCTACCAGCTCCCTCCGCAGGAATTTGTTCATTCCTTCGTTGAAAGGAGTGCAAACTACAGTCGTTCATGACTACTGTATATGGTCCATAGTTTGTTTTGCACGAACACAATCGCACAAACTGTGCATCGTCATTAATGTATCTCTGGTAATACGCCTGTATGGTCCATCGTTTGGGTTGCATTACCACTGCAGTGGCTTGTGTCTTTAGTGTGCTCATCGGCCTGTTGATGTCCGCATTCGTTTGATGGTTCTACCAGTGTCTTCGAGGAGGATTGTCAAAGCGAGGAGGGGTGTTATGTTTGCATCTCGAATTCGGTGTTTATTCCGAACGTCCGGGTTCCACTGTTTGGAGTGGTAACGTCAAACATACACAGCCGCCCTTTTGTCAATCAACTGATGTGCGAGGGTTCACTAACGCTGGTCAATGACGGATCGGTGAAGGCAGGAGCATAGAAGTAAAATACAACGGATTTTTTTTACATTCAGACATATTACGATTTATTGTAGATTTTTGGGTCGGATTACATAAGTAAAATGTGTATCGTAAACCCTCCTCCACAAGACACAGCCAATTTATAAAGTTACCACGTGATAGCACGTGCCATTTTCTTACTACTTCAGCACACGGATATATCGCAGAGCAATCTACAACATTTAACAATTAGGTACGACGTTTCGCTGGTAGATACGACAAACATGATCAGGCAATTGCCAGTAATTTATCAAAATCAGTGATCTCTGGACTGACGGCAGATTTTTTATTGCACTGCTCTCTGTTGCTCACAACACAGCCTAGGTTTACGTGACATTGTTTATGGTGATCACCCTTCCCAGCACTGTCCAGAGCCATACCACCTTAACTTCAGGGATAACTAATGATCTTGATTTATTCAGGAAGGCCTCGTTGAGTATTAAGGTGATTTTCAAAAGGGTTGTGTATTGGCATGTTTGGTCAGTTCTCTTAGTGTTTAGCTTCTCCCGTGGATGTGTAGGGGTGTTACGTGGGGGGGAAACGGGCAGTTACACTGGGGTGTCTACATCCACGTCCGCAAACGGTTACACCCTGGGGAGCTGTGTGGGGGGGTGTGCTGTGATCCCACACAGCCCCGCCCCTCGATGGCAAGTTGGCAGAGGTGTGGACTCGAGTCATGTGACTTGGACTCGAGTCAGACTCGAGTCATGAATTTGATGACTTGCGACTCGACTTGGACTTGCATAACAATGACTTTGTCCCACCTATGAGATGTGGACTCGAGTCATGTGACTTGGACTCGAGTCAGACTCGAGTCATGAATTTGATGACTTGCGACTCGACTTGGACTTGCATAACAATGACTTTGTCCCACCTCTGCAAGTTGGTATATAAGGCGGAGAGCCAGAGAGCTCGAGGCAGTCGTTGGGTACAGGTCAAGATGAAGAACCAGTGAAGACTGAAGGCCAGCCAGCTAGACCGGAACTCCCCTGACTCGCTGTCCTTGTGAGGGCCGAGCAGGGCAAGACAGTGGTGCGACCTCAGAGCAGCGAGGTCCTTTTAAGGGTCGGACTCGTGTGGCTGAGGGTCGGAACCTGCGCCGAAGCTGGGCCAGGTTAGTTAGCCTCCTAGGAGGAAGGTCTGGAATAGCGGGGAAGTAGGCAGTTAATGTGGGCATTAACTAGGGAGCACTTCTCCTGATAAAGACTGGGTGAAGAGGCCGTTACCTCTTCAAGTGTTAGGGTCGTTACCGTGTTGTTACTGTATTTATTTGTAATAAATACGTGTTGCCTCCAACTTATCCTGTGTCACATAAGCCATTACAGATGGAAACCGGAGTACCCAGAGAAAACCCAGGCGTGCAACAGAAACGCTCAAACGCTCTGGTGCTTTATTATGAGCAATACCATACATAGGCTTTCGATTGTCTTTACGATTGAGATATCTAATTTTCTTCCATCAGCTGATTAGTCTTACACACATACTGTACTCCATAATCTATTGCTGGATCGTCATTCTATGACCATTTCACAGCTCGAGCCGACAGCAGATGTGGATTTAACTGGTTTTACGTGAATTTAAAACCCCTTTGTTGCTCTTTTAGAATTCAGATGCGGTGGCTTGCAGGTAAGATCAAAGTGGCTGCTAAAATCCTACCTGTTATCTGACATGTCTACGGATAAAATAAAGTATTGGGCAAGCACAGACAAAATAGTCCCAGTAGTAGTCTGTATCTTATCTTCGATGGTTGAAACGTAAAGAGCAGGCCAGGGAGTACAGCTTTGATATCGCTTGTGGAACTTCGTGAGTTAAATTCAAGCACTAAGATAATCATATCCGTCGATACCTGGGGATTAAACAATTACGGCAAACAGAAAATAGTTTTGCTTTGCAGATTTTTTTTTTATTAAGCACATGTCTGATGTATCTGATATATGCCTCATGACGTTTTTTTTATGGATGAGGATAATACTGGAATGATAGTTATTTTCATTGTCATCATCACCACGATGATTATGACAATGATGTCAGCCATTGTCTCCATTAATGATGGATTATCATCAATAATGACCATATTGACAATGAATGATGGTGACGATGATCGAAATTATCATTAATGTTGCTGCCATCACAAATCACTGTAGTTGTTCTTGATGGTGACTATGATGATGAATAACGATTTTAGATAATTATAAAGATAACCATGATGATAGATATAAATTATGTGGCCTCTGTCACCATTGCGGATATGATTGTGGGTGATGATAATTATTATTGTGGGTGATGACACGATGGTTGGTGCAACTACTGCCACCTCCATCGATTATTGCCATCGCTCCTGCTATCGCTAATGACGGTTGATAATAAAGATAACGGTTGTTGTTGCCACCACTATCACTTTAGCCAGATGCCATGAGTAAGATTATGTCGGATGATACTGATGGATGATGTCACTGTCATTGTCTATTGTGGACAATATTAACAATGATGATGAGGCCATGGGTGATAATGAAAACAAATATGATGACATTGAAATACATCATTGAAGCTGTTATCAATGACGGAATACCACTGCATGGAATATGGGAATGTTTACAAATATAGTAAATGATATGGGTTCATTAGAGACAGAAACGTGTCTTGCCTTAAAGTAGCAATCTTGAAAATAAAGCAAAACAAATGTGCATGCTTTTAGCTCTATGGTCTTCCATTAAATAGTATTGGCATCCGATAGATACACTTTATGAAATAAACGTATCCTGGATGATTGTATTAAATGTCCTCACGCGTATACCTATGACCACCAACATGTGCTTAATTTCTACTTATCATACAACATCAAACTAACATTAGTGACGTTGGCTGGAGTTGAATAATGAGCTGACCTAAAGAGTGATGTGATCATCGTGAACATGCGTATGTTCTCATTTCAGTCATTCCACCAATTTGTAAATGTTACCCCAGTCGATACAGTTGTCACCATATGAACTTCATTCTAGAATAAATGTGTATTGTGTTTACACCGTGAGAGGACAAAACACAATAACAGATCCTTATTATTCCAATATACAGTTTGTGCAAGGGCACTTATTTTATTTGATCACATATCTGCTTATTACTGGAATCAATGTGGAACAAAAATGTCACATCGTAATGCTCATAAAATACCTACAAATTACTTAATTGGGATATACATATCAACATTGCTCCGCGCTGCGAAAACTTGTCATGATCCCCTTGAAAAAGAGTCTTGAGAATCAGTGAGGCTTTCGTGGATAAACAAGCAAGATAAAAAAGGAAACATAATACATTTGAATGCTGGTTCTTTTATAAACATAAGATGCCTCTAAACTGGAATGTCTTCATGTCGTTAATAAAACGTGTAAATGACGAGAAATATCCATGATAACAGCAAATGTCTGTTGAAAAAATCATGATGTTGGTCTAACAATTTTGAATAGACAATCTGTACAGATATTCGATTGCTGAGGATACTCATTGACTGGGGAAGGATGTGACCTTGATGAACATCCCAATTACCATGCTTTGTTGTATCAAGATCGGGCCTATTGGGCCAGCATTGGCCAACATTGACCGATTGTCAGGGTGTATCTGGCATGTCTGGATACAGACTGAGACCGTTGTTGGCAGGTTTGAGAAACCTACAAAGTATAAACCAATGGGAAGAAAAAAAACACTCAATTCCAAGCAAAAGGTGTATTCGACTGCTTGACTGGATAAACAGTCTTTGCTGCATATTAACACGTATAAAGGCAGACCTGATCTATGCATGATGTTTTCATACATGCATGTATTAATTGTCATGTTTATCAATTATATATGCATGCGTTATTAGACACGTCAGATTGTGGTTCATGCCATTTTAAGGCATGTTACGATCCACTAGTAAAATGCCTATTTTCAAATTTGAAATTACGAAATGAAAATGAATTATTACTAAAAAGCTAACACTTTATGTATATTGCCTTAATTGAAATCCAGAACACATTTAGACATAATAGAGGTAAAACGTCATTCCAGTCATGTTCCTCACAGCCCCATGCCTCTAACACCTGGCAAGCGCTGGGAGTCACGTATCCAGATACCAATCGGCTCATCAACCCCGCTTTTTTTCAAAGCTCTGATGAGATTAGCCACATTCAGGGTGTTTGATTTATGGCTATTATGTATCACCTATCTACAATGAAGAAGGGCTATTAGTTGGAACGTTACATACTACAGTATAGAGCAGTGTTATTGACGAATGTATTGAGTTTGTTATTATTTATGATTTGCGCTACAGTACTGACAACGCAGTACCACACAAACGTTTCATTTGTCAACACTTCTCTCGGGGCGTGGGTGGTGTGTGAGTGTGTTTGTGACTTTCTCATGCTTGAGGTTAGGGAGTGGGTGGGTTGGTGGGTTGGTGGGTGTGGTCATTGGCCTGCAGCTCAGTTGCACTCATGCGTAAGCCTCCTCGCTGGTAACCAAGGTGAGCCAAGCTCTGGGTATCCAACGATCTCAGTCACGCACACGTAGTCTCAGTCGCTTCAATTCGCGAACGTACACCTTTCGTGAAAATTCACGTTGCGGGGCTGCCAACCCCGGTCTCTGCTGCTGCTGCTTCTGATTGTGTGGCTGCTGCTGCTACTGCTGCGGGAAGAGCAGCACGCGGAGGAGGAGGAGCGGGGTCCGCTGTGCGTTCACGAGTTTCGTCGAGCGCAGCGCGCCCGCTATTGTCAGGGCAGTGCAGCGCAAGTGGTCGCGGATGCTTGAGAGTTGCAGAGACGCGCGCCGCACGCACGCACGCACCGTCCCGTACCATCGCGCAATGTGCACACAAGCCGGCCTCCCGCCGACCACGCGAGCAGGGCAAGAGGACTCAACTCTCGTTCGTGCGACGTCGAGCGCCTTCCAATAGAGGGAATAGCATATTTCAGCCTCGAGCTTGCTGCATCAATTTGTGCGAGTGGGTTAGGAGGAGGAGGAAGAAGACGGGAGAATAAGAGCGGGGGGGGGGGGAAGGAAAAAATAGATCCGGAGAAAATAAGAGTGATAGAATTTATTTATTTATGACTTAAGCAGTGCCTGGCTTATAACATGCTCCGTTCGTCTAAAACAGTGGCTGCGTGGGATAAGAGCGGAATCGTTGGGCTGTTTCTGCTACTGGCTACGCTGAAAGGTAAGAAGAGCACGGCCACGATGATGAGGATGATGATTTGGATGATGGTGATGCGAGCTTTCGGGTTGTTTTGGCGTCGCCTGCGCTGTTGGCCCGCTGATAGTGGAGCGGGCTCCTTGCGGGGCGGATATGTCGCGTTCGGTTGCGCTTATGCGATTTGGTTTGCGGTCCCCTCTCCTGGATGAGTGTACTCGTGTGTTGTTTTGTTCCCGTGCTGCCTCATTCGCAGAGATGTTATTCTCGGTTGTTTGTGTGTGCCGGTAGACAGTTTTGATTTTGGGGAAGAGTCACGTTTTGTAAGCGTCCCACGTTGAATGTTAAACGCTTACGATGGCAGTGCGCGCTCCGTTGACTAGAAACGGAGCGTGTTTCCTGTGAATATTAATTAGTTTTCGTTTGTGTTTTACATTTGTGTGCACCTCGTGTGTTAAACGTGCAAGTGTGTCGGATTCATTACATGCGTGTTTATATGTATGCATATGCATTCCGCGTATGAGTGTTGTACATTCAATTCAAGCACACAGTGGATTGGGCTTTAGCTGCACAGATGATTCCTTGCGCTTTTGTAAATGTATACCAGGGAGCATCACAAGATTTAGAATTCATATCACGGGGGAATATATAACACAAGCAACTGTATGGAAAATCTGCAGACTATTTAATCATTACTTTGTTTCGCTGGTTAAATAAAATAAGTGCAACTCTCATTAATTATTGCAGAGATTCCCCCAAACATTTAATCGCTCTACTAAATTGATATAAAAAACGCATTTAGAATTATAATGTCCCATCATAGAATGCACAATCGCCCTCAGAAGAAGAAAGGATATGGGATATGCAATGCACCATTATGCGCAAGTTTGCGACTGCGGTGTGATGGGTGGCAACATCTTCATTATTGAAGCGGTCACTTTAGCCTGCCGATGAATGGACTCCACCTCATTTGTCACGCTTCGGCACAATTTGCATGGTTGATATTAACAGCGACATATTAATTCGGACTTGTATATATTTTTTCTCGGAATCCTGGCCAGCGGACTAATAATTATACTCTGCAGCCTATACGTAGATCACACAATTTAAGTTATTGTCAAGTAATCCAATGCTATTAATTATCGCCCCCTGCTTATTGATGTATTCAATACGTCTAGACGTTTAAAAAAGAAATCTATATTATGATAGTACATTTCAAACTCAGGCGCGAGATTAAAATCGCTAATCGCAATCTCCAATTCCTATAAATGTTCTGCATTGACTATAGAGCACCGCCCTCGCCATCAGCGAGATGTAAAGAACCATCATCCATCAGTCATTACGGCAGTGATCGTTACGTCCCATTGTCATCGTCTTTATCCTAGTCAATGCCATGCGTTTTCACGCCACGGCACGGGGGAAAATATTCATGTAAGTGAAAGCTGCTGCTCAATGTTCGACGCGTCACATGCCACCTAACTTGTGTGTCCGATGGACGTTGTCCAAGTGCTTTAGCTGTCACTGTTGATGTTATGCTAATGTGATGTCCATACAATAATAGAGCCAGAACAGAACAGACACCCAATTAGGTGTAATATTTTAAATTCAACCGAGTTGCGGTTAGTACTGTTTACTAGTGAGTCAACACTACAACTTGGTTCTCGATTGAAGAGATTGATTACACCCAGACAAACAGGTTATTGTTATTGCCGATTCAGGACCGCCGGTGGAGATGGGCACCACCCGACACTCAACACTTCATGGGCATGATTGGACTTCACATACGCATATAATCAATTCATCTCCCCCATTGAAACAGTCGGAATGTACATGAATTGGATTAAAATGTTAGGTCGCATGTTTTTCATTTCTGCCTTTTATCACATGCCTAACTGCAGCAGAGCTCAGCAGTGCTATTGATTATCGACATCTGTCAGCTGAATTTAAATGGACGCCAAATGAATATCATTGACTTAGATTTAAAAAGCAGCCACACTACCCAGGATTGAGTGGTTGGTCAGAGGTCTCCCTTATTTAGTTTGCCGAGTTAGTTTGTACGTGCCGTTGTGATGGTGTTCTGGAAAACGCCAAGACACTCTTCAAGGCAGTAGTCATTTAGCCATTTTTCATTGTGTCGATGTAGCCCCTCGATAAAAAGAATGGCAAGGAATTTTGAATGCCATGTGCAATATGACAAGTAACGTTGAACTGACGTTTAAACTGCATTGTTGTAGAGGACGTGGCTAGTATGCTTCCCTGCAGAGGCAGCTTTCCGGACTATCTGGCACTGCATTGCACATCAAGGCCGTAATTATAATATATATTGGGGGGGGCACATCCCCCCCCCCCCAATATTCATATATGCTCAAAATTTCCCCCCCCCCCCCAATATATTGCTATAAAAAAATTGCTATGCTATGTAAATAAAAACAACAATTTGCTCAACCTTGGCCACAATATCTGGACTTGTCTTCATATAAATCATTGCGTAAATTTCTGTTTATATGATTGTGGTTATGGTTGTACTTTAATAATCCCTAATCTCTGCCATTACATACGATGAAACAAGAAATGGTAAAAAAGTTAAAACAGAGCAATGTAATACAATACACTATTAGACATTGTAAAAAATAAATACAAAGTCCATCCCATGTGTTATTGAATTTTTAAAATATTTTAGGCAGGAAATTAGTTTTAAAATTTAGATATTTTTATGGGTTGGGACCCCCAGACACCCTGGAAGATTTGGTCCCCCCCAATGTTGACTCCATGGCTACGGCCTTGTTGCACATTAATAGTGTGAATGGGAAATGAGACGCAGCATTCGGTGTTGCCAGTTGTAGAAGTGCACAGTTAAGTTCGTGATTAAAATTTGCAATTGCTGTTAATGTGTTCTTAGCAATGTATCGATGCCGTGTATTCAATGTGCTTTGATGTTGCTTTATATGAAGCTATTTGAGTTGCATGCAAATTGTGCGCGCTCAATGTTGCAAATTAAGCATATGAAAAATTATGCTTTGCATTTACACACAAAAATATGTTGTGTACACGTTAACATATGTTCCTCCTTCCTCAGATTTGCATCAAATTGTAATACATTGATTGGACTGCTGATGGGATACATGGGCTTTAGTTGCACGTGGTCTGGGCATTGCTTTGCATTGTTTTGTTATCTGATGCATTCTTCTGTCTTTTTTTATTAACAAGGTGAAATGACCATAGGGACTGTGACGTCAAGCGTGGACAATTCCTTAAGAACGCCGCTTTGGTTGCCACTTCAGTACAATGTGTTAAACACGGAGACATTCTTTTTCTTAAAGAACTTGAAGAAAGATGTTGTAAAATATAACTCTAGCATGCAGACACAATCGCAGCACCTTCTGATATTTGGTAACACCAAAGCAGAACCAATTGTAAATGTCAGCTATGGCCCTTTCAGTGCTTGGAAGACACTGCACGAAGACCAGTTGGGACCCAAAACTGTGTTTCCATCGACATCAGCCACCAAGAGAGTTAACTGGCACGTTCAGGCTTTGGTCGCAGAGGAGTACATTTATTCCAATAATGCCAAGGTTCAAGTCCTGTTTTACATATCAAGGAAGGAGTGGGATAATCAAGCAGAGACAGATGCATTACCCTGCGTGAGACTTTATGCTTTTCACGAAACCCAAGAGGTCAGAACTTCATGTCAGCTCAAGGGGGATCTTGGAATGTGCCTGGCTGAAGTAGTGCTGCCTTCAATTTGGTTTGAGCCACTGTTGTACACTGACAACTTGAAGCAAGAAGATCGTTTAAGTAACAGCACCACCGTGGAATTGTATTACAATTTACAGCCTGTTGGGGGCGGAGATTGCAGTCCTAACGTGCATCAGAAGATGACCATCATCAGGCCCTTCAAGACCGTCTCAAAGAAAAATCTGAGCCCAGTTGGAACAGTTTACCTTCAGCATGCACCTGAAGCGCCAAAACTCCACGAAATTAATCTCGATGAAAACGTGGTAATATACCTTCCTACGAAGCCTCTGAGGCCTGAAGAAGTCATTGACGTGCCTGTCAAGCTCATGGAGAATTCAGCGGTGCAGCATTTTACACTAAGGTTAGTAACTACATTTATTTTCTTGTTTGGTGAAATAATTGACGGAGAATTGCTTTGGTATTATTAAGATGGTTGAAAAAAAGACGCCAAACACATCTGGTTTTGTCGTTTGCATCTTTTTCTTAATTTGTGATCGGATTAATTATTAAAGTCAGCAATGTAAATTGTAATATATGTTTTGTAATGCATTATATAATGCACTAAATACCAATGCACTAAATGCTAACGAGTGCACTAAATTATCAGGATAATGTGTTTGCTAAACATCAATAAGAGTACAATTGAGAAGTATACTGAATAGTCCCCGTATGCACATATTTCAATGTACAGCTACAATCTAATGACAACTTAAAAAGTAGGAGTTTAATAAAAAAAAAATGTAAGCCGCTTTGTTCACATTGAAATTGTATTCTTCATTTACTTTTGAAGCATCATTTATGCATCTTGTTCATAGTTCTACACAGTCACGTGCTCACTATTGTTATTCACAATATAGTGTCAAAATGAATAAACAACACGTACAATTATGGTGTGGTTAGGATTTGGGTTGAGAATTTGTGCCAGAAATTTTACATTTATATAAGCCGTCATAATGCATAAAATAAAATATAGAAAAGTGTCTTGTCAAACTTTTATCTTTTGCAATTCTGACATTTAGATGTATAGTCTCAAAACACGTGCAAAACCGGTACAGTGCCAAATTACTATGTGCTGAACGGATGATGGAAATGTGATGCTGCTCCAGATAAGACTGAATGTGATGAGTGTTGTGAAAATTCAACTCCATTTATGTGTTTTTCAGTTATCAGGTAATACATATTGTATGCACAACATGTATGTTGGACTTTTTTCGCACCGTGCATAACCAACCAATGTAATTGGAGTTGCGAGATTATTAACCTGTTACAAGTGGTGAAAATTATTTTTTTTAACCAATGCAGATGACTTTTGAGTACTTGACTTTGTATTGGATTTCGAGGGCACTTTAGTGCAATATAGTTTGTGACATCTCAAATTTTACAGTGGTGGCGTTTGGCCAAATACGACAGGTCATGGGAAAACAAAGTAATGCCAAGGAACCTAATTAGGTTGTCACAATAAAATCCGCGATGTGTAAAGCAGTTTACCAGGTCACTTTCGGAGTTACCTTGACATTTTTCAAGTATAAATAACTTTGCTTTAATCTATGAATTTAGCTTTTTTTGTATCTTAGAGGATTTATATACTTATAACAAAAATAAAAGTGTATTATTTAAATGTTAACCACGTGCAGTACTGCATTTTCACTAATATAGTGTGCAATTGGAGATGCTAAATATGACCAATGGCATTGAGGAAACTACGTTTGAATACGATTTTTGTGTTTTACCTCAACATTGTTGAGTTCGATGGCACCAAATATGCAGCCCAGAAAATGGACGGTGATGTTGGTGGATCATGCAGCTCTGGACGACCCATTTTGTGAGACACCCGCCTAAAAGACGATGATGCGCTCATCAGCATCAAGGTTCCTGACCTACGTGTGCAGTGTTTGAGAGTTACTCCTCCTGGCACGAGTCAGTTTAAAAACGTTGTCCAAAAGTTTGACAGTATATATCAAAGGTGGAGTCTTTTCTGAAACCCAATCTTGTTCATTTTGTAAATTTCCTTGGGAATCGAAAATATTGCAAAAGGAGTGTTCATGTTGTACCGTCTGTAGCTTTTGTTGTCTGCTGCTACCAGTCAGTTGTGAGTAAAACAAATCTTTATATTTTTTTGTATTGCTAACGTTTCTGAAATCTAATTCTCCAACACTATCAATCATACTTAAAACATGGGTCTGGATATGTGTTTCCCTTGCCCTCAATGTTTCAGTACTTTAGCTCACATTTAATATTGGCACAATGCCTTTTGATGGATTATATATCTGTATGTATGTCAAATGTTCATATGCTAATGAGTGCCGTATTCATCACTGTAAAACATAGAGTATATTAACATTGATATGCGGAATGCAAATAACATTTAGATAGAAAATACACCATTTGTACCATTATATTATCAATGATATTTACATAATGCTCAAATACATTCGACACATTCATAAAATTAATGTTTCCTCTATATGCCGCAGAAAACAAATCCCATGCATTTTTAAACATCAGCTTTCCAGAGCCTGGTTTCATCTATTGCTGGATGTAAAGCAAGTTTGTATGTTGTCTGTAACTGGGGGGCTAGCACATTACATGATTTTAGGATATAATGTTGATTGTTTTGTCGTGGCTGCTGTCCTTTGGGATTTAAATATCTTATTATATAAATATATTGATGCCCTTGCACAGTGAATGGGGGTACTGCAGTGTAGTACCATCTTTGCACCGTTTATGTTTATATTACAAATACCATAAACCATGGTCACATCTGTGATATATGATGACATTTTTAGCCACAGAGCAAGGACTTTAACCTGAGTGTTCTTGCTAAGATCCTAAGTCAATAGACTATCTGCCAAGTAATTTGCTCTGTTTATATGATTAATTCTCAAAACGCAAGTCACGTGATCTATTTCCCTGGTGGGAAGGACACACTTGACAAAATGATAATTAATCAATGTGAATACAGTCCTATGAAATAGTTAATTTCTAAATGCACGAGAGACTTCCTACCACTTTGGAGATAATATACTGATTCTGTTTAGTTATACAAGCTTAGAAGCTACCTGTATTAGTGACCTATTCACCTTGTCTGCCTCGTCTTCGTAAGCTGCGGAAAGGTTGGAGCAGAAATACAGGGTGTATGAATATGACTGACCTATGGTCTTGATTAACTAGCTTCACTACAAAGCTGTTTAGACTTGTAGAAAATGGCCTGCCCTTTAAAGCAATATTGATATTGCTTTTGCTGTATAACCTGGATGGAAAAAATGGACTGACTGGTAATAGCTTGGGTGACTGCCATAAACGATGAAAATAATTTACTAATTCTTGAAAAAACTGTTTCACAAATGTGTGCATATTTTGTGGGTAACAATGTATACTTTAATTTAAAAAAGTAGTTATATAAAACATATATAACGATCTTTATAGGTTGGTAAATGAAATGACAACAAAACAAATTTATAATAAAAATGAATTGCCCTTTTTATGAGAGCCAAATAATAATGTTAGCAGTATGTATTATCCTTAACTTTTTGGGTTGTATAACGTAAGTATAAATGTGTCATTAAACCTGCCACCACCCGACACAGATAATTAGTAAGGTTTGTCACGTAATAAAAACATGCCAATTCGTTACTAGTACAACACACCAGTGTGTAAACCCACAAACATTTACAAGTCGAGTACGACGTTTCGCCAGTAATAACAACTTGCATCATCAGGCAATAGCAAGATTTGTGAAGAAATCCTGTTCTGGTCTGAAATAGAGGGATACATTTGATGTCGTCACTTTTGAGCCAATCAGGTGCGAAAGCCAGAGGGAAGGGAGGGGGGTTAATGTAACCCAAAAACCTCTTATACCGACTATAATCATATTCATATTCTTAGGTTTTTTCGGTAAAGTCACGTAGGTAAAACATCAAAATTAATAAAAATAAAATGAAATAAAGATCACGACGTTTCGGAGGCAACACAAGTCTCCGTCATCAGGTGGGACCGTCACAGCCAGATTAGCTGCATTAAGTGAGGCAATGATTCAAGATGTAATCCCTTAAAAGCGAGTTGAGGGGGGAGGAGAGGGGGGGGGGGAGCTCATCAGAATGTGGTAGCCAATAAATGGAACGTATCGGGAGGGAGGGGGGCGGGGCCAAAAGGGTGGGCGACGGCGTAGAAGCGATTGTGCGCAAGCGACAAACTGCTGCACACGCCAACGCATTGGACAGAGAGGGGGGAGGGGGAGGCCTGATACACATGATAGAAAAGAACGAGAATGCCCATGTTTATACCAATGCTGGCTGAACAATGAAGAGATTACTGTTAAACACTGGGGATGTTAACACTCGGTAAAGTAAAGTAAAATAGTACCTGTCAGATAAGATGGTCCAAAAAAGTGTAATTAAGTCTTTTTTGCGTGGTTAATAACATCTTTCAAATGATTACTAAGTTTGTACCCATCATCACGGTTGAAATTATGTCTGTTTTTGTATATTTGTATGGCTTCGTGTACAAACCTTTGATGGTAGCCAGGAGGTTTGCAGAGAACATTGGTCTCGGAAAAGACAATTTCATGAGAGCCCACCGAGTTGTAGCAATGATCGGCAACGGCCGAAGAATCAGTTCTGCCGTGTTTCAGATCTGACTTGTGCTCGCGGACACGATCAGCAACATGACGTTTCGTTTCTCCAATGTAGCAATCACCACAAATGCAACTCAATTTGTAGACTCCAGGATACTGTAAGTCAGGAACGACATCCTTCACAGATGGAATCAGATCACGGATTTTATGCACTGTACTGAATCGGACGTGGATCTTATGTTTGTTTAGAATTTTGGAGATCTTTTTGGTCACGCCTGCTATGTATGGTAACGTGATAGTTTTGGTCGGAGTTTCATGTGGCTGTTTCTGTGTGGTGGGAGAGACAGCTTGGCGGATAGTACGGTCAGAGTATCCGTTCATCCTGAGGGCCCAATGTACATGTCTTAATTCACCGGTCAGGTGGTGTTGGTCAGAAATGCCATGGGCTCTGTGGTATAGCGTTTTGATGAGAGAATTCTTTTGAGATGGGTGGTGGTGGGAATCCGGTTTCAAGTAGGAATCTGTGTGGGTGGCTTTCCTGTAGACAGAATGTCCCAAGGATCCGTCAGGCCTCCTCTCAAACAGAATATCCAAGAATGGTAGTTTACCGTCTTTCTCCACTTCCATGGTGAATCTGATGGATGGGTGTCTAGAATTGATGTGGTCCAAGAAGTGGTTCAGTGCTGGGAGGCCATGTGGCCAGATGACGAAAGTGTCATCCACATACCTCTTCCACAAGGAAGGACGCAGGGTGGATGTCTGGATGGCGTCTGATTCAAACTTTTCCATGAACATGTTGGCTATAACTGGTGACAAGGGGGAGCCCATAGGGGTACCCTCATTCTGTTTGTAGAAGGTGCCATTCCAGGTAAAATAGGTGTTGGTGAGGCAATGCCTAACCAGCGCAGGTACATCAGAATTCAATCCATGTTGGACTAAGTCCTCAATTATTGTTAGGGTGTCCGGTACTGGGACTTTGGTAAACAAAGATACTACATCAAAGCTGACGAGGATGTCATCAGGAGATAGTGATATGTCCTTAACCATAGAGACTAATTGGGTTGAGTTGAGTACTGCCGAAGAGGTATTGCCTGTGAAGGGGAGCAGAGTATCTGATAGAAAACGGGCTAGTTTGTACGTAGGAGAGTTTATCGTCGACACGATGGGTCGTAATCACCCAGGAATGTATGTTCTTAACGCTCGTGACGTCACTGCACATCGACCAGCCCCCCTCATTAATATGCATGAGTAGGTGACGTCCTCCAAATGGACAACCCCCACCCCTCATTAATAATCATGAGTGGGTGACGTCACTCAATATGGAGTACTCCCTCCCCCCTCACTAATAATCATGTGCAAGTGACGTCCCTCCACGTCGACCAGCCCCCCTCATTAATAATCATGAGCAGGTGACGTCACTCCACATTAAACAGCCCCCCTCATTTAAATTTCATAAGGTGACATCCTCCCAATGGACACCCCCCCCCCCCCCATTCATAATAATTAGCGGCCGACGTCACTCCACATGGGGGGCCGAGGCGCCTCTTCCCCCCTCCTCAGCATCAACTTACAACCCTCACTACAAAGGCAGAACCCTCACGTCACGCGATCTCCGTAACGCTATTGAGACATAAAAGTAAAAAGGATGTCATGATGAACAAGGGATTATAACCTTAAAATGAAATAGGTCTGTGTCACCACGCCCTTACAAATTGCACACGCAATAATGCAATGAATATCACGTCGCGGTCTGCTTTTCACTTGCAAGTTTCAGATTTATTGCAATACACCCTTCCTTGGACG
This sequence comes from Lampetra fluviatilis, assembly GCF_964198595.1. Lineage (NCBI taxonomy): Eukaryota > Metazoa > Chordata > Hyperoartia > Petromyzontiformes > Petromyzontidae > Lampetra > Lampetra fluviatilis. The sequence goes on from NC_136280.1 coordinate 10,778,470, forward strand.
GGCAAAAGGCTAGTAGATAGTATTGGTCGTGAATGCCTATGTTACACAGTATTTACTATATTTAGTTCATAATTTTCTGCACCGAGACAAGTTTACGTGAAAGTCATTTAATTTCAGAGCCTACTTATGAAGCTACTTGTCTGCTGTGAATATATATGCAATAACCTCATGTATACCTAATTATATTTATGGTAAGTCACACTAAGCAGTGTGTGACGTGGTGCTCCTGGTTGCTTCCCACGCATATCTGCATTAATAACTCACCTTGAGAGGCCTTTGAAGTTATTCAGCTGTTCATTATTTCTGCCAGAGAAAATATGATGGCTTTTGACTCAGATTTGTTTCCCCTTTAGGTTAATTGCTTTATATTATACATTTATATGAAATGTTTTAACATATCCTGTGTATATGAGATATAGTGCATTGCAATATATGTGAGACCTGCGCATGTGTTTCTGTCACCTAACACGCCACCTATATTGTATTTATATTTTGACCAAAATTGTAGTTTTTGTTATTTGTGCTTTGTTCCACTCCAAATGCAATTTTACTAAAGGTAGATTTTGACACAGAATACACTCACTTCATCCCACCAAAAAATGTGGACTAATACACATTAACCTACACTAAGGTATATTTTTCGTTATTTTGGTAAAGTCACGTAAATAGAAAATAAAAATAAAAATAATAAAATGTAAATAAAAAATAAAAATAATGAAGTGAAAATAATAAAAGCAAAAACTCACAACGTTTCGATCGCAACACAAGCGGTCTTCATCACACGGAGAGGAAAGAGGAGGCAAGCCTCCAAATGCAACTGCTTATAAGGGTTTCCAAAGTGAGTGGGCGGGGGACGAGAGCTGGGAGGAGGAGGAGGAGAGCTGCGCGGCGTAATGTAGGAGTAGACAATGGGGGAGTTGGGAGAAGGTAGAGATAGGGGGAGAGAGAGGGCGGAGGTTAGAGATAGGGGGAGAGAGGGGGGGGCATTGCACCTCGCTACACACATCCACACTGCTGAGGGTAGAGGTTAACAAGAAAACACAAATCAAGTCATGACCCAAAGTGGTTGATGACATCTTTCCAATGATTGCTGAGTTGAAAACCCTCGTCTCGGTTGAAATTGAGTCTGTACATATGGATGACTTCGTGGACGAATCTTTGTTGATAGCCAGTCGGCTTGCAAAGTAACATCGTCTTAGAGAAATCAATTTCACGTGAGCCAGCCGCATTCAAGTAATGATCAGCCACGGCAAAAGTATTGGTCCTGCCGTGTTTCAGATCTGCTTTATGTTCACGAACACGGTCCTAGACATGTTAGTTTTCCCCAATGTTACTGCTGCCGCAGATACAACTTAGTTTGGAGATGCCAGGATATTGCATGTCAGAAATCTTGTCCTTCACAGATGAGATCAGATCACAAATTTTATATACTGTGTTAAATCGGACCTGGATCTTGTGTTTGTTCAAGATTTTGGAAATCTTTTGGGTTATCCCTGCTATGTAAGGCAAGGTGATGGTTTTGATTGGATCTTCAGATGGCTCCTTCCTCACGGTTGGGGTGATCGCTTTGCGGATTGTGTAGTCAGAATATCCATTCTCCTTGAGAGCCTGGTGTACGTGTTTGAGTTCACTGGTCAGGTGTTCATGGTCGGAGATACATTAAGCTATATTGTGTAGCGTTTTTATGAGGGAATTCTTCTGGGATGGATGGTGGTGGGAATCAGGTTTTAGGTAGGCGTTAGTATGGGTTACTTTCCTGTAGACAGAGTGGCTCAGTGAGCCATCTGGCCTCTTTTTGATTAAGGCATACAATAAAGGTAGCATGCCATCCTTTTCGTGAACATAAGGCAGATCTGAAACATGGCAGGACCAATACTTCTGCCGTGGCTGATCATTATTTTAATGTGTCTGGCTCACATGCAATTTATTTATCTAAGACGATGGTACTTTGCAAGCCAACTGGCTATCAACAAAGACTCGTTCACGAAGCCATCCATATATACAGACACAGACACAATTTTAACCGAGACGACGGTTTTCAACTCAGCAATCATTGGAAAAATGTCATCAACCACTTTGGGTCATGACTTGGTTTGTGTTTTCTTTTCAACCTCAACCGTCAGCAGTGTGGATGTGTGTAGCGAGGTACAATGCACCCCCCCCCATCTCTACCCCCCCCGTCTCTCCCCCTATCTCTATCCCCCCCTCTCTCTCCCCGTATCTCTACCCCCTTCCTCCCCCCATTGTTTACTCCTACATTAGCACTGGCTGACCGACGCCGCACATTTCTCTTCCTCCTAACTCCCCCATTGTCTACTCCTACATTACCACTGAGGATTTGATTTAGTGGATATTGTTAGAAGCACATCATTCTAAGCTCCATCCAAATGCATTTGTTTTTTCATTAATCATAGAAATAAAGAAGTAAAAGTATATGTCAGTTCAGAAAAAACACGTTTGTCTGAATGCAGAATCCGGAAAAATAATCGATTGGTTTCATACAGAATGAGTTACATTTGTTCGTTTTGGATTTTAAGCCACATCATATTATGCTGCAGACAGAAAAGCATACATTTATGTAAAAAAAATATTTCATCTGAGTTTTTAGAGATGTCTATCACTTAACTTAATGCACAATTTCATCAGAGGCGGATTGAAGAGGGGGTGCACTGAAGATTATGGATAGACAAAAAAATCGTACAGTTTGGAAGTCACGTTTCACCATGGAAATCATCTTGTGAGAACGAGCCAGCGACATACACGTGTTGTGGTATTTTTCCGATTCAACACATCACCCTTTGGGGATGCTGCTCTCGTGTAATGGCGAGCAGGCTGGATTTTGCCATCTAGACGTCACCGGTTAGACCTCCTCGTGCAGCAGTTGAAACAATGGAGCACTTAAACCCCTCAATCTCTCTGTCCACCCAGCAGTTACACATGCGGTTCCCCATAGTTTAGTCTGCCGGCAGGTCACACATGGCGGGGTAAATTGTCGTTACTACCACCTCTTTCAAGACGTCTGGCCAGTGTGGAAGAGAAGGTAAAATAGTAACTCGCGAGAGGTGTTCTGCAGAGCTGCCTCGAGCGTGGGCCCTTCTGCCACCAGTGGTTTGAGCAAGTAATTGCGGGGTTGCACTTTTTACCTATACAAGTTTGCGCCACCCATGTGGAGCACAACGGCAGCACGGTTGCTCGCACATCCTCCTTACTTGTTTCCCATGTGAGGACAGTGCATTATTATACAGGGATACCTGGTAACTGTCATGTAATCTAGCTGACCTAGTACTGAGGCAACGGAGAGCAGGACCTCAGTCTTCACAGCTGCTCCAGCCACAATGTGACTGCAGCAAATATATCGGGTGATGTGGTTAAATACTCCTGCTTGATGGCATGCTCTTGTAGCAGAACTTTTTTTTCCATGACAGAGAATCTGATAAAGAGGAAATGTTAAACATTCAGACAATATCCTGTACAGTATACTTTCATTGCACGAATTTTAACAAGCCTTCAGTTTGTGAAATTATAATTTATTTTCTTCCTCGTTCAGATATAACTGATTTGAAAATTATTACTGTGATATATTTAGGTGCTGCCAGATTACAGTCTTGATAAATGAAGTGGGGCACAATTAAATACAAGCTTCATTTGAATGCAATGAACAATGCAACATGACTGGCAGAATACAAGCAACCCGAGTCCACACGTGGTATAATTAGTTTTGTGTTTTAATCACATTAATTACAGAATAAATCGCTTGATGCATGAGTACATTTTTTTAATACAGTATAAAAAAAATACATGCAATTGTTACATTACGTCTTCAGTTATTCATATTACTAACATGTATACAAATTATGTAATACTATCAAATTGATGATGTACAGTAAAAATAGAAATAATGGATATTAATGAATTTTGATTGCTATTTTATATTTGTCATATGCCACCCATTAATATTTAACAGAGAATACATATTCTACTGTGCTATTACAAAGTATGCCTGAGTTACATATTTACCGGTCCCTATAAAATCAAAAGTGCCAAAGCTTAGCTTTTTTTTATTCAAATTGGGAAAATTGCGAAAGTTTTCAGACAGGATTATAAGTACTGTATGTATAAGCATTTTAATATTTTCAAAGTCCATCTCTCCTGAATATATTTTTTAGTCAACCAGGTTTTTTTTGTTTTATATCTGACTTAGAATTAAAACTTTTATTGCAAGTCAGATTATTGACTTCGTAAGATATTCAGATGCTTACAGAATAAGGTATGGTGGCATCAATGGCATTGGCCATTACGATATCAACCTTTTCTCAACATGACCAAACTGACATGATTATATACAGAAATGGCCTGGCCCTATATATCTTTGTATATTCTCCTGCCAAGAAAAATTGGGGAGTTGGAGGAATGTAAAGCGCATATAGACAGCCTGAAATCATGAGAGGATGTGAAGCTTTGCATGCTGACCGCTTTTTTGCATGAAGGACCCATTTACAATTCTGCAATGCCTCAACTTTTTATCTTAATGGTTGGAACTGAGCCCGGTTGATTGAAGACATTTTAGTGACCTTTTTTGCCCAGGGGCCTCCATGAAATCATTGGGGAATATTAAGCCAAATTTTATCGAAGACTCTTTTTGGCCAATACTTTTCATATATATAAAAACAGCCCTATCTCCTCTGGTGTGCATATTTGTGTGCCTGCTTCTCTTGATCTTTGTGGAACGGCCTCGCTCTGCTTTCTCATTAGCGTATCCTAAAGCTGTGGCGTATGCATAACAATGATTTTAGGCATACAGTGATGCTTCTCTGCCTATGCTGCAATCCACATGATCCATAATGATCATACAATATATGCTGGTGGTATTTTTTAATAGGTTTACATCAATTGGAATGTTTCTATGTATGAATGTTGAGCTGTCATACATGATCAAATATGGCTTCACTTGGATTAAAAAGCATTCTAACACATACTGAACATCAGTCGTATATTCAGACTATTTTTACGTTCAGCGTGCGTGGAGGTGCAATGTGGATTTTTATATTGCTGGATTGTGAGAGATAGTGATGGCTGGGGATGCCTTCGTCCAACAGTGGCTTGATTTTTGATTATGATAATTAGCAACCTAATTGTATTAGCAGAATAAAGATGAAATGGTCGTTTTAGAAATTTCACATTTTGTTTCCTTTTTGATAATTGTAACCAGCTATCCAATTTCTCATACAACTATAAGTAAAATACATTGCTAACACATTATCCTGTACAATGTACCAATTATTTCGGCATGCTACCATTTGAATGGCACTTCATAAGACTCACTTTATTATTATCATCGTCATTATTATTTCGCCCTGCATCATGTACCCAGAGACCTGAGTGTCTGCTGCCCACAGCCATTGTCTGCTGTGAGTAGCATCTGTACCAGTTCTCTACCAAGTCACTGCCTTGCCCTCCTCGCCATATCCCATCCCTCTGCCCCCCCTTCCCCCACATTTACCAATCGACCATCACTCATCATTATGGTGACATATGGTCAAATTACCAAAGGCTCCAAATTATTATATAACACACTCCTTTTATAATTGAAACGAAGTAATGACATTGGGGTGGCATCTTCTGTAATGTTTTTTTTAATCAGCATGCATCGAAATTGCACTGATAGAAAATTAATTTCAGCAACAAAAGTGTAATTTGTGAGAGTGGAAAATGTGGTGAGAAAGCTTGAATGCTCCAGCAAGGTGATGGTTGGGGCTGGCAAGGTGGTGGTTGGGGCTGGCACAGTGGAATACACAAACCACAATGTTACCTTGAAAGGAGGTCTCTAGGCAGGGAACAGCAGGCTAACACATTATTGTAGCTGATCAGCAAGGGATCCGCAATTATTCTCACTATTTTTATCCAACCAAAAAAATCAATTGATTTGTGTACATAAACAAATGCAAAACTGCTTTTGAATGTAAAACCACTTTTAAGTGCGTAATTTCAACGGCTTACTAGATTCATTTAATCAGATTTTCTGTCTCCAGTGCATTATTCACACATACGTTGCATGCTTATAAATACTATACTGCTTAATTATTTTTGTGATCAACATTTTGGCAATGATTAATCATTTAATGACAAATACATGATGTGTTATATTTGCATGAGTTATATCGGATTTACACTATGAGACCTCCTTTACCAGTGGCAAAATATAGTAATAGGTTTTAACCCTTTCAACTGGTACAAAACCTGACACCTTTATACAAGGCATCATGTTTGCAATAACCACAACACAAGTAGTCAAAATACAAACAAAAAGAAACAACTCTGATGATGATAATGATATGCACTGTCCTTGAAGTTGATTGGTCCACACCCGAGACAGCTTTTCTTATAGCCTCGTCTCCATTGGTGTTGGACCAGATGACGCCAAAAGGCGTACAACTCAAAGACAGCGCACTATCAGAGTATTGAGAGCTCGTGGTAAGCATTTACACTATGAGACCTCCTTTACCAGTGGCAAAATATAGTAATAGGTTTTTACCCTTTCAACTGGTACAAAAACTGACACCTTGTGGAGGTCTCATAGTGTAAATCCGATATAACTCATGCAAATATAACACAGAATGTAAATATAGTAATAGGTTTTTACCCTTTCAACTGGTACAAAAACTGACAGGCAATATTTTGCCACTGGTAAAGGAGGTCTCAGTGTAAATGCTTACCCCGAGCTCTCAATACTCTGATAGTGCGCTGTCTTTGAATTGTACGACTTTTGGCGTCATCTGGTCCAACACCAATGGAGACTAAGCTCTAAGAAAAGCTGTCTCGGGTGTGGACCAATCAACTTCAAGAACAGTGCATATCATTATCATTATCAGAGTTGTTTATTTTTGTTTGCATTTTGACTGCTTGTGTTGTGGTTATTGCAAACATGATGCCTTGTATAAAGGTGTCAGTTTTTGTACCAGTTGAAAGGGTAAAACCCTATTACTATTATATCGGATTATTTATGCAATATTAAAATAATCTATGCCTCGAATTTCCCAGCTGGCACCTGGCTGGCCTCCTCCCTCGCCCCAACAATAAATGTTTGTGGCTGCGGTCCCGTTTGAAACTAGGTGGGTAACTGGCTGAACGGGATTTCAATGTAACAAATCAACATTCATTTGAAACGGCAGAAGTAGTTTGGAAAACATAATATACAAGGACATCAAAGGGGGTTGGAATATACAGAAGACTGACACGGTTCATTTAGAATCGCTCTAACTTTTCAATTGCTGCTCCTATTAATGGAATTATTTTGCCAGAATATTCTTTAAGTCCTGGGGAATATAAAAAAAACGATATCTCACAATATGTATTATATTGGAATTTTATTATGTAAAAAGGCGGATTACTTTTAGTGCTTCGAGTACAGGAGAATTGTGAGAAGAGTTCAAATGATAGCGCTCTTATTTTAAATTGCAGAGCAACGGGTTCTCTACTAGTTTATGTGAAACCTTATTATCGCATGTAATTAATCGTATTGTATTCTTAGCACTTGCATAGAGGCAATATATTTGAGAAATAATACACGTTGAGAAAGCCACAAGCTTGTTGGTAAATACATGGAAGGAAATTAATGAACCACTGAACACAACGTACAGACTTGTCACATTGATGTTGGAGTAAGCATATCATCATCTCCAGCCATTGTGTAGCCACTGGTGGACGAAGGCCTCCCCATGCCATCACCACCACTCAGAATCCTTCCATCTCAATACTGCACATGAACTGTGAACTAGTCTCATTGCTCAATCTCTGTGGTGGACACATTATTCTACATGTTTTCATTTTTTGGCTGCTATTGTTTGATCAATCTCATCCATTGGCCATTATCCCTCCTTGTGATGTGTCCTACCCAAGCCAATTTACACTTCTTAATTGTCAATGTGGTGTCTGATTTGTGTTTGTTTCCTGATGGATGTTGCTTTTTATACAAATATCGGTATATTTTCAAACACTGTATTTCTATGAGATTCCTTGTGTTCTATTTGAATTGTAAATTTATATGATTCTGATCCATATGTCATAACTCACAATATGTTGTGATCTTTAGACACATTCATATTATTGCATTTTCATCATTGTGTTCAACTTTCCAAAGGCACTCCTTCCTTGTTATTTATTGTAGTTATTCTAGCTATTGACGTTGTGTCCCTTTATTGTAAATATTGAAAACAGCTTTTTTTTTTGCGAGGTTCATTCATCGTTTCTTGGAATACATTTTCACTGTTTATTAAATGATTATCATGAGTATATCTGAGATAGATAAAACCATCTTTATTTATGTTTAAGTTTTAATTTCTCATGGCCAATTTATTAATATTTCTTCTAATATTTCAAAAAAAGTAACCTTGGTGGTGGTGTATCTTTTTACCCGACAATTCTAATTTGTATTTTACCACTCTATTCATGCAATTTCTAAGGAGAAATCCCATCTTTGTAAATGCTTCTGATGATGTTCATAAAAAAAAAATATTACTGCCTTGGTTTGTCAGAGCTTAGATGACTATTTAGTTTTCCATTGAATCAAATGCCTGTTCATAATCGATAAAAAGTCAAATAAATCAACTTTTATATTAAATTATCACTTCCAGGATTTGATTGATAGTGTGTAAGTGGTGTAAAAAAGTTAGAAATGCAGTTTGCTCACATGGTTGGTTGGCATCTGTAGCTTGAATAATTCAGTTCCTTAAGATTTTTTTTACCAACAATATATACACGTGCAGAACGAGGCTGATTGTATTTTTTTCAAATCAGTTTTATCTCTTTATAAAAGAGGAATGATTTCTCCATCATTCAATGATTGAAATAAGTAATTTCTGTATAAGCATTTAGAAAATATATTGACTCATTGTGTTTCAGCAGCTGTGCTAACCATAGCTATTCCATCTGGTCTTGGAGCTTTTCATTTTATCAAACTGCGAAGGGCAGTGGTTATTTCCACCACATTTAACGCCTGGAACGCCATCCTCCTCATTTTTGTCATGTGTATTTGAAATGTAATTTTGTTCACTATGAGGCCCCTCAAAATGCCTTGGCCTGTGTGAGCAGAGGCAGACCTTCAAACAAGATTCATTTGGCAGTGCCAGTGCCTTACTGCATTCTGATTGAGGCAGTTTTGATCCTGCTGTGCCATGGCCTTTCCCACTGTGCCTGGTCAGTCACCTCACCCTATGAAGAATCTCCTTTGCTCTATATTGGATGGGCCAGCTTGAACCTATGTTTGGTCTAGGCCTGGGTGCAGTGGCAGTCTTCTTTTAAAACTCATCCCTCCTCTCTTCACCTCTAAGCTCTACACAGTCTTGAAAGTCGGATATTTTTAACGATACTCTCCAATAATTATAAGGTTAATTAGTTGAGTTTTTTATCGCCAACTTAATTTAAATAATTCCAGCTTCATAAAATAATATTAAGTTGATAAAAAATATTTACAGCCCTTTGTCAATAAACTGATAGATGAAGGCCTCTCCATGCCTTGTTGCTCTTGGAGGTTGTTTGACCATACTTCACCATGCTTGTCAGTACGGGTTGGTGAAGAACAACCTCAGATCAGTTCAGAAACCATTCACCACTGATTAGCCGTGGCCAGAAATTGAATGTAGGCAAGGCCAGGTTTGTAGCGCAGTACACAAATCACTGCACCATCTAGCAGAGTTTGTCATGCTTTTCGCACAGGGCCTCTCCAACACAATCATAGATTGTCATCTTTTTCAAGACATCCAACTCTCCTAAACTGCTATAAGCCAATTCATTTTGTAATCTTTTCCACATAACCCAACACCTTTTTGTGTGAAGTGTCTCTCTTTTCTCATATACTCTGCAGTTATTTTCACATTGGTGAGCCCCAGTTTATTTTATTCTCTTTAATCCTACCGCTTGTGTTGTTCTGCATGCTTGCCTTCAGGTTGAGGATTTGTAGGTACTCACCTGACCTTAGCCTTCTGAAGCAGCATTATCAAACATGTTATATCAGCATTTGGAGAATAATCCTCAGCGGCTAAACTATCAGATTATTTTCCTCTTTACAAGAGTCCACAGACAGCTCAGGCAGGATTTTGCAAGCTCATCATCATCATCAGCCATGGTCGATCTACTGCTGGATGAAGGCCCTCCCCCAAGCTGCCGTCATCGCTCATGGTCCTTAGATGTAATAATCCATTCAGCACCTGTCCACGAGCTGATTTCATTCCTCCATCTCCACGGCGGACATTCTCTCTGATGTTCCCTGCTTGTGTTGTTCATATTTAACCTGAACCCAAATTGGCAGCCTCCTCATTGGTTAAAAAGACTTGATAATGATAAAAAAATAACGTACAAAAATGGAACATCCACAATGAGATGACATGAAGAAAATACCAAACATTAAAATGAGAGTCAGACAAAGTTATTAACTGTGACATTCGAAGTGCAATCAATTTCATTGGAGGAACAAAATATATGAATATTAATAGACAATTTTACATTACCGTAATGGCCAACAGAGAGGTTGTACATGATGATTTGTCAAACCACTGCCGGATGAGAGCCTCCTCACACTGCAGACCGGGGGTTGTGGTGGTTATTTAAGTCACCATGTTGGTCATTGAAGGTTGGTGAATGCAGGGAGCACACATTGGGGAGCATGGTAGAAGGACCACATTGTGTTTTGCTGCACTACCACATGTTGCCCACAACGCAGCCCCACTACAGACGATAGCATTTGATTTAAAATTATAACGAGTATAATATTCACTCTCCTCTCATAGAGAGAGACTGGGAGGTGAAGACAAGCAGGAAGGCAGCCACGTGACGAGCTAATAATATCAAGTTGTTATAAGGCAATTAATGACATTCTATATGCGAGATGAAAGGGGAGCATCCAGAAAAAAACCCAAGTGTGCAAGGGGAAACACTTTATCCCATACAAATGGAACAAGTGGAGTCGAAAATTTTAGCTGCACTGCAATCATCTGGTGAGCCTGGGTATGACATCTCGACGCCCAAAGGAAGGGAGTTTTGCAACATTGATACAATCCACCAACCCTCGCTGCCTCCACAGTGCTGGATTACAGGTGTGCATTCAATCTGCTTACCTTCGGAGCTGTGATGAGATCGGGTACAATTCTATATGATTTTATTAGGGGCAGACAGGGAGTACGTTTAACGTCTTTACATTCCTGTTTTTATTTGTATGGAGCAGGTATACATTTTTTGCAAGGACATTTATTGCAACGTTAATTTGGACACTGCAGTATTGACAAGCGATCTTAGGATCCATATTTTTGGCAAATGCATAATCACTATATCTGGATAATCTGAAAGCAGATGTATATTTTGTCGGCATCTATCTTACAGATCTGGCATTTTATTTCAACCTTGTGATACCCCTGTTTGCTCAGGGGTAACAGTCTTAACTAAATGTCATGAATGTAAATGGTTTTGTAGCTTCCATTATCAGTTTGACTGGTGCCATTAGTTACATTAAGCTTGGATGGAATGAGTAATTAGCACACAACTCCCTCAGGAGTGATTTCTGCCATGCAAAGTGTAAAACAGGTTTACAACTGGAACATTCACTAGCTTTTTTGCTTTTAAAGTCAAGGTGATATGGATTATAATCATCACTGGGGCACACTAACATAAACACTTATGATTATAAAGCTCCGGCACACTTGTGTAAAGTCAATTGTTGAAGCGAAGCTCTCTATAAAGTAGAGTTTAAAGCTATAATTGGCCAGTGTGAACGTGTATTTGCGTGTGCTTTGTGGCCAGACAAGTTTGTGACTGTGTGTGTGTGAGTAGCGGTTGGTCTGCTACGCTGTGAACTCGGTGACTAGAGTTTGTTTCTTGCTCACGGCCAATACCAGCGATAATTATCTGAAGCAGTCCTGGGCCTCCCCTAGATCGACTCAAATGCGTACCTGGTGAGATGTGTAACCATTACCACGGCCGAGAATGGTGCTGGCCACCCACACCCTCATGTGCAATGCTGGCCTTCATAGGTGCTCGCGAGCACCACTTGCTCCAACAGTATGTTAAGGCTATAAGGGGGATCTTTGTAAGTGGTCAGGACACTGCACTAAAATCTGGGTTACCCATTTTTTAATCCGGGCCACATATGATAATAGCACATTATCACTGGCAATTGGAATTTGAAGCTTTCTTGGTCTCACTTTGTTTGCATGGGCAGTGTTTGAACATCAGAACTACAGAGAAAGGTGGTTAGGAGTGGTTCTAGTCACATCAACACATTGTTTGCTGTGCTGGCCCTAATAGGTTGTTCCAAACAACAATTGATCCTCCAACCTTTAAATGAAATAGGGTAGACTTCGATTTGGTTTAGGAAAGTTGTGGAATAGTGATCCCTGTAACATAAATGTGCTTTTTATAAATTAGTATTCATGGAATTATAAAAGAGAGCACCTAATACAGTATAAGATTACTCTATCAAAGAAACTGTAATGTTTTACACCGGCAGATTATAATGAAAACCAATACCATGTAGAGTGCACTGACTGCTCCAACTCTGGTGTCTTGGAAGAGTTGTAATTAACCACACTTTACCTAACCGCACATGACCTGTGGACACACTTACTGTGGTTGGACCAATTTACTGCTCTACTAGGTGCACTGAGGTGGGGACAGTTAAGAAAAAAAAAACGTTCTTTCAACTGCCGCACCGGGAAATAGAATGGAATTGGGTAACCTTTGGATTACAAGTCCAGCGTGTTTTTCTTAACCACACAGCAGCATCTATGTTGGTGATAGCAAAAAAAATAGAAAAAGTTTATGTGTGGCACATGTTTGGGACTGCAGAATTTATGGGGTTGTAGGTTATCACACTTCAGTAAGACGCTATTACTGTTATCATGTGCCCCACAGTGGACACAATTTATACACATGAGTAGTAGTCAATGGCAGGCCAGAGTGCTATACCCATAGTGACAAACTGCCAAGATTATGCACTGCAGCTTCCATGTAAAAAGTCACACTGCCGTCATGGTTTAAAATCCTAATGCTCATTCCTCTGTTTATATTTTAACGTTGAGATTTTATGCAATGAGCTTGAGTTATGCATGCATGCGGACAGCTATTTAACATGCACTGTAACACGGTGTGATTTTAGCCTTCCCACTGCAAATAATGAATAACTACAATGCTGTGTCAAGGATGCAATTTTAGGAATTAACAGGTGTAGGTACACTCCAAGTAGGTTTATTCTTTGGATCTTTATTCCATTGAAAACGTTGTCTCCTATAAGGTTACAAAGTCAACAAGCACGAAAGATTAGAATCAGAATCTTTATTGAGACTGGAGGAATCCAATGAGCTATGAAGATCTTTTTCATGATGTCCAGTATGGATATATCTAAGATAATTGCAAGATATTCCTAAAAATGTAGAGTGGTTGCTGGTATTGTGCCATATATAAAAAATGGAACGCATGTTAAATAATTAAATTCTATAGTACAGTTAATACAACTCTTTATCTTTCTCACATTGGGCTCCCCAAATCGATTTGCCACGAACTTCAGATTATCCAGAATGCTGCCACCAGAATCTTGACTTGCACTCGCAAGCAAGATGACATTAGCAATTCTGACATCTATCTCCTAATTTTATATATAATCAGTTGCAAGATTAACCTCACTCTAATTTAAGACCGTACATTGTCTTGGTATGGCCTATCTCACCGCCCCCCATCTCACTTTACACATTTTTTCACATACTTCACTCTAGCAACCTAAGCCTTTTGCTCAAATCTAAACTCATTCTCAAAACTGTAAGATAGTGCTCAATCTCCTGCCTCTGATGTCTGAAATTCCTTGCCATTTGACATTCGCAATACTGATTCCCTCACTGCCTTTAAGTCCAGACATAAAACCTTCCCTTTTCTCTCTGCCATGCACACGTTCATTTCCTCAAACATATGAAAACAAATACCCCGCCTCTTCTCCCTTCACCATTATTTCTTTAGAACTGCTTTTTGTGTTTAGTTTGTTGTCCTTCCCCGCACCTCTGATTGGCACGGTTGGCTACATACAGTGCGAAAGAAGTTCAACATGCATCATACTTTTTTGTATTCTTTGTTGTTGTGACTTGCTGACCCGCCGACACTGGGCGTCTGTTAATAAGTAAAACCCGTAAAAACAAAGTTTTTCACTATAAATCCTTTATATGCGTGGCAGCGAACTTAATATAAAGGATTTAAAAATATATTCGCCTGTGGAGGACGCGGGGATCGATCCCGCAACCTTTGGCATGGGAAGCGAGGGCGTTACCAACTGCGCTACTCCGCCACGGCCTGTGGGGGGGTTACGCTCTGGGCTCTTATACTGTGACGTTCAGCCAAAGCCATGAATGAGTTCTATTTGAATATATGTAAAATAAAAATGTTTTTGCCTAAAAAGTGTAAAATTTTGGGAATTTTTTTTCACGAAGATTAATTGTCTAGCACAACGAGTCTGTGTGGAAAATGTCAGCTCGATTGGATCACGGGAAGTGGGTTAAAAAACGACCGAAAGATTTGCACAATCAAGTCAATGGAAATATAACTAGTGAAGAAGCTAGGGATGAAAACTGAAGCTACAATAAAGGGCTACATATAATGTTTAAACAATGTGATTAAACAGAAAGGGATGAAACCTTAATATATTTGGAAATTATAAAGTTTCACACATAATGGGTGCCTAATAGAGAGAAATGGTCTAATTCGAGTAAGTCAGATGAATTCAAATCTGGAAATGAAGAGAAAACAAATGCCTAATTGTGGCTACATTGGGTGATAAACAATTAGAGCTTATGCCACCAATATCAAGTTACTGGACTCAAGCAGTAGTGCAATCGTTGGGGCAATGCACTATGAACCCGGTGAACTGAGTTTGATTCCCCATCACGGGAAACATGAATGGTGAGTAATATATTAATTGGTTCTTTACTAACCGAGACTAACCAGCATGGTAAAGTAATGATTCCTTGTAAAAAGGTTTCAGTTTTGTTGCCAGAAAAATGGGGAAAACCCCTATTATTATATTTTGGTACTGGCAAAGGAGGTCTCATGAAATAAATGTACATTTGTTGCACTGGTATTTCTAGGCATGAGTGCATAACAGGAACACCTTCCTTTTTGCACATTGGCCCAATACGTTTAATTGTTTAAGTGAGGCTAAATATATGGGAAAATCCATTCTAGAATTGTACATTAGAACGAGAAAATACTAGAGCACTAGTGCTCGAGTGTTCTTTTCTAGAAAACGTTTTATTATACTTACCAGCATTTTGTAATGCAAATATGAATTTCACATTGTCACATTAATAGATTGCTGTACACGGATACTTAATTTTCAGTCTGCATTATGTGGCACTTGCTTCTTAATTACTTGTGCAGTCCAACGGCAGCAGCTGGTGAAGCCTCTATGTGTGACAGCAGGGCACAGCTTTTCATGGCATGGTTCAGCACATGGGCGGTTTAGAACTCCACCTCCCTCAAATGCTTCTGAGGGAGAACACTTTGTTCTGTGCACATCACATGCATTCCCAGGGGTGTTTGTCAGTATGAATCTCTTTTCATTTAACATTTTTTATATCTTGTTTTGTGGGTTTTATGTGTGGTTGTAAACTGTTAGGAGGAGAGAGGAATGACAATTTCTGCTGTTAGGTTGGAATTCTTGCTCCAGTTTTTTTTTATATCAAATCCCTGGCTGGCTGGCTGTGTTTTAAAAGTGTAACAACAAAAAACCCTGAAAATATCTCTTAGTGGAATATTTGAAACTTTAGCACACTGTCAAATAGTCGTGGTGCATCCACTAATTATAAATGTTCATACACATAACTGTGATGATATATATTCAAAGGTTATTTTCAGCTGCACCAAAATCATAGTGTCAGCTGAAAATTATTTCATCCAGTGAAGACATTACTATGATTGATGAATTTTAGTTTGTTGTTTAATGTTGGTTTGCAGCTTCATTATCTAAAATATCAAATCCTAAAATCCCCTGGGTATTTTCCTTAATTCGCATTAATAATTTGACACACGCAAATTCAAACTGTCCTCAATAAATTAAAACCCAAGTTCGGTTTCTTTTCCAGAAATGAATCATGCTGCTCATTAATTGCCTACTACCAAGTTTTTACTTTCACCTTCTTGCCTGTTATTGATGACTAGAAAATGCCTTTGAAATGTAACGGTTTAATCCCCCCCCCCCAAAGGCTCAATTTGTCACCTGTACTTACTCAAATTTGCACATAAAGGCAAAGATTCCCCATCTAACCAAGACTGTTGGGGAAAGTGCTGTTAGTGAGTACCTACATCGACTGGTATGGCACAAAAGAGGGTTCTGTGGCATGCAAAATGCTCGTCCATCTTTGTCTCCCTCGTGTTGATGTTTGCACACCGTGTCAGGCACTGATTTAAAGCTGAGTCAATCTCGCGAAAGTACAGGATCAGTTCAGATATCAATTGCCAATTATATTAGCCATGGCTGGGAATCCAACTTGGATCACCAGGTTGAAGGCATGGAACATCAACACTGCTGTAATCATAACAGGATAACCACCACAGTTGGTATGCACTGCTGTAATCATAGCAGGTACCACCACAGTCAGTTTGCACTGCTGTAGTGAAAGCATGTACCACCACAGTATGCACTGCTGTAATCATAGCAGGTACTACCACAGTCAGTATTCACTGCTGTAGTGAAAGCAGGTACCACCACAGTTAGAATGCACTGATGTAATCATAGCAGGTACCACCACAGTCAGTATGCACTGCTGTAATCATAGCAGGTACCACCACAGTCGGAATGCACTGCTGTAGTGAAAGCAGGTACCACCTCGGTCAGTATGCACTGCTGTAATCATAGCAGGTACTACCACAGTCGGTATGCACTGCTGTAGTGAAAGCAGGTACCACCTCAGTCAGTATGCACTGCTGTAGTGAAAGCAGGTACCACCACAGTATGCACTGCTGCAATCATAGCAGGTACTACCACAGTCAGTATGCACTGCTGTAGTGAAAGCAGGTACCACCACAGTCAGTATGCACTGCTGTAATCATAGCAGGTACTACCACAGTCAGTATGCACTGCTGTAATCATAGCAGGTACCACCACAGTCAGTATGCACTGCTGTAATCATAGCAGGTACCACCACAGTCGGTATGCAATGCTGTAATCATAGCAGGTACCACCACAGTCAGTATGCACTGCTGTAGTGAAAGCAGGTACCACCTCAGTCAGTATGCACTGCTGTAGTGAAAGCAGGTACCACCACAGTATGCACTGCTGCAATCATAGCAGGTACCACCACAGTCTGTATGCACTGCTGTTATCATAGCAGGTACCACCACAGTCAGTATGCACTGCTGTAGTGAAAGCAGGTACCACCACAGTCAGTATGCACTGCTGTAGTGAAAGCAGGTACCACCACAGTATGCACTGCTGCAATCATAGCAGGTACCACCACAGTCAGTATGCACTGCTGTTTTCATAGCAGGTACCACCACAGTCGGTATGCACTGTTGTAGTGATAGTAGATACTGCTATCGAGTTGGTAGATACTACTATCGAGTCAGCAGATACTACTATAGCGTTAGTATTTACTACTGTA
This sequence comes from Lampetra fluviatilis, assembly GCF_964198595.1. Lineage (NCBI taxonomy): Eukaryota > Metazoa > Chordata > Hyperoartia > Petromyzontiformes > Petromyzontidae > Lampetra > Lampetra fluviatilis. Next base: position 10,796,094 of record NC_136280.1, read on the forward strand.
TGGCCAGTAGATACTACTACGGTTAGTAGTTACTTCTACAGTCAGTAGATAGTACTGTAGGGTCAGTAGATACTACTACGGTCAGTCATTACTGCAGTCAGCAAATACTACTATACAGTCAGTAGCTACTACTGGCTCAGTAGATACTATTGTACAGTCAGTAGATACAACTACAGAGTCAACATATACTACTTACTCTGTTATATGTAGGGTGTGCAGGTACGCGGGGGTAAAAATGTTTTTTGAGGGGGGTGTCGACAATTTTCAGAAACCTTTTATATCAACTATTTACCCCCCACTTTCTATTACTTTTTGGACTTCTGCGAGGCTCTTATAATTATGTTGGTGGAGAAATGGACAAACGGCCCACCGGGCTTTCACAATAGCTTAGTATCTGTGTATGTATATGTAATGTTTTTAAGAGAAGTTTTGAAATATATTTTGTGCCTGGGCAACGCCGGGTACTTCCGCTAGTATATCTTTATAATTGCAAGTGGACAAACGCACACATCAATACAATTGATGTACCATTTCTTGTGTTCCATATTATTGAGTTCAGTTTTCCACAAATATGAGGTGTTGACGAGCACATCTTCAACTTGCTATACCTGATTGGCAAAGAGCATTATCACATGAAGATTGATGGCAGAATTCCGTATCATGCCACGTGTGCACACAGCGTCACTTACATGCAAAGAGTGTGCCAGGTTTTATTGCTATTTATTTACTAGGTTGTTGGGGGGTGCCTATGGCGCCCCCGAACAACTACAGCCTGCGGTGGCCCCAAACAACCACAGCCTTAGGCAGCCCTGAACAACCACTGCCTGCGGCGCCCCCAACAACCACAGCGTGCGGCGGCCCCCAACAGACCTGTCAAGTAAATCCTTATGATCCACTCGCACAACGTGCGGTGGGCCTTCATCCAGCAGTGGATTTAAGCACCCCAAAAACTACAGTACTAATGTAATTAGAACCGTGTGCATTGTTTGTCAGATAAAATTTTTAAAGAATTGACCTTCAACTACTTTTTAACCTAATGGCTTGAGAGACGATCGGATGTACGGCTGATAGTGAATTACGATGAAAAAACAACGCGAACAGCTTTGCTATACTTGAGGACTTTTATTAAGTCGCATAAGAGCGGCTTTACGCGGCTTTCACTTAAAACTTTCACTCTACATACTTTTTTTGACGATCCCGTGAATGAATGAAAATGTATCTAAACTGTAGTTGTGATGTTGACATTAACTTCTAAGAGCTATCACTTATTAATCAGTGAAAAAACGGTTAGGATTATTTGGAAGCTCTTAAGGGGTCTTAGGTTTCAAGTTTCATTGATTAGGTAGAGCCCTGTGAGCCATGCGGCTCTTGAGTCTGGTGCAACCGCAACAAAAAAATATGAACACAGAACATCTTAAAGCGACGGAGCGCACCCCGGGAGCGCGAGCCTCAGGTGGTCATCAGTGGAGAGTACGGGGCTCCCTTAGGGTAGCAGTGGACAGAGCACGGCTCTGCCTCAGGGCAGCAGTGGACAGAGCGCGGCTCTGCCTCAGGGCAGCAGTGGAGAGTGCACGGCTCTCCCTCAGGGCAGCAGTGGAGATAGCGCAGCTCTCCCTCGGGGCAGTAGTGGACAGAGCGCGGCTCTCCCTCAGGGCAGCAGTGGACAGAGCGCGGCACTCCCTCAGGGCAGCAGTGGACAGAGCGCGGCTCTCCCACAGGGCAGCAGTGGACAGAGCGCGGCTCTCCCACAGGGCAGCAGTGGACAGAGCGCGGCTCTCCCTCAGGGCAGCAGTAGACAGAGCGCGGCTCTCCCTCAGGGCAGCAGTGGACAGAGCGCGGCTCTCCCTCAGGGCAGCAGTGGACAGAGCGCGGCTCTCCCTCAGGGCAGCAGTGGACAGAGCGCGGCTCTCCCTCAGGGCAGCAGTGGACAGAGCGCGGCTCTCCCACAGGGCAGCAGTGGACAGAGCGCGGCTCTCCCACAGGGCAGCAGTGGACAGAGCGCGGCTCTCCCACAGGGTAGCAGTAGACAGAGCGCGGCTCTCCCTCAGGGCAGCAGTGGACAGAGCGCGGCTCTCCCTCAGGGCAGCAGTGGACAGAGCGCGGCTCTCCCTCAGGGCAGCAGTGGACAGAGCGCGGCTCTCCCTCAGGGCAGCAGTGGACAGAGCGCGGCTCTCCCTCAGGGCAGCAGTGGACAGAGCGCGGCTCTCCCTCAGGGCAGCAGTGGACAGAGCGCGGCTCTCCCACAGGGCAGCAGTGGACAGAGCCCGGCTCTCCCTCAGGGCAGCAGTGGAGAGAGCGCGTCTGGCTCCCTCACGGCAGCAGTGGAGACCACGGGGGTCCCTCTTTGCAGCAGTGGACGGAGCACGGCTCTGCCTCCCTATCACTCACCCGTCTCCCTCAGGGCAGCAGCGGACCTAGCACGGCTCTGCCTCAGGGCAGCAGTGAAGAGAGCGCGTCTGGCTCCCTCACGGCAGCAGTGGAGACAGCGCGGCTCTCCCTCAAGCCAGCAGTGGATAGCACGGGGGTCCCTTAGGGCAGCAGTGGATGGAGCACGGCTCTGCCTCACTGTCACTCACCCATCTCCCTCAGGGCAGCAGTGGACCGATCACGGCTCTGCCTCAGGGCAGCAGTGGAGAGAGCGCGTCTGGCTCCCTCACGGCAGCAGTGGAGATAGCGCGGCTCTCCCCCAGGCCAGCAGTGGACAGAGCACGGCTCTGCCTCACTCATCTGTCTCTTGCTCACGGTCACGTGACACACTTCAAGCAATCCGTGGGTGTACATATTTGGGAGGGGCGCACCTCTGGTTGGTTGCTTGCTCGCGGTCACGTGACGCACTTCAGCCAATCCGTGCCGCACTTCAGCCAATCTGTGCCGCGTTAGGGACAGTCACAGAATGACAGACCTGGGTGTTTATATATTAGTATGGTACTGTTTCCATTTCGCCCCGAATGTTGGCTTGCTTGAGTTTGGCTTCAATACGTTTTTTACTTTAACTGTTAAATAAATATTTACAATGTATAGTTAAGCACTTCCCATACATCACTCTGTACGTACGTTAAATCTGAGCCATCACCAACTCTTCAAGCGTAGAAGGCTGATGATTTACTCCTTTTTGTGAAACGAGCTTAATTTTTAATGCATTTGACAGATTTCTGAACAAGCCGATGTAATATTCACGTATTTAATTGTTTTATTACTCTCCAAAAACGTGCTAGAGCGAGGTTGCAACTCGCAGAGTCCACGAGAGCACGGGTTTACCCATTGCATCAATCTTACCACGTGCCCTGCTGGTTGTGACCTTGCGCTTTTCTGTTTCCAGTATTGTCTCGAATTAATGTGAAAAAGGTGGTCTGGAATGTAACATTCATTGAATGAATTACTTTTTTTTCTTCATAGACCTCTACAGCATACTCTAAAGTCTTGCACAAAAACATTTAATTGTCCATATGCATACACGGACTCGTATACAAAAGACAAATATCCCCTGGATATCCTTAACCGACTGTTGGGGCAATTGCTGTGAGCAAGCACCTCTGCAGGCTGGCACAGCACACAAGCTAGTGGTTGGTCAGCACCACATCTGGTCGCCTTCATCTCCACTCATAGGATGTTTACACATCGCACTAGGTACTGATTTGAGGCCGAGTCGACCGACTTATATACACGTATTGTCATATTGATGTGGCAACAGAAATTCTGCAGGATTGTTTTTCATGGGGGGGTTATGGATAGAGTGCTCAAACGTAAATCAGTTCAAATGGGGAATACGCTGCCAGATAGCCAGAATATTACGTGGATTGAACAGTTTCCAAGGAGACATCAGACAGGAAAAGTATTTTTGAGATATATATCTAGATGGTAAAATGGTATGGGGACGTTTCTTTAAGTGAATAGTGTTTTAATCCATCGTTTTAACCCATGTCAGTGGGATTTTGGTAAAACATTTTTGTAAAACATGGATTAATAATAGGATACAACCATGACACTCATAGGCAATATTTTTTTCTCCTTGTTTTGCCTCTATGTGAAAAAACGTATTCAGTGACCATATTTGGTGGTACCTTTGCTTTACTACACAATAACAGAGATAAACGCTGTTATTCTTAACCATATTTGTTTTTCGGGTTTGGCCAATGTAATGTTATGATCTAATTCATGTGATCCATGAGAGGTTTATGCTCAAAGCTGACCTTTTAAGTTCGTCCCTATAATTGTTTCGTGTCTTATTAGAGTATAAGATAAGTGAAATTCATTGGATACATTAAGCTTGAATATAGTCTCAACTCTGAATTTATAAATTTCTGGAATTGTTTGAAAAGTTTGTATCAGAAGTGCTGCAACATTCGACATAGAGCTGAAACATATCCCTCCTTCGAACTTCTATCTGTTTAGATATCTGAAGAAAGCTGTGCAATCAAAATGGTTGCAATCAAACGAGGTTGTGAAAGCAATGGTGCAGTCGTGGCTTGAGGAACAACCGTATGACTACTCGAATGTGAACATTAGATAGTATCATGTGAGCTGCTGGGATACGTGGATTAGGTGAAGGGTGACAACTACGTGGATAAATAGTCTGTAATGTTGCAGATAACAAATGTCATAAAAAATTTTGCCGCTTAACTTTGTGAAACACCCACTTAGAAAATGTGGGCACATTTACTTAAATACCCAAATTTCTATCCATCCAGCAGTAAAATGGGTACACCTCAATTCGCTGATCGGCAGGTCGCACATGGTGTGTTGACCTGTTGTCACGTGACTGGACAATATTAGAGGGGGGCCACTGGTGGATGGGGGCCGTGGGGCGGTTACGTGGTCCAAAGGAGCTCTTGGGAACCTTCGAGAAGGAGCTCGAGAGGCCTGGAAGGTGGGCGGGGCGAAGGGCGGAGCCAGCCCCAGCCCGAGGGCATATAACAAGGGCTCCGTGAGGAGCTCTGGTTCTTCGTGTGCTGGTGTTACGAAGATCCACGGCGGGGAGAAGAAGCCTCTAACCATGCGGTACAGGACCCAGCTTGTGGTCTGGACCGGGATAGCGAACCGCGTCTAGTTCTGCCGTAGCGTGGTTAGATGGGCATTCGAGACCCGAGTTTAGATCGTGTTGTGTTACGTTTTAATGCGGAATAAAGTGTTGCTCCCAAGATAACGTCTGTGACTCAGTTGGACTCACTACATTTGCATTTATTTTCCATAAAAGAGGTTTTTGGGTTAGATCGTGTAAATATATAAATGCGTCATTAAAACCCGCCACCACCCGACACAGACAACGAGTAGGGGTTGTCACGTAAACAGAACATGCCAGTTCGTCACTAGTACAGCACACCGGTGTGTTAGAGAGCCAAGCCACAACATTTACAATCTGAGTACGACGTTTCGCCAGTAATTACAACTAGCTTAATCAAATTCACTTTTTTTGTACAAACGTTTATTTTTGTAGGAAGCAACGACGATTACTTTTCTTGGTGCCCGTTTTAATTTCGTTAACGAGATTAGCAACGGAAACATATACCACCAGTGTTCATTTAATTTTTCATGATGAAGAGTGGACGAAAATCCTGGAGCGCGACGATGACTCTGAATGCTCCACCACCAGAGACCAAAGCTCGTCCGACTGTGATGAGACGAACTTAATGAGTCTGAATGAAGTAACGTCATTAGAGACTGCAGTGCGCTGAGGAAGACCAAACATCGTGGTAATTGGGTGGCGTATTTGAGTAGGGCGGGTGGAGGGATGGGGGAATTATGCACCCGTCATCACATACACATTTAATGCCAAGAGTGTTGGAATAAATGTTTGATGGATTTAGCCAAGTAGACTGAGAGATGGGCTCGATGTAATCCACAGACGGCGATGGTTGTCGAAACTTTCACAGGTTGTCGTCCCCTAGACGGAGACTCAAATGAAAAATGCTGACTGAATTAACGCCGGCCTGGGACTGGCGATAAACGTCACGATCAATTGAAAAAAATGTGACTCAAAACTCCTACATTAAGACCCAAGGGTAAATAATAAATGTTCAACGTTTTTTTTCCCCTCTCTCTCTTGCTCAATATTCCTTGTATAGGGAACAATATTACCGTATGTAAAAACACTCCATGTCCTCCCATTCTGCTCAGAACAGGTGGTGCTTATGAACCATGCCTCATTTCTCATTTAAAAATGCACTTCATCAAAGTTTTAGGTTTTGATTGAAATGTTAGCATATTAATTTGATCATTTTAATCATTTAGGATTCTGTTCTCTACCTGCCGAATGCGTCAGCCATCTCTTTCCGTGACTATTTGACCTTTTATTATATGTGTACTCTATGGCTTCAATAAACAAGCCTCCCTCTAAAAAGAGACGTATAGTCTTCATAGCCTTTCACCAATGTTATGTTCAGTTTCACCACTGCTATTCAGAGAATAAAATTCTTCAAAACATGACTCAAACTTTACGTGGCACAACCACAGGTATACAGACAGTTTTTTTTTATCCTCCACCGTTTACATAATGTTTGTGTAGTGGGTTCCACGAAGGCAGACACTTCTAACTTGGTGGCAACACGTTTATTATACACCCCAACAGAGTAACTACATAACTACATACACACTCGACGGGATAACGCTATAGGGTGGTGACCATCACGGTAACTACTTAACCACTTGACGGAATAACTATATAATTGGACCAGGTCAGCAAACACGCTGCCTGGTCCACGATGTAGTGCGTGAAGATCCAAGAGCGAAGCGCGAAGAATTGATCCCAGAGAACAGCCTCGTTCGGCTCACAGGATCCCCCCCCCCCCCTTCTTTTCCCCTGAGCATGGCCTTGCTCCGCCCTCGGCCATGCCCCCTTCGAGATCTTCCCAGAAGGTTCTGGGACCTCACATCACATGTTCCCTCGGTCCTATTCTGGCCCCCGTCCTTATCCTCTCCTGGTCACGTGCCCTCTCGGGTTCACCTAGCCTGTCCCGTATGCCATACGTACTCTGGTGACAGAGAGGCTCTAAGACGCACAGTTACATTCTTCTCACAGTGGCTCGTGCTAACACCACAGTGACTACATATGTAATAATAACAAGTGAGATGATAATAACAATAAAAAAACAATACGAGGTATTAGCATTTTTAAAAATGTATTTAAGCCTCTTCTTCATTTGATCTATCTCTGTTGATGTGTCTAACGTCTGGCACATTTTATAGGATGTGAGTTTTCTGAGTATATTGGTTAGCTGCATTCATATGCAAAGAAGGTATCCAATTGATATGTAAATTTTTCACTGTACGTAGAACACTTTTATTGATTGGTCAGCTTTGAAAGCTGGACCATGGAGTGCCCCTCTGGCTGATTGTTGAGCAATGCAGCTCTTGTAAATGAAAACACATGCGGCACTTTAATTTGAAACCTATCATTAAATCGTAGTGTTTTTCTCTTCGTACCGTGGCGATGTAGCAAATGAAATATGCACATTGGTGGTGTGCAGTTCAACTGCTTTTTTTCTCAAGTACACCAAAAAATATTACATACTGCCCAAGTGTCAGAGTGATTCTCGTGACACCTAATAATATAGTATCCTTGCAAGGGACATTAGCTGAATAATTTGCAATGCATTTCAGTCGAGGTATATTTATTATTATGCTGCTGTAACATATGGACTATTGGATGTCATTTAATTGCATTAATGTTTAGAAAAGGGCAACTTCTTCCCTCTGGACAGTAGTTCAAACATTGGTGGCATTAAGATGGGTTTAATGAATGCTGTGGTGCCTAATTTACATGCAGTAATCCAGGTGGCCTCAGTTAGAGCGAGTGGGTCGCAATCACAAGGTTGTGAGTTCAAATCCTCATTGGAGGTTTATGTAGCCCAATCGTGCCTCCACGGTAGATAAATGGAGTACCAGTCTGTGGAGAACCCAACTGTGGTTGTTCTGTGGTGAGACTTGCCCCAACCTTAAGAATGTGGAATATCCTCCACTGGCTCTGGACTGTAATTATCGTCTCAAAGCGCATTTTAGCTGAAAGTCACATCACTTGGCTTTTAACCATAAGTTGGTATAGCACCTACATTTTGTATAAAAAAAAAACGAAACAGCATTTCCAAATGGAGACGTAACTACAAACAACAAATCATAGAGTCGAGCAACAATATATTGGCCATTGTATTGTAAATACATTGAACATCCTCTGCCATTGAATTGTGTTGAACTTTTGTAATATAATGGCTATGTATTTATGATTTTTTTTTATAAACAAGCACGATTACCTGGCAGATCTCAATTCAGATCATAAAATGTTTTCATTACAAGGCTGTTTTTTAGGGACAACAGATAGACAGATTCAGCAGGAGTTTGGGAAAAAGATGAATACAATGTATGGGGAATCACGTGGGGAATACCGAGTACCTACCATAATATATTATATGCAATACAACAATTAGATTAACATTTTCTGCAAATAAACCACAATTACATCGGTCATTGATATATGAACTGGTCCTAGCCACTCCACCATGGACATAGTGAAGTATGGTCAACCCCCCCCACCCCATGACTGACATGGTGTGGGAGGCCTTTATTCATTTTTGTGGTACGAGAAAGAAACGAATGTACATTATTTTATTTTGTTTTAGACCACAGATGCATCTTTGACAGGCGAAAGCATAATATTCCAAATTAAATATGGCCTGATCGCTTTTTTTTCATTTGTAAAGGCTCACACAGGAGTTATTTTAGGTTTTTGAAATATGTTTTATTCAGGTATATCAAATATTCGTCATGGTGACAATGACTTGCGAAGGTTTTATAAAAGCATTATTTAGATAAAATATTTTTCATCATATAACGAGTCTCTCCTAGCACGGAAATCGAATTTATACTTCCGTGGCTGAGGGAAGAATGCTAACCACTGCACTTCTGCTCTCTCCACATCTTGACACTTACTACACTGTAAAGCAAAATGACAGTGAATTACAAACACTGTCACGCGTCTGCAGTAAAACATTTACATGTACTTTTTTTGGATTAAAATAGTGTCCGTCATCATCAGCCATGGTGCAATGAACTGTTGGATGAAGGCCTCCCCAAGCCACCGCCATCTCTCACAGTCCTGCAGGTGCAATGATCCATCTAAAAATTCGTTATTTTGGTGACACTGCGTTGGCAGTGGTGCACTAGCACAAATAACAAAAAAATAAACTCAATAAATGTGTCAATTAAACTGCCTTTTAAAACGGAAAAATCATAATAGGTGACGTTTTGGACAATGGTCCTTCTTGATAGCAAATACACCAGAAAGGTCCAAAACGGTTTTATCCAGGCAAAGTTATCAAATGTGTTTTAACTCCTCAATCGATAGTCACATGACTAAGGTATCTAAGGGTCAAGTAAATGTGAATTGTCCCCATATGCTGCATGCATGTATATGCAGACTGAAAGGCCTGGTTGCTTTGTATGGATTTATGAAAGTCCAGAATTCACGAATCTGTGACTCCAATAAGGGGGACTCCATTATTGGTTTCCCACATAGTATTCTGCTGTGGGGATATTATAAAACAGCCCATTCCAACCTTGGAGGAAGTGTCATGAATATGGTGCAATTAAAGGATGTTATTTTCAAAAGGAGATCAATGGATGCTGTTGTTGTCATGGTGTTCCTGGAAAAATTAAAGAAGAGAAGACCCAAGGCCTCTCTCAAACGAAGCTCAAAGGTCAAAACAAACAATATGCTTTTTATTTGGCCGTTGAATTGTAATATGGTTTTGATTGTGCCAATTGTATTTCACAAAGTGAGCATAATAACATACCGCACTGCTTTAACAAATATTTGAGTAAGAGGACCTCTCGCTTGGGTTCATGTTCATAGAAAACATATTCTCCATGTGTCCTGTAATAAGGTAAAGGTGCAGCCCTGCAATGCCTTGCTCATGCCACTACTGTTGGAAGGGTTGCAATCAGAGGAAGCTCTAAAGGGTATTTTGGCCTACTCTTCCACACTAGCCATACATCTTGGGAGAAGTGGGAGGAGCCACACTTTACCCCTATACATGCGACTTGTTCATTGACTAACTGGTGAATCCATTTACACTAAGAAGAATCTTGGCCGTAGTTTCACCTGCCACACCAAGAGATTAAATCGTGTCCTCAGCATTACATAACGGTACAGTCCCTTGTCATGTGTGAAGTGTATAAAGATCCTGAATATTACAAGTACATATTGATCATATGTTGTAAAATGTTTACTAAAAATGTATTTCTTTCTGAGAAATAAATCTTGGGAAATGTTTTAATGTCAATGTGCACCCTCACTCAGGAGTGTGCACTAATTTCCTGCACCTGATGTGTCCATTTGATAGGAATAACTCTTGTAATCTCTCAGACCCTTAGATTATACTAGCGGGAAGTATCCAGAGTTGCCCGGGTGAAAAATATATTTCAAAACTTCTCTTAAAAACCTTACATACACATACACAAATACTAAGCTATTGTGAAAGCCCGGTGGGCCGTTTGTCCATTTCTCCACCAACAAAATTGTGAGGCTTGCAGAAGTCCAAAAGTTATAGTAAGTGGGGGGTAAATAGTTGATCTAAAAGGTTTCCGAAAATTGTCGACCCTCCCCCCTCAAAATGTTTTTTTTACCCCCGCGTAGGCATATATAGCTACACACCCTACATACAACAGAGTAAGTATTATCTAGCAGTCATGAAAGCTTCAAATCAAGTTTGAACCACCTCTATGGGGAGGATGTAAGTTGTTTTCTCTCTGTGTATCTCTGTCAAATTTCACACTTAACTTCTAATTTTATCAATCTTTGGAGATTGTAATCAACCAGGCTATGTGTTAACTGTGTGTTAGCCAAATCTCTGTGTTGCATTACATTGCATTTCCAAAAGATTTGCTAAATTGTTTGTTTTCTCAAACTATTTCTCTCTATAAAATTTACCAGGCTATCATAGAGTCATTCGATCTTCTTTCCCTCGGTCGCTTCGAGGTGGATTCATCGAGATGGTAATTTCTCTGCTCCAGCAGCTGCCCCAGCAGATCCACCTCTCTCTCTCTGCGCCCCCCCCTCTCTCTCTATTTAAGGCCTCGACACAAGAGGCATTGGGTCTCTGTGTGTCTATGTTGTGTGTCTCTCTCTCTGTCTGTGTTTTCTCTCTCTGCTTGTGGGTCTGTCTGTGTGTCTCCGTGTCTGTGTTTTGTCTCTCTCTCAAATTTAATTCGACCTGATGATGGTTACTTCTGTTGCAATCGAAACGCCGTACTCTATTATTTAATTGATTTACCTTTCTACGTGACTTTACCGAAAGAACCAAAGAGTGACTCTATAGTAATATAATATCTGACTCTACAGTAGTATCTGGCTCTACAGGAGTATCTATTGACTGTTGTTGTATCCACTGACTGTACAGTAGTATCGACTGACTAGTAACTACTGATTGTAGTATTATCTCCTGGCCCTACAGTCATATCTACTGACTGTAGTAGTATCTACTGACTGTAGTAATATCTACTGACTAAAGTAGTATCTACCGACTAAATAGTAGTAACTACTAACTTTATAGTAGTATCTGCTGACTCTATAGTAGTGTAATAAATCACTTCGACGACGATCTTTGACTTGTGTCTTCTTTATTTAGTTATTTAACGGTTGGACAGCTCCACGTTCCCTTCCAAGTAAATTACTGCACATTCTTTGTTGCGCGGCGTGAGTTGATGTTGTCCCACGCACGGCTCGCTCCCCGCTCCTGCGCACCGCTGGCGGACGGCGCGTGTTCCGGAGGCGCGAGACGTGGTCCCGCTTCAAGACTTCCCACACTGACCTCGAGCCTCTTCCTGCTTCCCCTTATAACCCCCTCACGTGTAGCCAAGCCCCGCCTCCAGCCACGCCCCCTGTCGAACCTTCTCGATGGTTCCCCGTGAGCAACCTTGAGCTCCGCCCTTGAACTTTGGCCCAGATGATACCATCCCATCTGATTGGCTAATGGTTGAAACGGCGGAGCCTATCCCACCGGTCGGCGACCGTCGGTGTGCTCTCTTATTAAAGTAGTATCCACTGACTATAGTAGTATCTGCTGACTCTATAGCAGTATCTACTGACTGTAGTGGAATCTACTGACTGTAGTTTTATCTATCGACTCTATAATCGTAACTACCGACTCTATGGTAGTATCTACCGACTCTATAGGAGTATCTACCGACTTTATAGTAGGAACTACTGAGTAAAGTAGTATCCACTGACTATAGTAGTAACGACTAACTCTACAGTCGTATCTACTAACTATACAGTAGTATCTACTGACTCTATAGTAGTTTCTACTGACTGTATAGTGGTATCTACTGACTGTAGTACTATCTCCTGACTTTATTGTAGTATCTACTATCACTACAGAGCGCATACCGACTGGTGGTATCTGCTATCGCCACAGCAGTGCATACCGACTCGATAGCAATATCTACTATCACTACAGCAGTGCATACCGACTGTGGTGGTACCTGCTTTCACTCCAGCAGTGCGTACCGACTATGGTGTTACCTGCTTTCACTACAGCAGTGCATACCGACTATGGTGTTACCTGCTTTCACTACAGTAGTGCATACTGACTGGTGTTACCGGCTATGACTACAGCAGTGCATACCGACTTTTGTGGTACCTGCTTTCCCTACAGCAGTGCATACTGACTGTTGTGGCACCTGTTATTGCTACAGCAGTGCATATCGACTGTGGTGGTACCTGCTATCACTACAGCAGTACCTACCGACTGTGGTGGTACCTGCTATCATTATAGCAGTGCAAACCGGCTGTGGTGGTACCTGCAGTGCATACTGTGGTGGTACCTGCTTTCACTACAGTAGTACATGCTGACTTGAAAGCAGTACATATCGACTCTATAGCACTAACTACTAACTTCACAGAGTGCCGTCGTGAGGCCTAGTCCTGTGCAGAACCCCCAGCCTCACCTAGATTACCCAGCTGGCTGAGGTGGCACTAGGCATCGGCAAGGTAAGGCAATTTACCCTTTTTACCGGGTAAAAGGGTAAAGGTAAAGGGGTCGACATGCCAAGGGGTAAGGTAAAGGGTAGGGTAAAGGTTGCTCGGAAGAATTACCCGGTAAGGTAAAGGTAGCGCGAAGTATTACCCGGTAAATACGGTGCCTTGTTTACCGCTAAAAGGTTCGTGGCGCAGTCCGTGGCCTCCATTTAACAAGTAATATTTAAAAAAACTTTTTCAAAAACACGCTGTTATTAAATGTTACTAGTAATGGCAGAACTCCACGACTCCAGGAAGCTTTCCATAACGTAAGGGGCCGTGGTGATTTACAGCCAACGTCAGTTGACCGTGGACAATTAGACCCAAGCCGAAACATAACATATAAAAAAGAATGTTAAGAAATATATATTTGTTTATGATAGAATATAGTATTGTCATCAGTATGATATAAGTATACAAAGTTTGCAGTCGATACCACGTTAGGAAGTGGGTAAAAATTGAGTTGCAAGATTTGAGGATACGACGACGACAACAGACAGTGAGTTAATAGAAAGCATGTAAAATTGGAATCATCGAGAGTATTCTATATTAATAAAGCGCTCTACCTAGCATTTACCGTTATAAACCTTGTTCATGTGTAGTTCCCTAGTAATTACCCTGTAATCGGGTAATTTGTATGGGGTAAGGGTAAAAGGGAGGGTAAAAGGGAGGCTCGTTGCTTTTTACCTTACCTGCTGAAGGGTAAAAGGTAGGGTAGAGTGATTGTATTGTGGTAAGGTAAAAGGTAGGGTAAAGGTAGGCTCGTTGTTTTTAACTTTTACCTTACCTTGCCGAGGCCTAGGTGGCACCTTGGCAGGCTGGGGCTGGGCTGCTATACTGCCCCCCCCCACCGCCCGCTCTACAGTAACTACAAACTCTACAGTAGTATCTACCTACTCTACAGTAGTGTATATTCACTCTATAGTCGTATATACCGACTCTAGAATAGTATATATCGACTCTATAATAGTACTCTTGTCATAGGGTGTAGTGGTGAGGCCTAGTCCCGTGCAGAGCCCCTGGACTCGCCTAGATTGCCCAGCCGGCCAAGGTGCCACCTTGGCAGGGTGGGGCTGGGCTGCTAACCCCGCCCCCCCCCCACCCACCATCCCCCCGCCCGTTCTACAGTAATAGTATCTAATCGCTATAATATTAGTATCTACCGACCCTATAGTAGTAAGTGCACACATTGGGGATTGGGGGGAGAAGAGGACATTCCCCCGCTCCCCCCACTGAACGCATGTGTGTTGCTAGGGGCAACCACGGCTCGGCTTTGTCGCACATGCGCAGATGTGTGCTTTGGCGCGTGCTGAGCGGCGTAATATAATACATAATAGCATTGCATTGTTAATTTAACTACTCTAAAGTTGACGGATGCGAAAATCGAATAGCGCTGGCTCACCACGCGGCTTAACGTGTGGTACTGGGTACTTTAAACGTAACCCCACGGTTCGCGAGCCAAATCCTTAGCAAGTTTCGTCCATGCACAGACAGACAAAAAATGACGTTAATAGGTACGATTTTGCCATGCAGAGTTCCCTAATCAGACACTTAAGGCCAACAAGTTGACCAACATGCTCAGGGAGACATCTGGGGCAAGATAATACGTGTTCCTTGGTAGAGATATTAAACATACATGGCAATGGAGACATTGCCTCGAAAATGAAGAGAGGATGATGTGACACGTGTTAAAAGGGAAGAGGATATGGCTTTTGCACTAAATTGAGGGATTTTAAAGTCGGTGTCAATCAGGTACATAACTTATCAAAACATTTTACAGCTTACAAGAACACAACGTTTAAAGCTTATTCAAAGTGAAAATAAGTTAAAGTGATGATTTTTATTCTAGATATAACATTGATGTCAAAAATGCAGCTGCATTCACATTACAGAATAAAATACAAATCTTGATAAAAACTGATCTGTGGACCACAAACATAACCTTTCGTTTTGGTGAACTGGATGTAGAATTACAAACCTCAGCATAAAATCAAAGTGAATGTCATCACAGAGTTAATAATAAAAAAACAAAGACTTTACAGTCCTTATAGCTGTGCATGGCAATTCGCACTGTGACTGTATGTATGTTTAATTTATTTCGCACCGTACGTCGTCAACCATGCTAAACAGAGGTGCGCGACAAGCCAGAGTGTGATTGTGGCCAGACCATCCAAACTGGACGATATAGTAAACCACTGTAGCTTCAGCTCACTTCAGCAGTGGAGAAATAACAAAACTACACAAACTCTTGAGGCCCTCTCATGGCTTGTAGACCTTGGCATTGGCATTTAGATACTGAACAAATTGTCATAATAGAATGCCACATGCCTCTGGTCGTTGTCTTTGATTACTGGTTAGTTTTTGTGTGGTAACACTTTCTCCGTCAATGGGGAACGCATCAGCTTTAATTGCACACATCTCGTGTGACCTGGCAGGCAGTGTGATTATGCAGCATTGAGTCATTATTGCTATTTTTCTGTCTCTTGCCCAACTATATTCTAGTTGAGCGTATTGGCATTGTGTGGCGAAATGAAGACATTCCCAGTTTAAACTCCTGCAGAAGGCGACAACTCGCCCATGTTAGAGAATGGCCTGTCGAAGCTTGTATCACAAATCTATTTCTGAGACCCCTTCAAATGCCTTTAATCTACACTTACAACGCTGCACTTTATTACCCTTCTTGCTGTAGAGATGTTTGTTTTAAGTCCTCGGAAATTTAAATATGCCAACTTATGGTGGACCAATGATGCACTTTATGTGAGAACCTATGAACGGTTGTCTGGGTTGGAACTCAGTACATCAGCAGTGCTGACCCAGTGCTCTGATGTGGCGTGGAAGTAGCCCACTAAGTCACGTGGGTTTGTCTTAAAAATCAATTGTTTAGTGTTGTTGATGTAAGTCACTGTGGTGTACTAAACACACGTGCACATTTGTTTATGCGAATATCTGTAACGTTTATAATTGGAAATGAATTAAATTATTTGTAAAATCGTCATTGTTTTATTATCAGAGTGCTCTTTACAGTAAATGCAACTGCTAAACATTATAAAACACTCACTTCAGCATTTTATTTTACAGGATTTTCCACGGAAATTTGCATTGTACAGTATTCAATTATACGTTTTGAATATAAAGAGAGCTCAAACAGAGGGCACAGATGAGTGTACAGGAGTCAGGAATAGTCTACTGACTTTCTCATGTATTCACACTAACTTATGCATTAGCCTTTCCTCATGATTATCCACAGCCTACTGTGTTTCCAGCTACATATGCATCAGCCGTTCATGCCCCACCACAAGCCGACTGCCATATTGACAATTGCATGCACTTTTAATGGAGATAATATATTCATTACATTACAATTAAATATTGACTTAAAGCTTTCGTGACTGCAGGAATTAATATTCTTGGGTCTTTCGGTAAAGTCACGTAGATAGGTTCAAAGAAAATAACAAAACTACGACGTTTCGATCACAACACAAGCAATCGTCATCTGCTTGTGTTGTGATCGAAACGTGGTAGTTTATTGTTATTTTTATTATTTTCTTTGAACCTATATACGTGACTTTACCGAAAGACCCAAGAATATGACATTACAATTATTAATACTAATACAAATAATAATTTGCAGCCCTTTCTCAATCCATTTCTGGATGAGGACCTTGCCCCCATGTATCATGGCGGTTGTTTGACCATACTTCGCCATGCTGATTCGTGCAGGTTAATGAAGAGGGGAACCACGACCAGTTGGGATGACACTCACCACTGACGTTAGCTGTTGACGTTAACCGAATCTAGGCTGCTGAGCTCAAAGTGCAGTTGGTTAATAGTGCAGTATTAGTTGTGTTCAGGCTAACGTTAAAACACTTAATAGGTGGGCTGTGAGAAGGCGACCATCTCCCACCCTACTCTCTCCTGAAGTCCTCTCGTCGCGGCTTGCAGAACTCGACATTGGCATTTAACCCCTGAACATATTGGCATACACATTAATAGAATAATTATATTCCTGTAGTTTTTAGGCAAACCTGACTTGCTGACATGTGTGTTCAATACAGACAAGATGAGTATATACTCTTTGCTTTTTTCGCTAAAGTCACGTAGGTAAAAAGATAAAATACATTAAAATGAATACAAATAAATTAATCGCGACGTTTCGGAAGCAACACAAGCAACTGTCATCAGGTGTGACTGCTCCCGCAAAATTACTGTCACACCTGATGACGGTTGCTTGTGTTGCTTCCGAAACGTCGTGATTTTTTTTCATTTTAATTTATTTTATTTTTTACCTACGTGACTTTACCGAAAAAACAAAGAGTATGGATCCTTGCAGTCACGAAAACTTAAAATCTAGAAAAGCTGAGTACACTGTTGTGCACATACAATGCTTGCGCAGTGGTTCTAATTATTGTGCTTGTTAGAAGTTCGGTTGTTTTGGGATTACAGTGAAACACAATTTGTATGTTGCTGTGAAAGGCACCATATGTCAGCGATGTCACTCATCTTTATTCAGTGTAACTAAGTCTTCAATGGGAATAGAATAGTGTAGGGTTGGCTGGCGCTAAGCGGCGTCTGCGGAGTGAGATTGGGATTAATATTAAAACATACAAGTAAATTGGGGTTGTGGGGCCACCTCTCTGGCAATCACTTTTTCTGTAATGTATGAGAGTACCCTAGGGTCAGCCGTGTGCTTTTCAGGTTCATTAGTGTCTGTCATACAGCGATGTTCTAATTATTGTGACTATACTGAAGGGTTTAAAATGTAAACCAGTCAAAAATGAATTTCCATTCGTAAATAAATCAACCCAAAACAATTGCAAAGTTGACAATGTATTAATGGCTATTAGCTACACCTCCAGAGTCTGGTTTACAATTGAGCACACATTCCTAATAATAACCTCTGAAAACGTAATATGCCAAAAGTCCCCAGACACAAATATTTTAAATAATCGGATGCAACTATTTGTCCTATTAATAGCGTTTTTACAGCATGTTTTTTTTTCTTAAAATGCATGTTGAACGATGGTCAAGACGTAATAATGGAGTGTCAGCAAAGGAATGGAACTCGTTCAATGAGGAGCTGGAGCGAATTAAATCGGGTTCATGTGGTGCAGGTGCCTGGTGGGTTATCACATTGCAGGATTGCGAGGGGTGGTAGTGGCTTGTGGAAGCCTTCATCCAACAGTGGACACACTGTCTACAAATCCTTTATTGAAAAAAAATTGTAGTGTCATCAAAGAACCACGAATACAATGTGAATTTCAAAAAGAGGGGGAAAACAATGGATAATGTGCAACAAGCTCGTAATAATACACCCTCAAAATTACCCCAACCGTGCCCTACCACGGTTGGGTAAAGTTCGGGAGCAGTGCATTTAAGGGGGTGGGGGGGGGGGGGAAACCCAGTGATCTTAAATGTCAGATATTACCATGAGGAACATTTCTATAATCGGTAACCTTTGTACATTTTAATGGAAAGATAAAGGCTAGTTATTTGTCACATTCTGTACACGTAAACAGAACAGCAATACCACTGTGAAAGCCTTCAAATATCTACCAATACATGCATTGTGACAATAACTGTATCATAAATAAGATAGGGCTTGTATAGATAACTGGAACATTGGTCTTTATCTCGGGCAATTAAAACGATCAACATCAGCTTTTGTTATTAAAGAGATGAGGCTTCCTCGATTAGATTTAATACTCTGAAAATAACCATTCTGTGATTCACTTGATTACTATCTCAAATAGTAACAGGATGCAGATGCGCAGCTGTTTGTCTAAGTTAATATTTGGATGAATCCCTTTCATTATTGCTATTTCATATTTAATGGATTGAATGTCTTTGTGTTGATATCCTCAAATAATAGCAGTAGAAAAGGTTAAGTGACTGTTGTAAGACTTGAAGCACTATCAAGTTGTCATTGACTATTGAAAAGTAATTACTGAGCGACAATAGAGGCAATATCTATACATTGAAATGTACATAATAAGTGGTTCATCTGTATCATGTATATATTTGCCTGGAGAACTTCACTTAGACCACTCCATGTATTTCAAATAAATTACGTCTCGTATCCAAGCTTTAGATATTTATTTTATGTGAACGGGGTGAGAATTATGAAGAATAAATTACAATTGACCTAATAATTGGACTTATGTGGTTATTGGCCCTGGAACTGCTTAGAGCACTCGTTCTTGACATTCACTGCAGCCTTGTACCTCTGGTTCTCAGTCGTTGAAAAAAATGTATAAAATACATCGGTTTGATAAAACAAAGTATTTGTACTTACGTGCCCGTGAGAAATTTGTGTTTTGATGGCCAGATTTTTTTAGAAGGTAAGTCATGTCTCGCACCCCCAGAAAGGTCATCTCGCACCCCGGGGGGTGCGTGCACCCCAGGTTAAGAACCAATGGCTTTGAGGTTACGTGGATGAACCAGAATGACAAGAGATCTGAGGGACCACGCCTCTCCTGCAAAACCCGCTGCAATTTTTGTTAAGTTGAAAC
The DNA here is from genome assembly GCF_964198595.1 of Lampetra fluviatilis. Taxonomy (NCBI): domain Eukaryota; kingdom Metazoa; phylum Chordata; class Hyperoartia; order Petromyzontiformes; family Petromyzontidae; genus Lampetra; species Lampetra fluviatilis. The sequence continues at coordinate 10,815,609 of NC_136280.1, forward strand.
TCTAGAATTTAGCAGAACATTCCTTTAAAGGGATGAATTACAATTGAATCGCAACAGCCTTCCCACTCGTGTGTTGATGTTAATTATTCCTACCGAATAAAAATTTAATGTTTCGTTTTATATGGCATCGTTCATATAAATTGCAATCACCAAGGAACCACAGATCAAGCTGGAAAGATGCCAGGCGGTGAGCCAACATCAACAATTGCTCTGCAGTTTTCTATATATTCTTTGTTTTCTATATGTTAAGATGTTTTCAGCCAATTATTGAGTGTTTAAACATGTGGGAGGAAACCGGAGCGAGGGGGAAACACTATCCCAATCAGAAGGGGCAGATGTTATCGGTCCACACTTTGTTGTGCTGCATTAGGCATGGCAAGCCATGGTATTGCATCTCCATGCCCATTTGTCCAATCCACTAACCCTCGCCTCCACAGTGCTGGATTAACAGGTGTTCGTTTTTAACATTTAATTATCCTAAAATTAATAATGTTTTAAATTTATGGGGATTTTTTTTATTTCTAGCAGTCTCACACGTTGTCTTTTATGTGGCAAAATGAATATCAAATATATATTTTTTGTGAGCACACTTGACTGTTTGAGCAGACTAACCAGGGAGAAGATGAGAGTAAATGTCTGGTATACTGGAGCTGAGAAAGCATTATATTTTGGGATGCCTATTGACAACGCGAATCAAAACAGTGTGGCCCTTGGAGAGCCGGGTTCAACACAATGGCATACCTGGCGTAATGGCCAATTCAGACGATGGAATTGTCACAAGGCTCTTCGGTCGTTATCTATCCTCAGATGGCCTATATCCATAAACTAAGTTGCCTTGCCTTTTGCTATCTGTAATTGACGCAACTGCCTTAAGCATGATTTAATAACTCCTTTACATAATCAGCTAGCCGTTTATTGTGTAATTTTCGAGAGCTATAATGCAACAAATATAAACCACGTGAGAATTTAGTGTGGAGCCCCTCGGCAACAAAGGCTGATTGATGGACAATCGCAAGGGTGCGAAGTATAATATTTACTCTGTGTAGCAATGGGTTATGAAATCTGATTAAAAAGAAATGTGTAAAGGAGGCAAAGTTAAAGATGTTGCCCTGAAATTACTTGTTCACGCCACTGTTGGAGGAATGGCCTCCATGAGCAGGAACTCTAGAGGCCCCCGGAGAGAGGTAGATGTTGGCCTCTTTTTCTGTGCTGGCTAGATATCTTGGAAGAGGTGGGAGTACCGTATGTGTGTATGTGTTGAACTTCTTTCGCACCGTATGTAGCCGACCGTGCTAATCAGAGGTGCGGGGGAAGGACAACAAACCTTACTCCACCCCCAGCGACCTGCCTAACTGTGGTGTACCCATTTATACGCTGATTGGCACGGTCGGCTATGGATGGTGAGACAGAAGCTCAACGTACATACATACTCCTGGATGGACAGAGGTGGGGTGATTTAATTAACTTGCACGTTGTTCAAACTTGCACATTGTCAAGTGCCACACCAGGAGATCAAACTGGATTGCAAATCCATTGTGCAAACCGTTACATCATAGCATCATCGTTAAAAAAATATATAGATACGCATACACAGATATATCAACATTTTTAACTTCTACACTTTTAAAGTGTAATCTACTTTTCATTAAAATATATCTAGATAAAGCACACCTTTAATGAGATATCTGGGATTTAATATTCGTTGAACATTTATTTTTTGTTTCTAGATGTTACAATGGATGAGTGATTTTGGCTTGTAAGAGAATTTGCATATCAGATGTGTGATACATTAATCGTGTAAACATGCTTCATACATCTTGCAAGACACTTGAAATTATTGCTGTTAAATGTCTGGAAACAAATGTCCAGTCATTTTGAGTTTAAATGCAATGCTTTTGTACACAAATCACAACTGTAGATGCATGAACATATTTATGAAATAGCAACTTTAGAGGTCGTTTAGCCATTCTTCACAAACGAATGCAAATGTACAGGTGCTAGGTGGACTATTACTTTGTAGATTAATTAAAGATAGTAAAGGCTTGTGGATGCATTCATCCAGCAGTGGATTGATCATGGCTGATGAGGACGATGATGAAGCGCATGCAGAACCTCACATGTATTTTCTACTGTATGTGCCTATCCGCAATGTGTGAAAAAAAATCGACCCGAACATGTTTGCAATGACTCGCGAACAAAAGTTATTGAAATAAAATCTGGCTGGTGGTCAGCTGAGCCCACGCCAACTCTGGGATTTATCAAATGGGTACCACGTAGTGGGAAGTTAATAATGCTTGTATTATTGTAGAAAGTGGCTTTCGTCATAAGAATTTTGAATTTCACTTCTGACTCATCACTAATGTATATGAACATTGCTCAATGTTTGGTATTAGTATATCGACAAATATGTATTTTATTTAGGATGCAGATGGGTATTCGCATGTGAATCCTGTGGTGGATGAAAGTTTCCCCGTGTAATTGGGGGGGGTTATTTGACTCTCCTTCACCATACTGGTCAGTGCAGGTTTCCTGGACATTTGTGAAAAATAGCTTCATAGCTCATCAGATTCCTCCAGTATAAATACAGTTTATGATTCTGATTGATGTAGGTGAAGGAGTCCATGAACGGGGTCACATATCAATTGCCTCTGTTGTTAACTTTGAGTAAGAATCAAACTCCTGTCACTTGGTTCATGATACTGCATCGTGACATGTATCCTGCATTCATAATTTAGCAATGCATGGTCGGGGTAAAGTCATAGTGCAGAGCAATGCCTCGTTGTATTTAGCACATGACTTCTGTGAAACTACTGGACATCTGTGAAAAAAATGCTTCATAGGTCATCGGATTCCTCCAGTCCTAAAACAAGACTTTGATTCTGACATTTTTGATTGACACGTCCCGACTGGGTTCATTTGCATTTATTTATACACGGCACATGGATACATTCATATCGTAGAAACATGCATATTAATGTTAGCTTTTGTGTGCTCAATAACACAGAATAGCCCTTAAATACAATTGCAAGCCTCATTTGCATTCAAAATAATATTAGTAAGTTTAGAAACGATGCAATTCAGGTCCCTTGTGTATGCACCCCCTTGCATGTGTGCAAAATTAAGCAAAAATAATTTACTTTCGAATGAGAATGGAAATTAATCTGCGCATTTCGACACGAGGCATGCCCGTGTGCATATTGGCATGGGTGTTGCATTGTATGCAGTAATGCCTAATGCAGCACCAATTACTGATGATAGTGAAAAATGCAAGCAGGGCCCTTTGTTTGCGTATACTGTATGTACAATGGTGGGCCTACTAACTCTGAAGGATGACACTGCTGAGCTAATGATTGCAGATGTCAATGGTTACCACTCTATTGCAGAGAGCATGCGTTATGTAAAAACATGTATGTATCAATAATCGTAAGGCCCACTAAGTGAAAGATTAAGCAATTGTGTTGATGGCTGTGACTGCCAATGAGTGTTACCACGTCGCTGCGAAATCTTTAAAACGTGACGAAAGATTCAGTTTAGGTTTCCATTAACAGATGTTGTTCCTACCAATTAAGCTGCTTTGGTAAACAAACATTTTAGAATGTTCTGGTAAGTGCACCACCTGGAGCGTGTTCTACATTTCCTTAGCTAATTCGTCACAAATGTGTTGTAAACATAACATGCCTGACAAATTAGTTTAAAAACAATAGATCAATGTAACATGTTTTTCTCATTGAACAATACGTAATTTTTTGCATGTATGGATTTGTCAACTGATGATACAAACGCAATAACCCTATGGTAACCATCAGCGTGTCTGGACACAAAGGGCAATAGAGGTTGCTGGGCTGGTGAAACATAAATCCCTTGAGAATGACCCAAACAGAAGGGTTGACTTGTATTCAGGCCTCTAATTTTAAGTATTGTTGGTAAACTATTTTAAATGTATACGTTTATAAGGTGTTTTGGAAACGTGACAAAGTTAATAAACATGCATATGGTCACGGTCAAGAGGTTGTCATTGCTATTATTGGCTACACCTATGCATAATTTGAGCTGCCAAATACTGTGTATAGGCTTGGAGAAAACCGTTAGTCTGATGTTTTTATATATTTTTTTGCTGTGTGTGCAGCATTGTGCATGTATTGAAAAACGCCACGTTGATGGATGTCCTTGTGACTTCCCTTAAGAGTTTTGTGGAAACAGCACTCGAAAATTTTATCTAAAAACTGCTTCAACATTTTTAGTAAAAAAATGTCCTTGAACTAATTTTATAGTTCATATCGCATTATAAGAGGACATATTATGTATCCTCTTCGCCTGGCGTGGCATGTAAAGTTGTGAAATGCACCACATGGATGTGCATAATTATATCCAAAAGAAGTTACCAACATTGCAAAGTATGCAGTAACATAACAGTCAGTTTGGTTTATAATGGTGAATTATGTATACCGTATGAATATGTTAAATGACTGTTATTAAAAAAAGACAAAATGCTGACTTGAAATTTTACGGCTTTTTCTAGTAGCAAAGATTTCACTGGCATTTGTATAAGATCACCCATCACATCACCTAAATTGAAGACCTTTTTCCATTGTCAAAGCATGTTTTTATGTTGATGTGTTCGTGCAATACCATACTGGACATCGTTTGAATGTATTAATCAGTTATTTATCAAGAAGTGCTACATTGAGTACAATAACTCTTTTTTTCCAGGGGACACTTGCATTTGGATATTTGAACAACACCAATGACACTGTATGATTTAGCTATGGGAGAAAACCGAAGAACACGGAGTAAACCAATGCAGAACAGGGGGAGAACAAACTAACTCCCCACGGAAAGGCATCCGAGTCAGGAATTGAACGCATGTCTGTCTAGTATGGACACACCATCTTTTCACTGGAACACTCTGCTGCCCACTTACTATTTACTTCATTTGAAGAACATTTCCATAAACAGTCATAAAAAAAACCATGCTACATTGAACTGCTTGTTGCATGTGATTCAGAAAGAGTGAAAATAAAAAAATCAGATGCGATGGGCATTCATGACCGCATTAACAACAAATGCATGTAAAGCATGCATCGCTGTCTTAAATAAAACAATTAACATTTTCTACAGAAATTTAATGGAAGTGAAGAAAATGAATGTTAGCTTTCATCTATTTTTAAAAATTATCTCTGGTACTGAAATGTGACAGGTGAGCACTGTGATCTCAAGGCAATAATTGGAAGCCAGCATGGTACAACTTGAATCAGACTCAAGATAGCTAACGAGCTGGTTGCCGACTGTGCCCATCTTGTTCATGTGACCTGTACAGTTCATAAGAATTCGCTAAATCATCAAGGCATTCTGTAACCTGGAACCCTGCCATCGAAACAGTGTCGCCACGTTTTTCGTTTTCTAGTTGGAAGACGGAATTGCCACGGTGGCGAGATGTTAACCCTCTCACCTGGTATGTAGGTTGTGGGTTCGATCCCCACCCTGAAGCCTGTATATTTGGAGTTGGCGTGTTCTGCCTGTGGTCATGTGGATTTATCTCCGGATCCTCCGATTTTTCCCTCCACATTTAGAGTATTTGGCTGCAATACATTTCCACGTGATAAATCACTTCATTGAGCTATCATTTGTGGCCAGGTCGCTTCTGAAAAATAGCTGTATAGCTCAGTGGGCCTTTCCATGATGAAATAAAAAAAAGTTTCGTTTTAGTTTGTAAACTGGGGAAAATTAAACCGTCAGTAAAATAGTGCGAATTTACAAAGACTCGAGCTGTATTTATATACAATAAGTAGGGCATGGTTTGTTTGAGGCCTCATTGTTCATGCCAATGTATAACAGCTAAGCTCAAAGTCTAGTAAATTGACATCAAATCTGCTTGGAGCTGTTGGAAACGTATGATATTAAGTGTAGTCATAACAAAATAAGAGATGGGGATGGATTGGAAAGGCCTTCATCCAGCAGCAGATAGATCAAGGCTGATGACGAGGACGACGATGATGGTTTATTACAGTAAGGTAAGGTGCATGATTTTTGTGTTTTTTTTGTGGTAATACTTTATGTTAAGGGTTGCTCAAAGTACTGCTTATTTCTTGATTAATTTAACAACGAGGAGAAGAAGAAGACCAACATATATTGCCACAATCTTCAATAACCAGGGCTGCAAGCTGTATGTGGTCATCTTCCACTCCATATGGCTTCTACTTGTACTTCTCATTATTTAGTGAGATACACTGGCTGCCAGATTCCGAACATTATAATTGTCACTGGGCACAATCATTGAAATACTTTACTTGTAGAGCTTTCTTTGCAAATACAGTACATACCGTCTGAAAAAAGTTGACGTTGCATACCCCACTATGAAGTGCTTGGCTATATTAAATTTGCCTTGACATTGAAATGCCACATGTATGGCACAATATACTTCCCCCCTGCCCTAACAAAAATGGTGGAGGGAAAATTACCAAAGTACCAGAAATTGTAAGTCATTTTGGCCAGTTTTCCCATATTTAGTAAATCTGCCTCTTGGCTAAAGTATGTACTCGACCCGATATATTTATTATTTGGGTTGATGGCAAGTATTCTATAATTAGGATTAGTTAAATATTAAATAGTTTTAGCGAGACTCTGCTGTACCTTTTGAATAGTTGTGATATTTTAACTTTCATTACAGCATAAGGTATAAAACCCAAAAGTAGAGCGTTATTTACATATCACTTGGTAACCTCACTTCTCCATATACATGTATAGTGATGAAGTCATGCTTTTGTTGTTTGGGCGGATGGCTAATGTTATTGCTGTTTTAAGCCTGTTATTGCAATGACTTTTTTGGGTCATGTTACATAAAAAAGCCTCGAGTGATGCAACACGCTTTAGTCTGTGGTGTATTTTAGTTTACCTATGAAAACAATGTGCTTATAAGCTGCACTTAGGAAACAAATAAATGAACAGTAATCCTGTTCACCATTATTATATTCTATTTTTTGTTGGCTGATAACAAATACATCTGGATTGAATCTGATCTCATCAGATCTCAGAAGCTAAGCAATGTTGAGCCTGGATCGTGCTTGGATGAGCAATCACCATGCACGGCACGTTGTTGTAGACTGCTGTGTGGCTATGGTGGGGACCATGGGCAATGCAGCAACATCCATTATATTGTATTTCTATGCTCAAACATTGATGGTCCCAACACCAACCTTCATTGACCAGTAGCATCAAAAACCCCGCAAGACTCATGGGGAGGCCCTCATCCAGCAATGTATTGACAAAACGTTGTGCATGTACACATGTAGTATGCATGTACTTTTGATTAACATATTTTTTTCTGGGAGCGGTAGTGTAGTAGTTAGCGTGCTGCGCTACGAACCTGGCGACCCGAATTCGATTCCTGCTCACGGTCAACACCAGTGACGATTATTTGAACCGGCCTTTATAGGTGCTCGCCAACAGCACTTGCCCCGACAGCCTATTAATGCTATATGGTGGATCTTTGTCTTTGTTTGCATGTACTTTTGACTGACATTTTTTTTCTGAAACATATAAAAAAAAATCGAGACGAAAATGGTACGGTCGAATCTCATTGTTCTCAGCCTAGAAACGTAATTTTATTATTTGAGTTGAATATGATCCCATTTGGAATTTGGATGGGTGGAATCGAGCTGTGCAAAACTTGGTATGATGTTTAGGCAAGAAGGGAGGGCTCCGTGGGGCCTGGCTGTTCTTGTGGAATTGCTATTGAAATTAATGGGAATTCAACTGATCCATCGCCTTTCATTTGCATGTCGATGGAAACATGCACAACTTAATGAATGGGGATTGCACTGTGCAATACTTAAGCTCTCAGAGAATCCCATTATTTTCATTGTTAATTCCTGCGTCTGCATTTCAACAAATGTGATTTGACTGGATTGTCATTTGTACAGCAGAATCCCCATATAAATCCCATTCAAGATAATGGCGATTATAATATGGAAATTGCACATATAGGATCCACAATTCCCAAAGGGGTCATCTACGGTGTAATTGTGTTATTAGGGTACGATTCCTGCAGGAATTGGTCAGCATTTAAGAGTTAAGAATAATGTAAAGGTGCGGCGCTGCAATTTGCTTGCTCACACCACTGTAGGTGGAAGGGTCTCCACTAGAAGGAGCTCTCGAGAGCCCCTTTATAGGGTTATTTTGTCTGCTCTTCAACACAGACCATATATTTTTGAAGACTGGGACTATCCACTCTTTGCCTCACCACACGTTACCTGCAGATCGACTCAGGTGTACCATCTACACTGATGGGTGGTCAGAGGTGGAGGACTTTAATAAACTTGCTGGGGATTGCAGTGAAGACAATAACAGTAATCATTCTCATCACCATGTAGAGTTATTAATAATTACTTATGTATCTAGGAAAGCTACACTTAGTTCAACGACTATTTTCTGAACTGGGATGTTTGGCTAACACATTCTGTGCTTTTAGCCATGGAGGGAAACTAGAGAACCCGGAGGAAATCCGTGCAGAATATGGGGAGAACATATACACTCTACAAAACCACAAAAAGATAAAGACCCCCGTAAGGTCATAACAGACTGTTGGGGGAAAGTCTGTTCACGAGCACCTATTAAGGCCAACAACACACCCCAGTGTTGGTGTTTGCATACTACTCGAGGTACCGATTTAAGGCTCGGTCGACCTAAAGGAGGCCCAGGAACGGTTCAAATATTCAGCAGTATTTTTTGTATTGAGTGGGAATTTAATTCCGGTCGCTGGGTTTGTAGCATAGCACGCTAACTGCTACACTACCGCTGCCCACGCACAAAAACAAAGATCCCACGTATAGCCTTAACAGACTGTTGGGGAAAGTGCAGCTAGCGAGCACCTATGAAGGCCAGCACGGTACACCAGGGGGTGGATGGCCAGCACTACGCCCGACCGCCTTTGTCTCCCTAGTGGCAATGTTTACACACCACACCAGGTACTCATTTGAGGCTGAGTTAACCTAGGGGAAGGCCCAGGACCGGTTCAAATAATTTTCACTGGTGTTGGCCGTGAGTGGGAATCGAACTCGGGTCACAGGGTTCATAGTACAGCGCGTTAACCGCTACACTACCGTTTCACACATGCACTTATTCACATACATATTCTGCAGAAGAGGATGAGAAGATATACGCTTTGTGCCGAAAGGTTCTCGAGTTAGGTAATTGAGCCCAAATCCTTATTGTAATGATCTTCATCATTATTATCCCACAGTCGTTGCACAATCGGCACCGATGCCCGATAACTTCTTGTATATTTCTTATATGTGGGTACAGTACATATGGATGTCAACGTCTCTGGGTGCCTGTCTGATGTCTGTCCCAGTAAGCTGTCACGCTAGCAGTCACAGTAACTGGTAAGAGTGATGGCAACAATTGATGACCATTTTCATCATCTTCATTTGCATCGTTATCAATTAACCATCAGATTTTCTGGCAATTGGAGTAATGACAGCTGCGGTGGTAGTGATTATCTCTATTATCTGCAGACGCCTTGCTATTATTCATGCATGCCAGGAACATTTTGATACATTTATTACCAATAAAATACTAATTATCTGCTCTTGCTCTTTGCTACACAATTGCATGTAAATGTATGTTCAGTTTGATATGTTCTTTGCATGTTCTTGCGCCATGATTTTTTATTTATATACCATGAAATTATTCTTCGTCTAGAATTTTTTTCCAGTTACTGCTTCATGAATAAGAGGAGTTGAGTGGCAAATTAATCCTGTTATCCTGAAAAATAGTTTTTATTTTTGCGGATCCGTTGAGTATGAAGAAATGTGGATGGTTCACAAATGACAAGATCTGCGAGATTTCTACCCCTCATTGGTGCAGATAAGAGGAGTTCTGTATCATGCAATAAATACAATTTATCTCGTGAAAAAAATCTAACGTTCAACATTTCATGCATGAACAATGGTATGTTGCATTCATAGATATAAACTTGAGATCACACTCAAGGTATTACTTTAACAAGAGGTTTTAATTATGAGTGCGCATGAAAGTGCAATTTCAAATAAATATTGTGCTCACATTGATACATGTAATTTCTTAATTGTCACGAAAATGTGCTTGATGTGAATGCTACAAGGTGCACTGTATATGATAATGACTACACAAGGGACTATGGGTTGTCAGGGTACACTGAACAGAGTAAACTATGTGGGGTCAAATTAAGTGGACCCAATTACACACCAGGCTTGGCAAATGAAGCAATACTTTGTAGTGTGCAGTGGCTGTTAAAGTAATTGACTGTGCAAATATAATGCTCGATCTATACCTGGAGTTTATTCTTTGTATGTCCATTGTTAGTTCAAAATTAAATGGTAATACAAGGATGAACAACGGTATTTAACCACTGAGCGTTATTGCCTTGTTTTGAAGGTCGATGTTACTCTGGGTTTTTACACATTTTCCACACCCTCTGATGCCTCTGACTTGTGTTAGTGACTCACTGCACAAATGTTGTGCCTGGTATAAATTGAACATCGTTTTGATTACTATTATGAGTTCACAAGCTACACTCAGTTTCCTAAACAATGCATTTCAAATTTGTAATCATGCTCTCATCATCAACATCGGTTATTATCTAGCTACTGCTGGAGGAAGCCTCCCCAATGCCATTTCAAAGCCTCAAGTTTCTGCGATACCACAATCTATTTTACTCTGCACAATAATACATATCATTGCTCCATCTCCGTGGTGGTGGTCATCCTCCTGTGCATGTTATCTCATTTGACTGCCATTCCATCGCCAGTCTCGTTCGTCAGCCGCCACCCCTATTAGCAATGTATCCTGACCAAGCCCACTTCCTTTTCTTGTAAAATTGTGTCGTAATTATTATTTTGAGTCATCTTTTATATAATGTTGCATCAAACTGCGAACCCAATAGCGTAAGGGCGATGGTACTTGCCCTTAAGTTTGGCAGATCACCAGCATTTTTTCAAGCAAGCCCAATTCTGCCGATAAGACGCTGTGTGTCGAAATGGGTTCAGTGTTTTCTCGTCTTGAAACAATGCTGAAATAATGCACTCCCAGAAGGCCGTGCAGCTGATGGGTCGGGTAAGAAATACTTATATTTATTCACGTGGAGAGACAGATATGTGAAGAGGAATTATTGGCTGCTAATGTATTGTTTATTTCCTTAAAATTCAATATGAAGTATCTTATTTAGAATCGCTCTCCGATTTTCATGTTCTTCTATTTGTCTATCTCTTCTAATTCTCAGTGTGTACATCCCAATGCTGTTTGTGTGTACATTTAAGTTTTTGTACAATTTTATTTTCACTATCCATTTTTCAAATATCTCTGAGACTCGCAATTACATTATCTATCTTGATCCTGCGCATGATCTAATCTTATTGTTCCATCTCTATGGTGTTCATCCTCTCCAGTATGTTTTATCCTTTGGAAATCGTTCCATTACTAGTCTCACACATCCGCTATCATCCCTTCTAAAAATGTGTCCTGCCCATACCAACCTATCTTTCTTAACAATCAATACAATGTCTCTGATTATTCATTTGTTCCCTGATCCATGTGTTACTTTTTCCGTCTCAAAGTGCAATTCCCTGTAGGCATCTATGCATGCATCCTTGTTTATTCTCAGCTTTTATTCCATTTTCATAGTTAGTGTCCCTGTATTAGACCAATATGTCATAGCAGGAAATATGCACTGATTACACTTTTTTTTCTGCAAGCATCATCAACATCGGTTATTATCTAGCTAATGCTGGATGAAGCCACCCTAATGCCATTTCAAAGCCTCAAGTTTCTGCGATGCCACAATCTATTTTACTATGCACAATAATACATGTTTTTCATGATCAAGTTCATTTTTCCACAGACACTCCATCCTGCTTGTTCACCTCTTTCACCATTTTGATCTCGATATGCCTTGAATAACACCCCTCAGTTTATAGTTGTACTGCTTTAAATTTGCATGCCTCGGACAATCATTTTGTTTCGAAAACTTGTTCTATGCATTCTGTTACCTTGTCTGTTTTTGCTAACTTATATTGATTACAACTTTTCAGCCTTCTTTGAGAAGGACGCTTTTGAATTATTTCATACTGTCATGTATCCTTTACTGGTGCTTAGCCGTGTTTATAGTGCCTTTTTATTAAAACAAAGTTACACAAATATACCAGCATATGACAATGTATTAATTCATACAGTATCACATTGCATGAGGCAGTTAATTATCAGAACTGTTAAGGGTCACAAATCTTGTATGACTATTGACTAATATTATTGGTTCTTTAGGTGAAGTCACGTAGGTAGAAAACAAAAATCTAAATTAAAAGCAAAAAACCCACGACGTTTTGATCGCAACACAAGCAGTCTTCTTCACCGAAAAAAACAAGAATATGAATTCCTGCAGTCACGAAAGTTTTAAGTCTAAATTTTATGACTTATGTTTTGGATCGTTGCCATGAACTTTAATATGTTTTTTGGATACTTATGAGCAAGGGTAGCCATAGTTGTTCAGCAGTGAGTAGTGATATAAACCATGCAGTGTTCATCACATGTTTATTCACGGTTTATAAATTACAGTTGTTTATATGCACACAACATCCATACCACGAGGTCTCTGTGCCCTGTTTAAATAAAGGAATATAGTATTGTACATTATGTTTGTATTCAAGCTGTCCATATGAAATGCAATGCTGCTAAAGTTTAATGCTTGGCACATTGGATTCTCCTCATTAGATTAAACTAGTATTTGATTGCAGCGTGAATGCTTGATATTAATACTAATTATATCTCACCATGGAACTTTTTAATGTTAGATTTTATTGTATAATACCCCCCCCTTCCTTGTTCTGTTTAAAATGTTTGTCACGTGCTGAGGGGTGATTTTCACCTTGGCAAAGTAAAACCTTGTGTAAAGAAAGACATTGCTCTGAGATCCACGCACAGGATGAGAAAAATATCACGTCTATGGCTTTCACTAAATTATTATTATAATAATTTTTTAGGTTGTTTTTTAACAAAAGTTGAGGTTGCAAACAGCATGAACATATTAGCTGTTCAAAATATGGTAATTAAAACGTAATATACAGCATTTTTTTTTCTAAAGAAAAAACTAAAGAATGTTTTTATATTTGGAATATGTATAATCAACAATATTTTGGAAAACACTACGGTGTTGATTATTAGTATCACGTTATATTTTTGCCTGAAAAGGAGCGTAATTTTGGTTGTCAAAAATTACGAAATATTTTGCCTCATTAAAGAGATTATAAAGTCAAGCTACGTCTCCGGGTGAAAATTAATTGCTGTCAATTTAATATCATTCGTTATATTAATTGACTAGATAATGGGCTAAAGTAGTCAATGCCATTATCCAAATTGCACACTGCGGATATAATTGTTTTAGTGTTTGTTTCCATTTGATTGCAGAGAGAAAGTTGTTCCGTGGTGACGCGTGAGGAATGCAACTTTAGCTAATGAAATATGCTAGAAAGCCGGATTTGCCATCTAAGGCAGTGATTGAGATGAGCTGGGAGCTGGCAGGTCAGTGGAGTGTGATGGCTGAAAGAAAGTGAGGGAAAGCTTTGCTTACACAGCACACCACTCCTCTCTCTCTCTGTGTGTTGTTCCCAGAGGAACATTTGTGCATTAGCAGATTGCATTTTTCCTTGGATGTGAATTTCCAACGCAAACTGCAGTGTAACTGAATAGCAGATACCAGATATGTGCACGGTAGTCCTGAGATTAAAAGGTGTTGGTGCACTTTGGCTATTTATTATTCGAAGATAATTATTTAACCAGTTAGAATCAGTTTAACACGTCGGCTTTCGCGACCAATATTATTCATAATAAACGTTTTTGGGTTAGATTATGTTAAATCACTCTTCAACACATCGGTGGGCTAAAGTAGTGAACTATTTGTCTTTTGTAAACGTGACACATTTTTTACTGTTTGGCGACACATTTATAAATAACCCGATCTAACCCAAAAACTTTATTATGAACAGTTAGAATCACGTGACAAATTATTCCTGTCCATTAAAATTACTCTATCAATATCACTTGATTTAATTTTAACACGACACTGCAATTTAACACGCCAAAAAAAACCTAAGTGTTTATGAAACATAATTTTACACTTTCATTGCAGGATGAAGTGTAAATGTTTCTTTAGACAACGGTGCAGACTTTCACTCTTTGTTCTCCATTGTTGGGAAACATCCCATCAGGATAAATAAGACCAGGCACAAATGACCTCTATTACCATGCAAGGCCAGTCTCGGCATTAAGCTGGGTGCTAGGCGCTTGACGTCAGAGCTGATGGTGACTGCCAAACTACCTCGATGCAGATTTCGTAAATTTCCACTAAAACCAAAGTGTTCGTTTCCCATTGTTTTTCCTCAATCTCCCATATGCCTTTCCATTGTGCAGAACTCATTCTGATTCAGGAAGAGCCCGATGTTAGTGGGGTGAGTTATTATTATTATAGTAGGGAATATTTGGAAAATATCATTCAGGTCATTAGTGATCAATCGATGATTCAGAACCTCTTTATTTAATACGTTTTTTTTATATGTTTTTATCGCGACAAAACGCAAGCCCGGTACAATACGCAGATGAATATTGCAGGGGAGGGGGGAGGGACAGAAAATCTGCGATAAGTCCAATTCAGCACGACGGGACCATTCGTGGGAGGAAGGGGGGGGTCTTTATTTAATGAGTTATATTCACTGCATAACCACATTTTAAAATAACAAAACATGAATACTATCCAACACTTCGTTGAACAAATGACAGAAAATGTTTCCCGTGTAGATAACATTTACCAATGATTATTTAGTGGATTGATACACGCATACATGCACACACACACTAAACTAGGCTGATTCAATGGTTATAAGATACACCTGTAGATAGATATAAGGGTATAGTTTGGCTTATATATGATCTAAAATAAGTAAATGGTGATAATTATTAATGATAATACATCTCAAAGGTCTAACCCGAGTGAATATGTATGACATAAACACTTGGCACTTCTCAACAACGCGTAGTTTTCAGGTGAACGCTATCATGTCCCCTTGTGTGCTGAATGGGGATTTAGCATGGAGCTCAGCCTGCTTCCATTTTCGGCCACCCTATTCACAATTGTGATCGGTGTTTTGCCGGCACTGCAGTGCTATAATCTGGACCACTAAAATCAACCAATGGCACAAGTTATAGTGCACTATAAGTGGAATCATTTAAACATCTGGCATTTATTTCATTAGCGTAACAATGTGATGGCTAAAAGTACAATTTCCTATACCGTCCTTAAAATAATAGGGCCTGGGGTCTGTGGATGTTCCATGCATATCGTATAATATGGCACCTTAATTGTTTTTTTCAATATTTTTTCTTTCGTTTCCTCGCTCACCATAAATCTAGGGCTAAATCGCAAATGAAGCCCAAAGGGAAATTCTTCCTCCAAACTGGCCATTGGTATTTGATTTGGTGGTTGACCTGCAATTTTCAAATTCGACGTAAAATGTCACGCATGCAGTGCTCCGTTATTATGGAGTTTGCATACATTTTCAATATGTGTACAAATAACACTGATGCTTCGGTAGAACAAAGTGTAGGTAAGTAATGTCAATTACATTTTAACCAAATTTGTGCTTAGAAGTCCTGAAATATGTCTGGAGCATTATTTCTTATACCATTAACCAGTCAGTGAGTCAGTCAAATGAATTATGTTGAAACGAGGTGAGAGCCCTTTCAAACTGCACGTTTCCTACCAAGAGAGACCTGTGATATAAAGGCATATAAGAGATTGAACATACATTGAGAAAACAAGGAAATAAGGATCAAGATATCATGGACAAACCCTTAACATGTTAGAAAATGTTAACAAATGAGGTGAAAATGTAACACGAATGAAATCTATACGACAGAGTGACTAAATAAGGTAGAGCAACAATCACAAACATGTATACAAATCAAATCCAATTTACGAAACCAGTTTTATCACAGACCACTGATTATTTGTCAAGCACCATGATTGAAGTAATGTGCTCCAAATCTGTTGTTTGAATATCAGCTAATATATATTTTCTTCTGCCACTTAATGGGGTCTTCTCATATTCCAAGTCAAAATGAATTCCTGCTCATATGAGCATTGAGGCAGTCCTCAACTCCTAATTTACTGTCTTGAAACAGTGGTGGTAATTCCACAATATTTTGGGTGGCACAAGTCTCCCCATAGGACAACCACTGTTGATAAAGTGGTATATATTTGATACATCCCAAATGATGTATGGGATAATTCAACCCATAACCAGGATTTGAACTCACAACCTTCTCATTACGAGCTGCTCACTCTGTCGCTGAGCCACCTGGTCAGTAACGGTATGAGAATGCATTATATTGCTCGTAAACACAAAATGTACAAAAATCTGCCGTACACGTGTGCTTCGTGCTATGGAACTCAAACTGTTCTGTCGTAATAAAGGCTATTGTGTGTTTTCGATATATCGTGATATACACTGCGGGCGTCTTGGAGTGCTTTACATTAAACAAATTCTCAAACATTTAAAAGGCCACCCCCAGTGGCAGCTGTTCCTCTGGGCACAAGGTGACACAACACCTGGCCTGCAAATGTGTATTAGTCTACCAGTGGGGGTGTGGGGGTGGTGGGGGCAGTGGCGATGATTGCTAGGTATAATCCCATTTGATTATTTGTAGGTATCTTTTTTGTTATCTGGCAAATTTAAACTTTGACACCGGCACAGAAATGTCCTTGCTATTGCCAATGATGCCAATGATGCCAATGATGCTCAAAGTCTTTAACATCCACCGTGAAGTGGATGGGGCGTGCCTCATCAACACACAAACCTCGTGTTGACGAGGCGAATGCGCTTCCGTGTTAGTCAGCGGCCTCATGGCCACATTGTGAATTACACTGGCGCCATGCTCTCACGACGGTGCGTTTCGCAGTTCACGACAATGAATCCACAAGCAGCCCTCTTCACAGGTCAGATTCACTGTAAGTCAGGGACACAATTTCGTGCACGTATAAAACTGAGCCACGAATGTATCCAGCACTAAGCGGCTTCCCTTCGTGTGTGGGTTGTCCTTGTGTGCAAGGTTGGAGGTAGGGATGAGGAGTGTCAAAGGTTATCCAGGGAGGGGGGTATTTCTTCAGGGAAGCGGCCGTTGACTCTCGCAGTCAGAACATTGCTTTTTTGTTGGTATGGGAGTGGAGCCACCATTTCTGAAAATTTAAAGGCACGCTTAAATGTGAGGGTCATGGGTCAGCTCGGTTCAAGTTGGCTTTAATGTCTTCCAATAAAAGGTTAAAACTCCCTTTTGCTGGGTGTAATGCAACCTGATCGAAAAAAATAATTAAATAAAATGAACAGTGAGGTGGGGGTGGGGAAGCCTGTGAATGGTCAATTTAGTTTCAACCTCGGTCCCTTTCTGTGGATGGAGCTTGTGTGAATGGAGAATTATGTGATCTCATTGTCCTTCATGGTGGCTAAAAAAAATCACTGCAGCTGTGTCATTATTCATTTACAGTAGCCAACAGCCTTTTTTAAAATGAGGTGGGCATTACTTTACATGTCTACCTGCATCATTAATATACAGGCTGTCATCAATATACTGAAGCATCACATCTTACTGTGCAGCTAATGTGATTGCTCTAAATGCGTTTACTTGTATCAGCAACCTTGCATACTGTTCACATTCATTTACCTAAAATGTTGTGAATTTTGCTGCAGTGCATGAGAAATAAATGGGACAGAAAATACGGAGTATTTAAAATTGTATGTTTTTTTTACTTGCGTCATTATTAGCAGGACATCCACCTTCACTCTTACGCTCACCGGGGCTTCACGTTTGCTTTTCGTGTGATGGATTATCTTACATTTACAATAAAACACAGCTACAACATCGATGTTCTAATATAATAAAATTATAAAAACGAGACATGTATTTTTTGTTGCCTTTGTGAGAAGATCTGTTCGGTCATCAGCAAAGAAATTGTGGTATGAGGGTCTAAAGTGGAAATGTTTCAAAATGTAATCCCATTTGGAATGTTTTTTTTCTCCCGGCCTTCAATAATATATATGGCAGTCGTGGAGTACGGTACTGAATAATCGTATGCTTTACAAAATATATTGCACGACATCGGAGGTAAGAAGTTCATGATAAAAAAGCACATTGTACATTTTTTGTTGTTCAATTCAATATTATTCAGTTTAATATTGTGAAATTGACCAACACATATGTTTAGGGAAAAATTAGTATGTTAGGCAATTACATTTTTAACCATGAAACCGTTCAAAATTACTCCTACTGAACCTCTCTTGATTTAAGTGCACACAACAGTATGAAGCATTTCAATACATTATCCACACAGTTTGTGTGTGTAGTAAGTGCGTGTATGTGTGATGTAATGGGGAGCGGTAGTGTAGCAGCGCTACAAACTTGGCGACCCGGGTTCGATTCCCGCTCATGGCCAACATCAGTGACGATTATCTGAACCGGTCCTGGGCCTCCCCTATGTCGACTCAGCATCAAATGAGTACCTAGTGCGATGTGTAAACATCATCACTGGGGAGACAAAGGCGGCCGGGCGTGGTGTTGGCCACCCACCCCTTCGTGTGCCATGCCGGCCTTCACAGCACTTGCCCCTACAGTCTGTTAAGGCGATACGGGGAATCTTTGTCTTTGTATGTGTGATGTATATAACAACCGCCATTCGCCACCAAGTGGCGGTGACGTCACCACGACGCTTGTGCCAGGCCATGTGCACAGACACACACACAAACTGTCTGGCTCAATGGCCCGCGATCACAAATCACTATTTAACTCCACCAAAAAGAGTCACCTGCAGCGCCATACCTATTAACATCATTAGGGAAAAAAAACGGTGATCCAATCTCCGACCCCCAGGAACAGGTTTACAGATTTGCTGAGCATTTCTGTGAAATCCTGGGGGAGGGGAAATCCCTCGACATGGAAAACATTGTGGGACAACGTGGGGATGACCCTGCTGAGGCTGCGGTGTCTCAAATATTGGAAGAAGAAGTCACCCCCTGTGAGTAGCTGGCTCAGGTGCCATCTGTTGAGGAGGTTCTAAAGGCGATCCAGAGTTTGAGACTAGGAAAGGCACCGGGCAGAGATGATCTCCCAAGCGAAATGCTGAGGGAGGGTGGCGTTTGTGCACAGACTGCCCTACATGACATCATAACAACAGTCTGGACCACTGGACAGGTTCCGCAGAATTGGAAGGCTGCTCTGGTGGTCCCCCTCTTGAAAAAGGGGGACCGCACAGACTGTAACAAATACAGGGGCATCTCACTCCTCAGTGCGCCGGGAAAGATCCTGGCAAGAATTATTCAACATCGCCTTGCCAGGCACGCTGAGGAGAGGCTTGCGGAGCCCCAATGCGGTTTCAGGAAAGGGCCGGTCCTGCACAGATGCCATATTTTCTGTCCATCTGCTACAGCAGAGGTGTAGGGAATTCCAACAAGACCTACATCTCTGCTTTATTGACCTGGTCAAGGCCTATGATGCCATCAGTAGGCCTGGGCTCTGGGTTATTATTCGTGCTTTCGGAGTCCCTGACCTTCTGCTCACGATCATTAAGGACCTTCTTGATTTGAAGCTTTCATGACTGCAGGAATCCATACTCTTTGGTTCTCTCGGTAAAGTCACGTAGGTAGAAAAATAATAGATCACGACGTTTCAACACAACACAAGCAATCGTCATCAGGTGAGACAACCACAGCAAGATAAAACTGCTGAAGTAGGTGAGAGATCTGCCGTGACACGAGGTTATATAGGCCTTGGCAGTAGGGGGTGAGAGAGAAGGGGGGGGGAAGGAGGCCGGGCAAAAAGTAGACACCGCAGCAGCACCCGGGTCACTGGAGTAAAGTAGGCCACCGCAGCAGCACTGTAAACATCGGCTGCAGGGGAGGAGAGAATAGGAGGGAGGGAAGGAAGGAAGCGAGGCAGAAAGTGAGATCTCTTGTGCTGCCGTGGTGGTCCACTTTACTCCAGTGGCCCGGGTGCTGCTGCGGGGTCCACTTTCTGCCCTGCCCCCCCCCCGCCCCATTCTCTCTCCCCCCCCCCTGCAGCCGACCTCTCCAGTGCTGCCGCAGTGGCCCACTTTACTCCAGTGATCCGGGTGCTGCTGCGGGGTCTACCTTCTGCCCCGCCCCCCCCCCTTCTCTCTTTTCCCCTACTACCGAGGCCTATATAACCTCGTGCCACGGCAGATCTCTCACCTACTTCCGCAGTTTTTTCTTGCTGTGGTTGTCCCACCTGATGACGATTGCTTCTGTTGCGATCGAAACGTCGTGATCTATTATTTTTCTACCTACGTGACTTTACCGAAAGAACCAAAGAGTATTAAGGACCTTCATGATGGTGAGCGGGCCTGGGTAAAACTCCGTGGCTGCGAGTCAGAGCCATTCCCTGTTCACCTTGGGGAGCAACAGGGATGTCCTCTGGCTCCCACATTATTTAACATATTTTTTGACCACGTAGTTCGTGAAGCCTTTGATGGCTGTACCGGAGGAATTTCCATCTGGTCCAGATACAATGGGAGGCTGATCGATGCCTGGGTATCGTCAAGGGATGGCTCCCTATTGGTCAACCACGTTATGTATGCTGATGATCTGGTAATTGACGCTCACTCAAAGGAGGAGTTGGAGGCACTGCTGCTAAACCTGGAGCGTGCCACTAAGAGGTGGGGCCTTACCATCAGCCCCACCAAAGCAAAGCACCTGCCTGGGTATTTTGTACCATCGGACACTCCACCCCCACATCTCCCACTTGGTGATGGGACAGTTGTGGAGAGAGTGGAGAGTTTCCCATACCTGGGCAGCATGCTCATGGCCGGCTTTGGTTTGACAGCAGAGGTCTCACTCCGAATCAGTCGAGCGTCATTATCTTTTCATCGGTTGCGTAACGCTGTGTGGAAGCTACCTGATCTGTCACTCTGCACGAAGCTTCAGGTCTTCTTGGCCACAGTCATTCCCTCCTTTCTCTATGCTTGCAAAATGTGGACCCCCCCTAATGGAACATCTTCGCTGGTTATAAACATTTAGGCTGGCCTGCCTACGATCCATCCTGGGTTTAACCAGGCTGGATTGTGTGATGAGCTCACACATCCTTGAAAGATCTGGACAAAGTCTCATCGGTGAGCTCCGGCAGGCAAGGCTGTGTTGGATTGGTCATGTAGTCCGCAGGCCCAGTCACTGCATGCCTAAACAGCTTTTGTTCGTCTGGATAGAGGGGGCTAAACGGGCGCGGCACGGGCTAGAGAAGAGATGGAGTGATGTGGTACAGGAGGATGTGGAGCTGAGTGGACTTGCAGATGACTGGTACCAGTGGTGTCAAGATTGGCCTCTGTGGAGGAGGCTCGTGAAGGACGCTACTGGGTAGTTGGAAGCAGTCGCCCTCCAAAAACAATGGAGGGCGGAGGAGCGATGCTCACAACAACGAGCGAAGCGCCAGGTGGCTAAAGCACAGCAAGTTGGAACAGTGGTGGGCACAGGTGGTGCATCAGCCATAATCTCAGTCATCTCAGTCAGTCGACCCGTGGCACCTGGGTCTGCCCCGTGACCTCCTGCCAGCGGGCGTTCGACACTTCACGTGGCCTCAACGTGCACATAGCCTGGCACAAGCGTCGTGGTGACGTCATCGCCACATAGTGGTGAATGGCGATTGTTGTATGTGTGATGTAAAGGGGAGCAGTAGTGCAATGCTGCACAAACGAACCCGGCGACCTGCGAGTGCGAGTTCGATTCCCATTCACGGCCAACACCAGTGACGATTATCTGAACTGTTCTTGCGCCTCCTCTAGGTCGACTCGGCCTCAAATGAGTACCTGTTGCAGTGTGTAAACATAGCCATACGGGAGTCTTTGTATTTCCGTGATGTGAAACAAATGTGAATTAACGTAATGGTTGTGCTGCCCAGCAGGACATCTCTTAGGTGCACTATGACCTGAAGGCAGCGTGTGCTTCGCTGTTAAGCCGCGTGCACCTTTCACTTCATGCCTTTTGTGCATGGGCTGCTACGATAACAGGCAACCACTATGCTATGGTTGAGCTTAACTCGTGCTTCCAGCAGTCGGATACATTTCTGGAAAAAAACAGATCAAATCCCTGCACACCTTGCCCTTTTGATGTTAGCTTTAGGCAATGCGGACCTCCCCCCCCCCCCTTTATATATATATTAAATTATGTGGACTTTGTGTGTGTGTGTGCATGTCTACTATTCTGTCAGCCTTAATAGTCACTCATTGACCGTATTTGTACCAACAGGTGAAATGGCTATAAAAGGGATTTTTGTTGTTTGTGTGATTTATGTTTTCAGGGGCTTGTCAAAAACTAGTGGAATGTTTATAATTCTTAGCAACATATTAGTAAAGGTGTATTTTAGGTTTCTATATTCTTTGGGTTTTTCGGTAAAGTCTAATAGATGGTTCAAGGAAAATAACAAAAAACTGCGACGTTTCGATCACAACACAAGCGATCGTTATCCGGAGGAATGCTGCTGAATGCAGATTGTTTTATAGGGTGTAGTCCTAGGGTCATAAACGAAGTGGGCGGGGCTAGTGATACTCTTAGGTTTTTTCGGTAAAGTCACGTAGGTAAAAATAATAATAAAATTATAATAAATGAAAATAACTAAATTAAATCACGACGTTTCGGAAGCAACACAAGCCTCCGTCATCAGGTGTAATAGTAATTTTACCTAAGAGTATGAATCCTTGCAGTCACGAAAGCTTCAAATCTAGAATTGGGGCTAGTGATGTTAATGTGAGAAATGAGCATGTTAATGTAAGATAGGAGAGCGGCGTCTGCGACGAGTGCGTGGGTGGCTATGTTAATGTGAGAGATTAGCATGTTAATGTAAGATCGCAGAGCCACCGCGACGGAGAGGTCGGCGTCCGTTGGTGGCCACGTTGGTGCGTGAAATTCAACCTGTTCATGTGAAATTGGAGAGCCGAAGCCACGGGGGAAAATAAATAATTAACATCGGAAGGTGGCAGGAAGGGAACATCACAGCCAGTTAAGGACTTAAACTGGTTGATAACGTCCTTCCAATGATTGCTAAGTTTGTACCCATCGTCTTGGTTGATATTGTGTCTGTGTCTGTATTTATGGATGACTTCATGAACAAATCTTTGTTGATAGCCAATGGGTTTGCAAAGTACCTTCGTCTTAGAGAAATACATTTCGTGTGAGCCCACCGCATTAAAACAATGATCAGCCACAGCCGAGGTATTGGTCCTACCGTGTTTCAGATCTACCTTATGTTCACGAGCACGGTCCAAGACATGGCGCTTAGTTTCCCCAATGTAACTACTGCTGCAGACACAGCTTAGTTTGTAGACAGGCGGGGTATTGCATGTTAGGGATCACATCCTTCACAGATGGGATCAGTTCATTAAATTTTACATACTGTATTAAATCGAACCTGGATCTTGTGTTTGTTCATGATTAATTAACATGCTAATTTCCTACATTAGCATTACTAGCCCCGCCCACTTCGTTTATGACCCTAGGACGACACCCTATAAAACAGTCTGCATTCAGCAGCTTTCCTCCGGATGATGATCGTTTGTGTTGTGATCGAAACGTCGTAGTTTTTTGTTATTTTATTTGAACTCCCTATATGACTTTCCCAAAAGACCCAAAGAATGTGAATTTCTGCAGTCACGAAAGCTTTAAGTTAATATTTATTTTAGGTATACACGAATGTGTTGTATAAAATGGGCTGTGTAGTTAGTGAGTGCATATGCTTTTTATGATTTCATTGCATATGATTATGCATTTACACAATCATCATCATCCTCCTGAGATCATAAACAGTTTTTTCTTTCAGCAAATTCAATAGTTGTTCTATGTATAGACACACAAATATGGAACTTGCATTGCTATCTAGGGGCTGCCAATGCAGATGAATGTAACAACCACACTTATGTGCACTTTTGCCTCTGCAATTTATTGGAGCAATTTTTCTAAAATATTCTATTTTCCAAATATGTAAAAGTCTGTGCCAGGGGTATTGCATAACTTAACAATTCAATGGGGGGAGGGGGGACGATGGGATCATGAAGAGCCACAGCATTTTGATGAAAATGTTTTGATGTCGCATATTGAAGGTTGCAAATCTGTAACAAGGAAAGAGATAATCTCATGAAACCACATGCGAAGTTTACGAGTGAGGTTTTACTCCAGTTATTTAGACAAACAAATAAACAGAATCTATTCGTCAAATGGACCATTTGTGGACGGGATGAAACCACAACACAACCCACTGACATGCAATATCCCGGCATCTACAAACTAAGCTGTATCGGCGGCAGCAATTACATTTGGGAAACTAAACGACATGTCTCGGACCATGTCCGTGAACATAAGGCATATTTGAAACATGGTAGGACCAATACTTCTGCCATGGCTGATCATTATTTTAATGCGACTGGCTCACACGAAATTGATTTCTCGAAGATGATGGTACTTTGCAAGCCTACTGGCTATCAACAAAGATTCGTTCATGAAGCCATCCATATATACAGACACAGACAATTTCAACCGAGAGAAAGGTTATAGACTCAGCAATCACTGGAAAAATGTCATCAACCACTTTGGGTAATGATTTGATTTGTGTTTTCTTGTCAACCTCCACCGTCAGCAGTGTGGGTGTTTGGAGCAAGGTGCAATACTTTGAATGGTGTTGACCTACTGCCGGTGTCGGAGCTTTCTCCTACATTAACATTAGCTGCCCCACCCATCTCTAAACCTTTATAAACAACTTGCCCTCAGAGGCTAACCTCCCTGTTCCTGATGACGACTGGTTGTGTTGCGATCGAAACGTCGTGATATTTTTATTCACTTTTTTTTTCTCATTTTATTATTATTTTTTCTATCTATGTGACTTTACCGAAATAACCATAGCATATAATCTAAAGGCATTACAATATAACTCTATAATAATAACAATAACATGCAGTGTGCGCTCATTGCGCTGTTGAAAGCTGAATCTTCTTTGGAATTATGAGCTGAGTACCAGAAGGGTTCATTGAAGCTGTGGGTTAAACTACAATGTTACCTACCATCCACGAAGCTCATGAATGGTAGCCATTCCAACTCTGTGAACATGTCTTGTACACCCAAACCACGAGTGTAACCTTGCCTCTGCTTGTCGTTATTCATAATTTACAAGCACAGCGTAAACACGTTAGTATTGATGCGGCATCCACATGTTCGAATACAACTCGGGTCCCATTTGGGATTCTTAAAACACAAGATGCTGTTTCACATTTGTGTTACAGATTTTAAGTACGATGGTAAATCTGCTGCACAAGTACCATTAAAATAAAAATACATTTCAGAAGGCATTTTTATATTCTCACAAACAGTTTGTTTTACGAAAATTGGTCATATACTCTTTGCACAGCCGAAATGAAAAAACTAAAAAACTCAAAGTTAATATGTAAATCATGGACATACAAGTCAGTTACAATCAATACAATCATGATAGATTTGTTTATCCCACAAATATAACATCCTAAAAATATATGTTATCCATATATTCATAACTACCAGGAAGTACCCGGCGTTGTCCGGGGGAAAATTTATTAAAACTTTCTCAAAAAAAGATAACACATACATACACAAATACTAAGCTATTGTGAAAGCCCGGCATTCCATTTGTCTGTCTATTTGTCCATCAAACAAATAATAAGAGGTTTGAACAAGTCCTGAATGAAAAGAAAGTGACGGGTAAATAGTTGATCTAAAAGGTTTTCTAAAATTATCCATCTCCTCCCCCCCCCTCAAAAATATTTTACCCCCCCCCCGTAGGCATATATATTTACACACTCTACATACAATAGATTTAGTATCTAGTGATTCTATAGTAGTATTTGGCTCTACAGTAGTATCTAGATCTACAGTAGTATCTACTGACTGTATAGTAGTATATATTGATCCTACAGTAGTATCTACTGACTCTACAGTAGTATCTACCGACTCTATCGTAGTAAGTACTAACTCTATAGTAGTATATGCTGACTCTATAGTATTATCTGCTCACTCTATAGTAGTATCTGCCGACTTTTTCATCGTATCAACCAACTGTATAGTAGTAAATACTGACTCTACAGTAGGATCTAATGACTATAGTAGTATCTAATGAATATATAGTAGTATCTATTGACTCTATAGTAGTATCCACTCACTATAGTAGTAACTACTAACTCTATAGCAGTAACTACTGACTCTATGGTAGTATCTGCTGACTATAGTGGTATCTACTGACTGTACTATTACTTACTGAATCTATAGTAGTATCTATCGACTTTAAAGTAGTAACTACCTACTACAGTAGTATAGTAGTATAGACTGACTATAGCAGTAACTACTAACTCTATAGTAGTATCTGGTTACTCTATAGCAGTATCTACTTACTCTACAGTAGCCTCCACTGACTCTCTGCAGTAGTATCTCCCGACATCACAGTGGTATCTACCGACTCTACAGTAGTAAAAACCGACTCTACAGTAGTATCTACCGACTCGATCGCAGTATCGACTATCACTACAGTAGTATGTACTGGCTGTAGTAGTAGCTACTATCGCTACAGTAGTATGTACTGACTGTAGTAGTAGCTACTATCACTACAGTAGTATGTACTGGCCGTAGTAGTATCTAATATCACTACAGTAGTATTTACTGGCCGTAGAAGTATCTACTAACTCTATAGCAGTATGTACTGGTTGTAGTAGTAATTATACTAACTCTATAGCAGTGTGTACTGGCTGTAGTGGTAGCTGTACTAACTCTATAGCAGCACGTACTGGCCATACTAGTAGCTATACTAACTGTATCAGTACGTACTGGCTGTAGTAGTAGCTACACTAACTCTGTAGCAGTGTGTACTGGCTGTAGTAGTAGCGATACTAACTCTGTAGCAGTGTGTACTGGTTGTAGTAGTAGCTATACTAACTCTATAGCAGTGTGTACTGGCTGTAGTAGTAGCTATACTAACGCTACATCAGTATGTACTTGCCGTAGTAGTAGCTATACTAACTCTATAATAGTAATGGTTGGGTCTTTCGGTAAAGCCACATAGATAGAAAAATAATAAGAATAAATAAAGTAATAAAAAAATAACCATTAATGTAGACTGTATCCTGGTTTTTAATCAGAATGAGTGTACTGGCAGTCTATAATGTAGACTGTAGCAATGGTTATTAAGAACCAAGAATAAGTATACATTATAGACTGCCAGTACGCTCACTCAGTTTAATAAACATTTCTGCAGTCTACATTATAGACTGGCAATACGCTCACCAAGCTTAAAAACCAGGCTACAATCTACATTATAGACTGCCAGTACGCTCACCGAGGTTAAGAACCAGGCTTCAGTATACTTTATAGACTGGCAATACACTCACCCAGCTTAATAACCATTTCTACAGTCTACATTATAGACTGCCAGTACACTCACTCCGATTAAGAAACAGGCTACAGTCTACATTAATGTTTTTATTTATTAATTTTTTATTCACTTTACTTGTATTATAAAATTTTCTATCTATGTGACTTTACCGAAAGGACCAACGAATATGAATTGCTGCTGTCACGAAAGTTTTAAGTCAAAATCTATAATAGAACTCACTTGACAGAGTGTAGTGGTGAGGCCTAGTCCCATGCAGAGCCCCCGTTCTCGCCTACATTGCCCAGCCGGCCGAAGTGGCACCTTAGCAGTCTGGGGCTGGGCTTGCTACCCCCCTCCCACCCACGATCCCCCCGGCCGCTCTACAGTAATATCTACGGCCTATAGTATTAGCATCTAGAGACTCTATAGTAGTAACTGCACACATTGGGGTGGGGGGGGACATCACACTGTGAAGATTTTACCTCAGTCTTGTGTATATCTAACTTGATTTGTGTATCTATTTTGCATTTTTAACGTGAATAAGATTTTTTCCCGATCGTGTTTGCGTTTCTAGGGGCAACCCCCGGTCAGCGTTTCGTGCGTGCGCAAATGCGTGCTTTGGCGCGTGCTGAGCGGCGTAAGGAAAAAAATAAAAAAATAATAGCACTAAACTGTTAATTTAACTACTTTAAAGTTGATGGATGCGAAAATGGAATAGCGCTGGCTCATCATAGGGCTTATCGCATGGTACCTGGGTACTTTTTAAAAACGTAAACCCCATGTTTCGCGAGCCAAATCCTTCGCAAGTTGCATGGACAGACAGACACACAGACAAAAAACTTGATAGGTAAGAGATATATCTGCTGCAGTGCAGTTGTGTTCACAAAGATTCACTCTCGCACCATTTTAGAGGCATCTGGCCCGTTGTCATGATAGGGTTGTTGTATGTGAAGTTTTGTATTCGTGTACCCAACTTCATCTCTCCGCTTACAAAAAAATAATTGAATCTTATGGCGGACCCCGGGGTCCCGAATAAAGTGAAGTCAAAATCGCAATTTTTATTTTTTATTTTTGGCGACTCCGTCCCACCGCACACATAAACGCCGCGATCCACCAGAAATCAATCCTCTCTTTCTTCACCAAGCACCCGTCGTTGCCAATATTTCCGTAGTCATAAACACAACTTTGATTAGCGCATCGTGTAGAGCTCGTCGAGAGGAATAGATTGCCGTATCGTTCGCCATCAACAGACATAAAACGACTTCGCAACGCAATTCATGCGAGAGCCGGGGGCTGATGAGACATCGGGGTCCCGCCATAAGGTTAATTTTAATGTCTACATGACTAAAATATGTTTAAACATACCACTAGCACC
Organism: Lampetra fluviatilis; assembly: GCF_964198595.1. NCBI lineage: Eukaryota > Metazoa > Chordata > Hyperoartia > Petromyzontiformes > Petromyzontidae > Lampetra > Lampetra fluviatilis. Next base: position 10,844,440 of record NC_136280.1, read on the forward strand.
ACCCACTGGACATTGGTTTTTATTTTATTTAGTTTGTTAAGAACGAATGGGTGTTCTCAGAACAACACAATAACAATTAATATTTGCTTATAACACTTAACTGAGAGTTATTGTTAAAAAATGTGTTGAGCGTTGACAGTTATGTTGCTTGGTTGACAATGCTACTGGTCATTGCACATTAATGCATTCATCAGCAACACTTAATTTATTTACATGGCATTTATGATTATAGTTTACATGAATATTATATATTTTATAACAAATCATTACTTTAACTAATTACATTTTTTTCATTGCATATGTTAATTCTGACATCATCCAAAGCATCAGCAGTGCTTGGGCATCTGCTAGCTGAAGAGTCATTGTGTATAACGTGATTAATCATACCTATGTTTTATCAAAAATATAAAAAAAATGTCATCAAGGTGTTTTTCTGGGTCCATGAGTGAATGTGTTTTGTTATTGTAAATGACACCCGGGGTTTTCTATAAATACTTGGAAAATGTGTGTTTGTCAGAGTTACCAGTTATGACTGATAAATTACACATTCTACCATTTTCTCGATCTCGCCAAACAACTCAAGCCAAAATAGATTCTGCCAAAGCTTTGAATGTCCGACCACTAATCACTTAAATGTAAAATTGTCTGTTAAAAGTAATTCAAATGAGGCCCAAATTGTCACAATGAAGATGCATTCACTAATAATTATATCATAAAACAGACAACTGACAGAATTTATTATGCGGTTATTTAGCTCCGTGTTTATTTGTAAATCTGCAGTGGAGCATATTTCAACTTTAAATGTTACATTAATTAAGCAAAAATGCGTCCATTCACCAAATTAAAACATCCCTCTGCTGTTGATCCACCTAATCATGCACTTGAGAATTCATTATTAATGAATTATGCAGGCATTATGCAAATTACAATTTCTAAATATTACATTTGGGCTAACCACCCTCACCACACAGAAAGTTGCTGTGGGGGTGGATTGTTCCATGCCTTATATTGTGCCTGCTAGATATATCAGTTCTAAAAGCATGTGCATCACAAGCTTTCAAAAATAACGTCTGACCTGGACTGGGATATGTTATCGCATTAATTAAATACAAATTACCCAGCTGGTCCATCATGCCTTGAATTTATAACAGGTAACAAGAGTAGTGATATAACGGTAACAAGAGTAGTGATATAAATGAGTGATGTAAATGTATACATATATTTTAGATACATTTTGATTTAAAAATTTTAAACCATTACTCTTTCCATTAATTTGTGCCTGAGTAAACCGAAACGCTAAGCTAACAACTATTCCATTTTGATAGTATGGAAAGTATATTTATGGATTCAGGTATTCTATGTATGGACTGATGATTAAACTAATCACATGTAAATATTTGTCATTTGCCCACAATGGTAAATATTTTCCCAAAATGCCACTGGTGGCTTAAGATTGCCATAGTTATGCTAATATAAGCCACTGTTCTTTTACTTACATTCTTACTTACATTCTACTTCTCTATAATATTTGTATACAAAACAGAGAAAAAGGTAAAGATGGAGCCCTGCAATTTATTGTTCATTTCACTGCTGGTGGAAGGACCTCAACTAGATGGATATTTGGCCTACTCTCCTATTCTGGCCAAAAATCTTTGAAGAGGGTAGAGTAACAACATGTTGTCCCGCCACATACGACCTGTTAATCAAGTAACGGTAGCGTACCCGTTTATACTGCTGAGTGGACAGAGGAGGGGTAGGCTATTAAAGAAACGTACTCCATTGTTTCAATTGCTATGCCAGGAAATCAAATCCACCAGTCAACCTCTGGATTGCAAGTCCAGTGTGCTACCCATCACACCACGCCACAGCAAAAACAACACAATTGTCTTGATTTTGATACTCTCTTCTTGCTCATCTATGCACCCTTTCCCGTTCTTCTTAATCTCCTTGTTTTTCCACCGTTGGGATACCCTATATACACTGACACACAAGCTGTGTTATGGGATCCAGTTTTGGCTAATACATTGTGGGGGGTTTTGCAAAAAGTATGCGAATATCCAATTCCTATTCAAATATGTCGCTTGTTCAGTGGGGTTTTACATTTTCAGTGCGCGAGGCCTTTTCAGCAGAAATTACATGGGGTGTTTAAATTAAATGTTACACTCCCTAAATTACCCTGGAACTTAATGCCATGCATGCCTCACACGAACTCAAATACTATCTGCAAATTTCTAAGAAAATGTATAATTACGATCAATTTTTTTTATATACAAGAAATATAACGTGGGTTTTTACATGTGGATTGGAACTTACACGTAAAAAATATGAGTAAAAAATGTACGTTTATGTACTAATTGTGAAATTATTTGTTCGGCACTGCCTAAGACAGATTAGAATTTTTTTTCCGCTTCCAATATGTCACTGTGAAAAAATTGATGTGCCATGAGAGTTCATTTTTTGTAATTTTATAGAATTTCACAATATAAATCATTGCAGTAAAACTGATTGAGAAATAGCATTTTTCTCATTTAGCCTACTCCATTTGGCAATAAAACAGTTACTTAAGGCAGCCATGTATGCACACATTAGTTTGACTCTAAAATTCAAGCGAAAAATTAGCATATAAATGATTATCATTGTTCGGGTGTTTAGCAAAAATAGGTGCCACACACATATATGCTAACTATTTTCAAACATATTAATAAAAATACGGGATTATATTGTAATATTAGCTGTCTTGATATCCAGACAAAAATATTTAAAAAAACATATTTAGCAGGTATCATGATTGGCTTAAATCATTGATGTCCATTCGTGGGTTCGATCTGAGGAATTGAACTCAGAATTCAATACTGTACCATCATTGGAAGGGAATACAAATCTTTACTATCTCCAAATGGTGATATCGGTTTACTTTCATATTTAATGATCAACAAATGTGATACATTTCATGTGCAATGACCACAAAACCACTTTAGCCAATAATATTATGTATTGGTTAGGTTAATGGAGGCATAACTGAAGGCAAACCGACAGCAACTGTGCCAGATTCCTCTAAGCTGAAATATTTGCGCGAATCATGACAACAGATATTCGTACTACAGTATTGTATATTGCATGAAACAGTATTTGTGTACAATGTACAGTATGCTAGAACACATGTAAACATTATACATTGACCTAAACTTCCTGTTTTATTTCCCAAATACTAACGTCGTAAAATGACAACACCAAGTGAATTCTGTAGAGGGATTTGTAGGTATTGGCGAAACATTTACAATGAGCGTAACATTGGATGCATGACATTCTCATTGCAACATTCCCAACGTAGTTTGCCCTATGCAAGCAATGAAGCAATCAGATTAAAGATGATCATTGTCCATGACCACTAAATCATGCAGCTGAAGTATTCAAGCAGTTCACTTTTATATATATTTTCTGTAACTCCTGCATTTTTCTGAAAATTTCAGATGTTGAGTAGACCACAAACCTTCTTCTGACAAGGTTCAATTTAGAAGCTATTCAATTGATGTGCCTTATTTTTTTGCTGACCTTGCCAAACATCCATGGTCATCTGTCTCAAGCATAAGTTGCATAGTTAACTATGTCACAATGGCATGCATCACATTGCATAATGCTTAATTTGCTGTTTGCAATGTGAAAAGTAACCAAAGGTCACGAGCCTCATGTCATAATTGAAAGTTTTCCATAACATATTATACAAAGTAAGCAAGGAGACTTGGGAAAGACTTTCATGTGAAAGTTAATATTTTTATTGGTGTCAGTACAGGGAAGCTTTTGCATTTTTGAGTCTAATCTTATTTTATTAGGAAGATTTTTTTTGCGATGTATTTCAGTGTTAAATCTATGTGGAACAATTTTCCCTAATATGTGATTTGGGGAAGTGGTAGCTCATTAGTTCACACAGTGCCACTATGAATCCAGGCAACAGCCAACACCAGTTATAATTCATTTTCAAACTATCTTGATTGAGTTGGGAAATTCGTATGGTTCTAGTCTGGAATAGTAATTAAGTTGTTATACATAAGTACGATTCTTAATTGAATCATATTATATCATATCAGTATAACTGTGTAATAAAAAAGGTGCACGGAAGCCGGTATGGTGTTACATTCTAATAGCTTTGTGAAATTGCCATTAGAATGTAGAGCCAATGCATAGGGCATGGGGCAAATATGCACCGAGCAGTTATATGTATATGTAGCCTTGGCAATACATATTGCTGCTCCATGCATCCTGGTTGTGCGTGGACGTGGGGTAGGAACCACTGTGCTTGAACTGGGCTGCACTGAGGATGGTCAGGTCCCACAATGCCCTCACTTCAGCCATTTCCATACGCTAGGTATCATCATTAATGACAGCAGCTGTTTAATTTTTGTCTGAATCGCCAATCTGGGCAGTTGGATTGAGTGATGTTTAGCTAAAGCACCGCCATAGCTTAGCTAAGTTATATTCACACTATTATTGCAAGAGTATCCCATTACATGGCAGAATCAATTGCTATAATCCCATCCATTGAAATGGATGCATATTTTACCAAGGTAAATGCCCATAGAAGAATCGCGATTCATGGTGGGAATGCTGCAAGATTCATACAGCATTTCTTTTCCAGAAGTGGGTGGTTGGATGAGGACATATTTAATATATGTTGAACAAAACTAAAACTGATTAAACATTCGCTATTTGTTTATATATTTGATCATGTTTTAATAAGCAACATACAGTGCAGTACAAGAGATGAAGTGCACAGGTGTAGTCCTGCAAATGCTTACCCACTGGACTGTCGGGGACAAAGGAAGCTCTAGATGGCCCCTCCAGAGGGTATGATTGGCCTACTCTTCCACAATGGTCAAAGGTCTTGTAAATTGTGGGAGTACCGACATTTTACCCTACCAAACGTGACCTGCTAATCGATTAACTGCTGTGCACCCACTTATTATACTGCGGTAGCGAAGTAATATACATTGCCATTTTTATACAAATGGAGTGTTTGCATTATGGCTATGAAATGCATATACGCGCATGATTACTTTCCTTTTAGCATTGTGGCATTTGGAGCTTGGAAGTAGGGGGAATGGAAGGCAGTAAAAGAGGGAATTACAGTAGTCAATGTGAGAGGTTTTCAATGCATGAATACGGGTTTCACTATTGGAAAGGGTTAATTTATCGATGGCCACAATAGATCAAATGCGTGAGGAGTTGTTTAGCTATGAAAAGAAAAGGTAAGTTGGAGTTATGATGAATGTTGTTTTTGCAAGGCATTTAAATTTGCAAGTCATTTGTGTAATGTTTGTAAGAACGAATATATAAATGTATGGTTGAATGGGAACACGGTGAGAAATTCCATATCACACAAATGATGCTCATGGGAACGTATAATTTTGTGTATGAACGATGCTGTGAAAATATCGCACAGGTGTTTTGGAACTAGGACTGTGTGATTTTTTTGGTGGAAAATGAACGTGGAAGCATTTCAGCTACAGTTATCCCCTTTGATTGCAGCTGTATGTTAGCCTATTTAGCTGACATCATTAATTTTGCTAAGTGCACTACTGGCAATGCACATGGGTCGTTAGGTATACACAGAGTGCCAGATTTTTTTTCTCTTTCAAAAACATGCACATCCACAGAAACTTCAGTGTTAGATATTTGAAACTTGTTCCTCATGTAACACAATAAATACAGCAAGTGCACATTGTCCTGTGAGTAATTATTTAATTAAACATATCCAGTTCACCAGGAAATGCATAAAAAAAAACAATGTTGGCTTGGCAAACTCACTCAGGATCGCAGCCTTGTGCAACACAAATTAAGCCTCTGCTCGTGCATTTTGTGTTTAGTCCTCTGATCCTTCTAACAATAGTGCAATGGATCTACGTGCTATGCAGACGGGTCGTTGCCGTGTAGTTTATACCAGTGAAAAGAATACGAAAACTAGAACTCCTGTTGTGTATGTTGTTTATCCAGAGAGAAAATAGTTTGGCTTGACATGAATTTTGAGGGGAGGAGGAAATGTATAATATTTCATTTCATCGCCCAGCCACATGTTGCAGACGGTTAGAGCATGAAGCTTCCAATCGGACCGTTGCTTGCTTCTGGTCATGAGTTGATGCGGCCCTTCATCGCTCTGCAGTGGATTAAATGAATATCATTTGTGGGAAGGCAAATAGTTGATGTGCTATGGACGGAGTTTTCCCATCATAAGACTGGGATTTCTACTATTGCCTCATGGCTGCGTATAGAAGTACAATCAGATTATTTTTCCATCACAGTTGCTGAGCACAGATGCAAAGGCCCACAATAGCAAATGGCCGGCAACAACCGGCACTATGTTCGTAGAACACAACTTTGACTTGGCACTAAAACATACAACACGTTCTTCAGAACTTAAAAATTATGTTTCATAAAAAAATATAGTCACTTTTAAAATGGCACCATTTAAACATTTTCAGATATGAAAAATATAGCTGCGTGCAAATGTGCGTCTGCATAAGTACTTGTTCATTCTCTTCACTGGATAAAAAAAACAATTTGTGAGGGCTATTTACTGTCCCCTGTATGTAACATGAATTTCATCTTCACTTTTCCAATGTGAGGGTTGTTTTATTTTGTACATATGTGACTTGTGTTCCCAACCAAATGTAATGCAATGGCATGTTCCATCCTGCCAAAAGCACATCCGAGCTAATGCACTTGCTATTAAGCGTAATTATGGTGGGAAGGAGAAGACTCCTTTAAAACAGCATGACAACGAAGAGTACACAGAAGACTTGTATTGAACCAATAATGGATACAAATGCATATGGCACATTAGGATTGGAATATCAAGACAGGCAGATACTCTGTTTACCCTTTAAAAGTGCATGAGTGCTATTCGAGAGTACCTCTGCAGGCCCACACAATATGTGATGGCATGGTGTCGCTGGCAAAACATTTACCCGCCTTTGTCGGCCCCTGGGTGGATGTGGACCACATTACATCGGGCATTCATTTTAGATCACATCAATACAGTCTATGGGAAGTACAGCGCAGAAGGAAATAGCAATTGCCATTGAAGTTTGTGAACAGATGAAAGTGTGCTGTAAAAACCACATCGCATCTCATCACTAACACAAGCAAATGCAAAAAAATGAAATTTAGCAAAAGTAGGTAGTGATGTAGGTAGTGACGTGGCCTTTGCAATATCTTTACACTCCAACTGTGCTGAGATTTAATACAGTTATATACGCATAACTCTAACCTGTAAAAGGTAATTAAAAGCTACAGATCAACCTCAGATCGATGCATTCCTTAAGGAAATAAAATATGGTGCAATATATGGAAGGGAATGGGACACTCGTTTCTCTCTATATGGTTGATTTAGTGGAAAAAACTGTATAAATATTGTATACGTTTACATTTTTTTAATTGCAGAATAACTTGTGTAGATTATCATACGTATAAAATATCTTTGCATAACATTTTCAGAACTTCAGGTTTATTTCCTTGATTTATAATTAATGCGAATATAGGGGTAGGATGCATTCTTAATTCTTATTTTTTATTAATATAATAATATAGCAGTGTACCTGCTAATTTATGACCACATTCTGTAGCTCGTTGTATTAACGATATAAATACGCGATCCACTTTGGACGTTAAAGCACACAGTGGCCTTCCCATGCAATGACGATTACTTTATTTTTACTGTAAATACATTGTGTGATAACTGGCAATAATCTCACAATCTCTCTGAAAGCGTCAACGACGAAATGTTCTGTAAGGGTTAACTGTGAAACATTTAAAATTTTGCCTAGAATTCTCTCCCATGTACCTTCATAGGTGGACGTTCCCAAAAGACGTGAAGGTTTTCATTGGTAAAAACGCCAGAATACATCTTTAGATAATTGTACTTTCTACTTTCATTAAATGTGGATATTTGTTAAACATATATACCGTATATTTTATCAATTATATATAGATTCATATATGGCATCTCACCACTACTGCTGCTATTTTATTTATCAGGTAAAGCCCACTGAGCTATTAGCTCTTTTTCCAGAGGCCACATAGCCACACATTTTCACTCATCGAAGTGGCTTATCATGTGGGAAATTATAGCAGGCAAATAATCTATACACGTGTTTCTAAATGTCCAGGGGCAATGAATACTGGACCTGGAAAAAAATCCACGTGACCGCGGAAAGAGAGAGAAAAAAATGCAAAATCTAAAATTATACAGCCATCGTCAAGGTCGGGATCAAACCCACAAATTTACAAGGCGAGGGGGATAACATCTCACCACCACGGTGCACTGCTGTTTATGTGATGTAATAATATATATTGAAAGTTCATGCAATTGTCATATAAATTCTTATATACAAATGAAATAAAAACAATTATAGTAATAAAACACACATGTGTTTCCCGGAATGCTTAAATTGATCTGAATGAACTTGATTAAATAAATAGGTGAGCAAAGAAGACCAGGATGCATCACTTTTGGAAAACTGAATTTGGTAATGAAAAGCAGTAAGCCTATGTGCCCGAATTGTTTTCAGTCAGTGCATACCATGGACACTGACAGAGAAAGTGGGTGAAAAATCTGAAAAGTGTGCCACGGAGCATGAAGAGATGCTTGCTTGGCTCAGAATTACACCGAGACCCTAAAAGACGAACGCATGGATCAGGGAACAAACACAAATTAGACATGGTATTGAGTGTTAAAGGAGGTTTAATGGACTTGGGCAGGACATATTGTTGGACGACATGATGACCAGTGGACAAGACTACTGATAGAATGGCGGCCAAATGATGGAACGCACCTGAGAGGATCACAACTGTAGAGATAAAGTTAAGAGGTTTGATTCACATTCAACAGTGAGATGGATTTTATAGTATCATATGAACATAAGATACAATATTGGAGTGGGGAGAGCTTCATCGAGTAGTGGATAAACATTGGTTCAAGATGTTGATGATTTAAGAAGACGATTTTGTGGAAATGTATAAATGATGTCACACTTAATTCGAATTTGCCTTTAAATGTTGTGAAATTGCAGTTTATCCTTTCCACATTGTGAAGTTAAACTTTACAGTTTTTTTTTTAATACTAGTTTATTGATCAACTAATGCATTAAAAAGTTATGTTTTGACTTCCACATGACAAATTTACATCTATCAGGCTGGTACTTAATAAAAAAAATGTCACTTGAAGGAATGGTGGAAGCAATTACGTGCAAATATATTAAATCCTTCTGCAAGCGATTCCCTCACGTGGGGTGTGTTACTTTGGCAGAGTTCTGATTAGATACGGCATCTCATGACTTGATGCCAGTACCATTGTTGGCATTACAAATGGGCGAAAAAAATATATAGAATGTTATTGAACTACAAACTACATTGCAGTTCATAAGATCTTCAGGAATTTTGGTATGAATCGCAATCCATGAGGCTAACCATATTTTGACAATTTTTTTTATACATTTTCACACAGATTATATTATCTTTTTCATTCCCTTTCCTAATTGGATCTAGAAAGTAATATTTGTTTGGTTAATTTACTTTATATGTTGGTTCAAAGAAAAGCCCCTTATGATTGGCTCTGAAATATAATAATCAGAGAACTTCGCCCAGACAAGGTATACTGGGACACTCCCCTGGAGCCAGGCCATGGGGTGGTGTTCGCAGGCAAGCACCTGGTGGTTGGGTGACCCACGCAACCCAGTCATTCCCAGCCCGAAATGGCTAGGTGGTGCCGTCCTGTGGGTCCACCATCCACAGGATGAAGAGTGAGGGGCTGGTGCGATGCCAGTATGGCAGGGAGACGGATGGTCATGGATGGATTTGACCTTGGCAATGGACACTCGCTATTGGGATATGGAATGTCACGTCACTGGGGGGAAGACGCCAGAGCTGGTGGAGCAGGTGGAAAGATATCGACTAGATATAGTCAGTCTCACCTCCACACACAGCATTGGCACTAGAACCAAACTTCTCAATCGGGGGTGGTCTCTTTTTTATTCTAGAGTAACTCCTGGTGAGAGGCCCTGGGTGATTGTGGGGATACTCACAAGCCCCCAGCTGGCTGCTATTCAGTTGGAGTTTGTCCCAGTAGATGAGAGGGTTTCCTCAATGAGACTTCGGATCTCAGAAAGAAAAACTCTTGACTGTTATCTGTACTTATGCACCAAACAGCATTTCAGAGTATTCGGTTTTCTTGGAGACGGTGGGTGCAGTGCTTGATAGAGTGCCGCCTATGGACTCAATAGTCTTACTGGGCAACTTCAATGCTCACGTGGGAAACTATGGAAATACCTAGAGGTGTGATTGGGAGGAATGCCCCCCTCCCCCACCCTGTTCTGAACCCAAATGGTAAGATGTTATTGGAATTCTGCGCTAGTCAGGGAATGTCAATAACAAACACCACGTTCGAACACAAGGATGCTCATGAGTGTACTTGCTATCAGAGCACCTTGGGCCAGAGGTCAATTATTGATTTTATAGTTGTATCATCAAACCTAAGGCTGTATGTTCTAGGGTCGTGGTCCCCATTTTTAAGAAAGGGGACCAGAGGGGTGTGCTCCAACTACAGAGGAATCACACTCCTCAGCATCCCAGGTAAAGCCGATGCCAGAGTGCTGGAGAGGAGGCTGCGCCCGGTGGTCGAGCCTCAGATTCAGGAGGAACACTGCGGATTCCGTCAGGGTAGTGGAACAATGGACCAGCTCTTTTTCCTCTCACAGATATTTGAGGGGTGATGGGAGTATGCTTCTCCAGTCTACCTTTGCTTTGTAGACTTGGTGAAGGCATACGACCGTGATCCCTGGAATGTCTTGTGGGAGGTGCTGCGGGAGTTTTATGTACCAGTGCCGATTGTGTGTGCTATCTGGTCCCTCTATCCACGGAGTGAGAGCTGTGTCCATATTATTAGTGTTAAATAAAAATCTTTCACTGGGTGTTGGACTCCACCAAGGATTGTCTCCACTCCTGTTTGTGATTTTCATGGGCAAGATATCAAGGCGAGCTGATGCATGGAGAGTATCTATAGGGGAGCATGGAGGTGGCATCGCTACTTTTTACAGATGACATCCTCTTTTTCTCGTCAATCTGTGATCTCCAGCGTGTACTTGAACAGTTTGATGCCGAGTGTGTAGCGGCTGGGATGAGGATCAGCACCTCCAAATTTTAGGTCATGGTTCACTCCAGGGAGATGGTGGAGTGTGCTCTCCAGGTGAGCGGGGAACAGCTGCCCTTTGTGGTGGAGTTTAAGTATCTCGCGGTCTCTTTCGTGAGTGCTGGTGAGAGTGGGAGATTGGCCAGCAGATCAGTTGTAGCGTCCACAGTGTTGTGGGCAGTGTACCATTCCATGGTAGTAAAGTGAGAGAGTGAGTTCTCAAATGAAGCTCTCGGTTTTACAGGTCGATTTACGTTCCCACCCTCATCTATGGTAACGAGCCTTGGGTAATGACCAAAAGTATGAGATCGCAGGTACAAGGGGCAGAAATTAAGTTTCTCCACTGGGTTGTCGGGCACATGCTCCGTGATCGTGTGAGGAGCTAGGTAATCTGGGAGAGCCTCAGAGTCGAGCCGATGCTCCTCCGGATCGAGAGGAGCCAGTTGAGGTGGTTCGGGCACCTGGTAAGGATGGCCCACGGTAGACTCCCCCTGGATCTTTACCTGGCACGTCCCACTGGGCGAAGATGCCGGGGCCAGCCCAGGACACTCTGGCGGGACTATATCGCTCGCCTGGGAATACCCCAGAAAGAGCTAGAGTCTGTCGCCAGCGAAAGTGAGGTCTGGACTGCCCTACTTAACATTATGCCACTGCGACCCAGACCAGGATAAGCAGATTGAGAAACGAACAAACAAATGTTGTTTCTTTTGTGTTTTGTATTATGAGTCTGATTGATGAGCAGGGCAGACATGAGTTTTTGCAGAAATTTCCACAAGTAAAGCTTCCACATTTCCAAATTTTATTTATATATTCAAGGGCGGGCTTCTACGATCGCCAACCAATCCAAATTTCAGGGCAGGAAGAGGGGGAATACTGCGACAGCATCATGCATAATCTCCTCTCACATGCAGGGCCAACCATGTGTTTGATGTTTGAGGAACCATTTTGCAGAGGGAAGTAATTGAGAAATTATATAAATCCTTTGAACTTTGTGGAATCATTGTACACATTTCCAACCCTTTCTGCAAACAGCAGAATGGGCTTTATGAGCCACAATAGAGTAGAATTAGAGTTGAATTTTTTTTCTTATGTATAAATGGCATTTTTTGTCTGTGTGTGTGTGTTCGCACACTTGCAAAGTATTTGGTTCTCAAACGGTGCGGTTTACATAAAAGAAAATAGCCAGGATCTACGCCATAAGCAAGCGCTATTACTTTTTCCTATCCGTCAACTTTAAAGTAGTAAAATTTGCGATTTAGTGCTGTTTTCGTTTGGTTATTTATTTATTAAATTGCGCAAGATCGACCATACCAACTCACACGCATTCGGTGGGGTGGGGGGGAGGCCCCTACCAAGTCACACGCGTTCAGTGGGGGTGAGGGGGCAATTTTTTTTTGCGTTAAACTACTATAAAAATACACAAAACGCTGAGGTAAATTCTTCATAGTGTGATGTCCTCTTCTCCCCCCCCTCCCACCCCGATGCGTGCAGTTACTACTATACAGTCGGTAGATGCTACTACTATAGGCCGTAGATATTACTGCAGAGCGGGCTGGGGGAACATGAGTGAGGTGGGGGGGTAGCGGCTCAGCCCCCAGCCTGCCAAGGTGCCACCTCGGCCGGCTGGGCAATCGAGGTGAGGCCGGGGGCTCTGCGTGGGACTAGGCCTCACCGTGGCAATGTTAAGTGTTATTTTCTTGCTTCTTTCGCTAAACTCATGTCGATAGAAAACGAATATTTACAAAATAAGTTTGGAAATATTAAAATAATATTGTTTTTGTGTAGACAACTAATATTTCAAAATTGAGCTGCTAAATATTACTATATTAATGTGTGTTTCTATGTCCTCGTGTGCGTGTGAGTCGATGTGCTTGTCTGCCATGATGCGTGTGTGTGTACATCCGTGTGTCGTGTGGGGAGCGATAGTGTAGTGGTTAGCGCGCTGCGCTATGAACCCAGTGATACGAGTTCGATTCCCGCTCACGGCAAACACCAGTGACGATTATCTGAACCGGTCCCGGGCCTCCCCTAGGTCGACTCAGCCTCCAATGAGTACCTGGTGCAGTGTGTAAACATTGCCACTAGGGAGACAAAGGCGGTCGGGCGTGGTGCTGGCCACCCACCCCCTCGTGTACTGTTCCGGCCTTCATAGGTGCTCGCTAACAGCACTTGCCCCTACAGTCTGTTAAGGCTATATGGGGGATCTTTTTTGTGTTTATAAGTCGATGTGTGTGCGAGTCGATGTGTATGTGTGGGAGTTGATATGTCTATGTGTCAGTCGATGTGTGTGTATTAGTCAATGTGTGTGCATGGTGTGCGTACACAACTAATATTTAGCAATTAGGTTACTAATTTTTTTATGTGTGCGTGTGAGTCCATGTGCGTGTCTGCGTCGATGTGTGTATGTGTAAGTCGATGTGTCTGTGTGTGTGAGTCGATGTGTGTGTGTGAGAGTCGACGTGTGTGTGTGAGTCGATGTGTGTGTGTGTGAGAGAGTCAATGTGTGTGTGCGTGAGTCGATATGTGTGTGTGTCAGTCGATATGCGTGTTAGTTGATGTGTATGTATGGCTCCATGTGAGTATGTAAGTCCATTTATTCCTGTGTGTGTAGGTCCATGTGTGTGTGTGAGTCGATGTGTGCGTGTAAGTGAAAATAAAAATAATAATTGTGTGTGCGTCTAAATCGATGTGTGTGAGTCGATGTATGTATGTGTGTGTGAAAGTCCATGTGTGTGTGAATCGCTATGTGTGTTTGTAAGTCGATGTGTGTGTGTCGATGTGTGTGTGTAAGTCGATGTGTGTGTAAGTCGATGTGTGTGTAAGTCGATGTGTGTGTGTGTGAGTCGATATATGTGCATGGTGTGTGTGTAGACAACCAATATTTTAAAATTAAGTTAGTAAAAATAATAATGTGTGACCATGTGTATATGTGAGTCGATGTGCATGTATGCGTCGATGTCTGTGTTTAAATCGATGTGTCTGTGTGTGTGAGTCGATGTGTGTGTGTATGTCCATGTATGTGTGTACACATCTATTTGTGTGTGTGTGCAAGTCTATGTGTGTGTGTGGGGTTATGTGTGTGTGAGTCGATGTCTGTGTGTGTAAGTCCATACATGTGTGCGTAAGTCGACGTGTGTGTGGGTGGATGTATGTGTGTGTGGACGTCCATGTGTTTGAGTCCATATGTGTGTGTAAGTCGATGTGTGTGTGTGTGGGTCCATGTGTGTGTAAGTCAATGTGTGTGTGTAAGTCCAAGAATCTGTGTCAGTCCATGTGTGTGTGTCAGTCTATGTGTGTGTGTCTCTATGTGTGTGTCTCTATGTGTGTGCGTGTGTGAGTCGATGTGTGTGTGTGGCTCTATGTGCGTGTGTGAGTCGATGTGTGTTTGTGTGTCTGTGTGTCAGTCGATGTGTGTGTGTACGTCGATGTGTATGTGTGTGTGAGTCCGTGTGTTAGTCCATATGTGCGTGTGTGACTCGATTTGTGTGTGTGTAAGTCTATGTGTGTGTGTGTGTGAGTCTATGTATTTGTGTGTGAATCGATGTATGTGCGTGGGTCCATGTGTGTGTGTAAGTCCATGTGTGTGTGTCTTAGTCGATATGTGTGTGTGCAGGCCCATATGTGTGTGTAGGTCGATGTGTGTGCGAGTCTATGTATGTATGTGTGAGTCAATGTGTGTGGGTGAGTCGCTGTATCTGTGTCCGTCGATATGTGTGTGTAACTCCATCTGTGTGTATCTAAAGTCGATGTTTGTGTGAGTCCATATGTGTGTGTGTGTGGAAGTCGATGTGTTTGTGTGTGTGGGTCAATGTCTGTAAGTGTGTGTATGTCGATGTATGTGCATGGGTCCATGTGTGTGTGTAAGTCCATGTGTGTGTGTCTTAGTCGATATGTGTGTGTGCAGGCCCATATGTGTGTGTAGGTCGATGTGTGTGCGAGTCTATGTATGTATGTGTGAGTCAATGTGTGTGGGTGAGTCGCTGTATCTGTATCCGTCGATATGTGTGTGTAACTCCATGTGTATGTATCTAAAGTCGATGTTTGTGTGAGTCCATATGTGTGTGTGTGTAAGTCGATGTGTTTGTGTGTGTGTGTCAATGTCTGTAAGTGTGTGTAAGTCGATGTATGTGTCCGTCTTTTTCGCCCGGGCAACTTTCTGCTAGTTCCATATATACAAACACACAGACTCGCATGTGCAAGGGTGGCAGGTTGGTGAATTGGCAAAAATTGTGCCTCACAGCAAGAAGGGCCTTGGTTAAATTCCTGACATGGGCACCTTTCTGTGTGGAGTTATTATATTTTCCTCCTGTTCTACATGGCTTTCCTTCGGGTTCTCGTTTCCGTCCATGGGCAAAATACCCCATACAATGTAACCGGTATTCCCCAAACATCCCAATGCTGAAAAATTTACCTCCATATTATTAAATTTAATTACACATTGCAGCATCGCCCCCTCATGTGATAATCTGGCCACACCCTCGTGAAAACGTCTGAAAGACTTAGCTTTCTTGGCTAAACGAGTGGCGTAATAAAAAAACAATTCAAGAGCTATTTGTCACCAATGCTGCTGACAGCAGTACAATTCATGCTCGCTCCTAGTTTTGTGCCAGATCCGACAACTGTTGGTACAGAGGACCTTGGTCACGATCTTCCTACCAATGTTTGCTAACCTCAGTCTATGATTAAAGTATCCCAGTATAAAGCTATGCCTTTACCTTTGGGTTCTGAACTCACTCGAATGCCTCTCTCAGCAAACTGCCCTCCATCGTAAACACATGCTACCTAAACCAAAAGCTCTATTTCCTGAGTAAATATACAACACTATTTATAGTTGCATTCAATTACAGCTTTGATGACATCTGAATTGTATATTATTCAGTTATCTCTGATCTTTGTGAACAGTATGTATGCGTGCGATTTTAGGCTAATGGGTCAGTAATTCTTCAAATCTCATTTGATTAATGCTTACGTAAAGCTACTTAAGGCATCTTTTCATGATCAACTTTTATTTAAATGTAGACATTACATTAAAAAAATGGGTCTGCTAATTTTGATTTCACAGCTGGTCCTGCTTCTTTGGTGATAAATACAATTATTCAATTTGCTCAGGGAGCTTTACATTTTCTTTTACTGCAAAGAGCAGTAATTACTTCTTCAAGTGTGGCATCTGGAACACCCTCCTCCTTACTCTTTGGGTCTTTCCGTCCTCCTTATCTAAAAAAAGTTAAGATTTCCCAGAGTCATGTATTATTATTAAATTTAAATATGCATGTAATTCCTCCACCTATTGTATCATGGTCTTTCATATAGTGTGGTTCCATTTTACTCCCTAAGGGTTTATGTTTGAGAAATGTGTGAAATTATTTTGCCATATCAATCAGATTATAGTAATGACAGACAAAAGTAAAGTACCTCTTGCAGAGACACGCCTTGGAAAGGCAAGAAAGTATTTAATCTTTGGTAATTATTAAAGGTGAAGCTATTTCAACATTATAAAACAGAGAACAAGAGCAGGATGGAGTGATGATGTAAGGTTTAAAATAATAATGAAATGTAGCGTAACAATATGTCTGAGGAACATAGTCTTCAATGAGTGCATACATATGCCTGGTATAGCATATCGATTGTATCTGTGTGTTACTGACAAATAAACAAAACTGAAATGTACAATAGAATCATGGAAAATGCAATATGGGGAATCAGAGTGAGAGAAGATGAGGAACGGGATTGGAAAATAAATGCAAATTAGGGACATAAAATTGGCCGTTCGGAAAAGTAAGTCAGTTTGGGTCGGACACCTTTCTTATCGGGGTGATGGCTGATAAATAATAACTGGTGATGGAATGGCAGCCAATAGTATGAACATACCTGAGTGGGTTACCACCACCTGAGGGGGTAACCACCACGGAGAAGGAGAGGTGAGATCAGCTCGTGTGCAGCAGACGGATTGTGGCATCGCAGGACTATGAGGGATAGCGACAACATGAGCAGGCTTTCATACAGCAGGGGATATAACGTGGCTGCTGCCACTGACGTTTTATGACAGACTTCCAAGTAACTCACCATATGCTGCCATGAAATGGCTTGCGTCCGCCACATCCAAGGCCAGCGTGTTTCAATAACATCCGCACTGTTAAAACACAATTCTTTGACCGATACAATATCACAAACGCCACAGCCTGAGACAGCGATTTAAAAACACTGAAGTTGAATACTCTCCAGAAGTGGTTTATGCTGTCTTCAAAAACATGCCCATACTTTTCACCACCACCAGCATTTTGCACATTAAATCCAACCTTCACAACACCTTTGCTACCGAATCATTTTGTCTTTTGACGACTGTGATAAATATGCTCGTGCCCCATCCTTTACCGCTGCCATGAACTTTGTTTTTGAAAGACCACGTTGTTCCTACCTCGATACAAAGTGTCAGAATGTATTCAACAGTTTTGGTTGCGTTCCAGCATTGTTTATATTATTTCAGCAATAGTCGAATGCATTTGCTTTTGTTGAATGCATTGACATTGCTGGAATGAGTTTGATAATGGTGGAATCGGGTTAATCCTGGTAGTCCCAGGATCGTCCTCTTTTTGAGGTCGCTGTCTTTGGAAGTATGATAGTAATCATATATAATATTACTGTGACATAAAATAAATCCAGTGTTTGTCAATTGTGTAAAAAATTACAGTAATCCATGACAAAAGACAACGTGTTTACATGTAGTTCTCTCCTCTTCCAGTATTGTGAGACGTTCTTCTTCCCTTGATATGTGGTGTTTTTTTGTACTTCTGAGATAGCAACCCTGGGTGCGTCCTGTTCTGATGAGGTTAGACGTGAAGTTTATAGGTGGATTTTTCCAGCCATATTTGTGTGAAATTCACACCTAAATAATGACATTGAGTAGTTTGCTATGCCCACCTCTTTACTTGATTAATGCTGCTTCTCTACTCATGAATTGGACATCCATACCAATTCTCTAGGCCCTGCCCTATCCTATGGCCACCATGGCTCATTCCACTGGGTGGATTAAGGCATGGACAAATGTGCTCTGTTAGTGATGTAATGGCTACTCAGTGACAAGAACCACTCAGACATGACAGCCATTTTAGACAACAAAAAGTCACTGGTCCAACAACATGTGGTGTAATTATTGCAGAAATTGCTGAAGAATTAGCCATCTTGTGTTTTAATTATATTACTCTTATTTCCCACACCAAGCCATTACGTAGTATATGCGTTTTCATGGCATGGTTATTGCTATTTAAAGGACTTTTTCTTATGAGTATTGTGATGGCATATTTTCTCTGCAGTAGCATATCATCTGTTCGGTATAAATAACAGATTGTCAATTTGTTTGTCAATCAACAGCTGTAGATTTTCCTAAAATGTTCAGTTTGCAAACAAATTTAATGAACAAATATGAAAATAATTCACGAGGAACATACACAGCCAACGGAAGAACCAGGCCGCATCAGGTACATGTTTTCCAGAAGTGGAAGATAAGTCACCAATGAGCATGATAATCTATCAGAAGAAGAGAATCAAACGATGGAAACAAGATAGTTTCTTCCCAATGCAGGACTTGTGGAAGTAACTACCACACATATCATTGATCCACTCTACATCTTCTGGAAGAGCTTTCGCGATGAATAAACCATGTTCATGGAGGAGAGGGAACCAAATGGGGAGAGATGTGGGGGACATGGCTGCCTGTGGTATCGCAGGATTTTTGTGAGCGTTTTCTACATCCTTCCACGAATGACTCCCGTTTTGCAAAATATGGATTTATTTAGTTAACATGCTAATATCAGTTCCATGAGCATTTGTGGTACAACATATTTGTTTTCCCTTAGATCACATACCATTTTGATCTGTAGGTTCTCGAAATACAGGTGTATCTAAATTTATATTTAGCTGAAAGATGCAATCCCCCTAGGTCTCTCTTGAAATGGAGATTATATGCCCCATAACCTGTTGGTTATAAACTACGAGATGTATTAATTGAGTGTGAATGACTACAAGGTACATTCCGCAATTGTGAACTTCTCATTTATATGTGAGTGTTGCGAACATATATGTGTAAAAAGTGGTAGTAAAAACAGCAGATGGGTCTTAATTGTTATGTGTTACACGCAGTCTTGCACTCATGGAGGGTGCAATCAATACGCCACCAGCTTGCATTTGTTAACTTCTCTGCCTGCAAGAATCAATGCTCATTCTCTACACATTGCTCTACTCTCTGCTGAAGAGCACATTCACCCTAGCATTAGTCTCGTCCATTAATTATCTTTCCTCACTAAATGTGAAATCTTTCAGCATCCACGCTCTATCTATGCACTGCTGGATGAAGGCCCCGCCCCCATGATGTTCCTGTTTCTCATGGCCCTACAATGTCACAATCCACCTCGTGTGGGCGCCACGGTGGTGAAATGTCAACTACCTCGCCTGGTATACAAGAGGTCGTGGGTTCGATACCGACCCTGACACCTGTGTGTTTAGAGTTTGCGTATTCTCCCAGTGGTCATGTAGATTTTTCTCCGGGTCCTCCATTTTTTCCTTCCACATTTAGAAACATGTGTTTAGAGTATTTGGCTGCTATAAATTTCCACATGATAAGCCAACGCGTTGAGCTATCATTTGTGGCCAGGTCGCTTCTGAAAAAGAGCTATTTCGCTCAAATAGTTTTAGCTATACAGTATAGCTATATAGTTTGTTATAAAAGAGTGTGTCTCATCCATTGGCTGTCGTTCCATCACCAGTCTTGTGCATCTCCTATCATCCCTTCTATTGATGTGTGCTGCCCAAGCCCACTTACTTTTCTTCACAATCAATAAAATGTCTACAGCTTGTGTTTGTTCCTTCATCCATGAGGTATCTCAGTGTTATTCCTATTTGCATCTCTCTCTGTTAATTTGTGCAATTTTAAACTTTTGATCCACGTTCTTGTTTACAGTCCATGTTTCGGATCCATATGCTGATAATGTGCACTGATTGAATACGTGTTTTTATTGAAAATATATTTTTTTTAAATCCCACCATCTCACCCTTGCTGTTGTTGCCTCTTTCTATTTTTTTAACTATCCGGGCCAACTTCAACAACTGTCCTACGTACACATAGTCTGCTGTTTTCCCAGTTATGGCACTCCGACAGACACCTCTACTTATTTAGCAAACTTGTTGTGACTTTTGTTTTGTCACCTTGAGTCCAAAATTAAACATATTTGTTAAGTTATTTTAATGTTTACTGTCATTCATTTTGACTGGTTGTTATAATTATTGTCATCAATCCAAGATAAATAATATTTTTTCCAGTTATATTTGTTCAATTGTTTTCGATGTTTTCCCAAAACATATTCTGAATGTGCATGTGTCAACTTATATGTCTCTCTTTATACGATTTTTTTTCTTTCAGTAATAGGAATGCAGCTGTTCCAATTTTTTATGGTTTTAATTATCCTCTAAACATATATATGTATAAAAAGAAAATTCACATCAGCCTTAGTTTGTGAGTGCTTTTATGACTGCATTAATGTACAATGAGTATAAGGCATTTTTATTGTCTGCAAGGACAAGGAATAATGGCATTGCATATTCATTAGTTTTTTTCAGGAATATGTAAACCTGGTTAAATTATTCAAGGTGGACCGAGATCAAAATGATGAGTTTAAGATGAAGGCAAAGGTGGGTTTGGAGTGCTTTTGGAAAGATGAACTTCATAACGAAAATCAATATACCGATGTAGCTAAATAATATAATTTTTAATCGGTACACATTACCTGAGAAACATTAATAAAATAGAACCAAAGCTGATGCATACTTGTAGATGATGGTTATAGGTCGAGACAAATACAGAAGTGGCAGCCAAGGAACGGAGCGCATGAGAGTGGCCGACCAACCCTGAGATGGAGCAATGGAATAAACTCGTGTGCTGGTGCCTATGTGGATTTTAACATCGCAGGACCGAGCAAGATTGCAGTGGCTTGGGGAGTCTTTCATCCAGCAGTGGATTGATCATGGCTCGTGATATAGTTTTGCTGTAAATTGTGAGGCGTATTTCCTTTCTTGAATTTTTTGTTGTTAAATGTAATCTCTGTGCAGATTTAATGTTTGCAAACAAATGCTCCCCAAATAATTTAAAATATATATTTGGAATGATTCATTTCATTCTGAATATTATATTTTTAAAATACTGTACTGCACAGCAAATTATGTTTGCGTCGTGGCACAATGATGGGCAATCATTGTTGTGTGATGTTATTGGATAATTTGGGCAATGCCATGTGTGAAGGTTTTCTTATTTTTACACAGCTGGATTTGTGTTATACTTTGATTAGCTGATGCCAATCACAGTGCTCGGCAACATCTTCCAACTACATATAACCCCGATAATTGTTTTTTTACCCTTCTATCTGGCAACAAAACTGAGGTTCCCATAATGTACATATAACCCCGTCACGCTTTTGAAACTCTGAACTTTTTTTTTATTTTACTAGGTAAGGCCCACTGAGCTATATAGCTCTTTTTCAGAAGTGACCTGGCCACATATCATAGCTCGACGAAGTGGCTTATCATGTGAACATTTATAGCAGCCAAATATTCTAAACGCATGTTGCTAAATACGGAGGGAAAAACAGGAGCACCTGGGGAAAAATTCACACGACCACGGGGAGAAAATGCAAACTCCAAATATATTGAAGTCAGGTTGGGATGAAGCCCAGGTCTCCTGTATACCAGACGAGGTAGTTAACATCTCACCACCATCTAAATGTAGCCTCACACAGTGATTGTGAGTAAAACACATTCACATTGCCATGGGTCTAATATGAGCACCCTGGACTCAGATATAAATATTTTCTCAGTCAAATATATGAATGAAGAACAAATAAAACATTTAAACACGTGCAGATGTGTTATTATTGCTCTCCAATCTGTTTTTGGGTTGTACCACCTGATGTTTGGCATGTTGTCTGATATTTCCCTCAATGTGCCTGGGAGCTTCTTCAGGAACTGAATTGAGAAGCTTCCTTTCTCCCAACTGAGCTCCTCAATTGCATCTCTGAAGACATTCATGCCAAACAACATGCGGTGCAATCCAAATACACATCGCAGAGTCATGCAGCACATCACGAATACCTATGCAGTGGTATATGCTTTTATTACCAGGTCACTATGCCGTTGAATAAAGTGCATATAGCACATTTTGGAAACAGGTTTGTGCTATAAAACAAAGTCCTATGGTTTTCAATTGGGTAGAGAGGATCAAAACTATTTAACATTAGTTTGTTAACAAACAAAATAGCGGAATGCTTAGACAACTAAGACTATGTTGCTAAAAAGTTGAAATAATAATAATTTACATTTATTAGTCACAATTCATCCAGGGATCTCAGTGTGCCATACACGAAGTTAGGAAATATAAATACTACAAACTCCAGAGGCCACTGGTCATACATCGGAAGTGTAGGCCTGCAGGCGAAAGAACTGAGTCTTTAGAGAAGACCTAAACATGGCGAGTGAGCTCGCCGATCAAACCACTGGTGGGAGGGCATCCCGTTGTCTTGGTGCAGCGCATGCAAAGACTCGGTCACCCCAGATGCAGAGCCTAGTTCTCGGCACATGGAGCAAAGTGGGCGGGGCGAGTGATTAATAGGTTAAATGTCTCACTAACACATTCACCGTTGCTCGTTTTCCTCGATGTGGCGGTGGCTTACGATCTTACATTTACATGCTAATCTTTCACAATACAATGGCCACCTCCTCAGCTTCGTCGTCGTGGAGGTGGCTCTCCGATTTACCCAATCTTACATTTACATCCAAATTTCATCACGAGCTATGCCCACTTCGATTATTACCCTTGGGCTACACCCATCTCAAACATTTACAACATCCTGCCTCAGCAGCTCTCCCGCTATTTTTCCACCTGATGATTGCTTGTGTTGCGATCGAAACGTCATATTTTTATTATAATTTTCTATTTACGTGGCTTTACCGAAAGACCGAAAGAATATTAATTCCTGCAGTCACGAAAGCTTTAAGTCAATGGTTGTTTTGACTAATTTAGCATCCGGTTATATTTTCTGCATATGTGCACACATTTTTCTTGAACAGAGATTTGAGAAATTTGGTATATGAGACACGATTTCACTGCACGTGTTTTGTTAAGTTTTGCAAAGGTATCTGGAGAATAAGTGGTTATACATTCGAAAACTTGATTTGTAAATTCATTGGCCTGGTGGCTGCCAGCGGTTTAATTCCGTCAAATAATGGGACATACTGGATGAGCATTCTTTTGGTTTATCCATTCTTGTTGACAATGCAAAATGTAAATCTGTAATTGACAATATGTACGTATGTATATATATTGAACTTATTTCACACCATACATAGCCAACCATACTTATCGGAGGTGTGGGACAAAAGCAGGTAGATAAGTTATATGTAAAATAGTCAATGTTGTGGCTGTTATATGGAAGTGGCTTTACAAGTGAAACAGTTTATCTTAATCCACTCCTTGCCCCTCGGCCTAACCATCATACTTTGCTATGGCCGCTTCTGGGCATGCATGTGTGGTGTGGTGTTTATTTACGCGGACAACTTTGTCTTTTTCTCCTGTGTCACTTTATTCGCAGCATCCCACACGGATGCTCCTCACATTCAACACCACGCACTCCTGTCGCGAACTCTTCCTCTCTTCCTCCACTTGCCTGCTACTTCGAGCTTGCTCTCTCTTGCTCCGCTAGCCTGTTACTCCCCACTTTCCTAACCTGTCACGGACTCTCTCTCTGTATACTTCGCTAGCTTCTCACCCCGCTAGCCTATCACAATCAGACTAAAGATTCCGCTAGCCTTTCCTCTGCTAGCCTGTCTACACCCACACCTCCAACCTCGCCCGTGCCCCCAGCGGGGGATCAGCCAACACTGCTGGGGAGGATGAGGTGTGGAGGGCGAGGTCCCGGACTTGTCTTGAATTCTCTTCACTTCTTCATCTCCAACCAACTCCACCCATTGCTTCACACGTTCCCCTTATATCCCCCTCCTCATTAAGTGCCCTCAGGTGGCCCTCATTAAGCCGGCGTCCCTCCGGCGTCTCTCCCTCCCTTATCGCCTCTATCTCTCACCTCCGTGGCGCCTATCCCGTGTTTGCATTTGCAGCCAGCCAATCACTGCCTCTTTCCCTAATTGCTGGCGTATATCTGTCTGCTGTCTCCCAGGCCACATGCCTGCACCTGCTCGACCTGACTTGACCTCACTGTTTGCAACCCCGTACATAAATGCAACTGCGAGACAACTGGCAGTGAGCCAGGTGCTCATGCCTTGCATCTATACCCAGTTATAAACTTTCAATGCATAATTCTCAGAAAGGTTGCCCCGCAGACTTTCTGGTATCACGAGGCGTTATTTTGTACAACAGCAGTGTTCTTGAGAATAATGTAAATGTGTGGGGGATGAGGCTTGGCAGATGAGACGTGTTGGGAGTTTTTTTTCTGTTTTTCTTTTCAAAACTTTGTTTTAACAATTACTACACTCGCAATTTAATAATACATACAAAACACGTTTATAAAACAATAATTAATTAAGCGTCGCGATCTGTATCTCAGATGTGCGTTTCATATTGCATGTATTTTCATGACTGTCAATTAAGATTACCTATATGGATATACCTTTTGTGTATTTTCTCTACCAAGTGGGTACACATAACTTATGTATCTGTTTACAGGGCATTCATAATAAGCTAAGAGAGCATGCATATAAATATTCTGTACTATTGTTTACCATATTTATTCACCATATAAAGGCAGAGCGGTGGGGCAGCAGTTAGAGCACTTTGCTATGAACCTGTCGACCTTCAGTTCAATTCCCAGCCATGCCGAAAAATTGTCAAACAGCCCCAGTTGACTGATATCGTGTGGGGGAGGGCCTTCACCCCACAGTGGATTGCAACAAGGGCTGTAAATTATAAGCGTAAATACATCCAATTTGTACGAGCATTTGTGCACTTGTTCATAATACACATTGTGTGTATGGCTGTTAAATAAACCAGGAGCACTTAGCTGATGATGCATTTGTGTGGCCTGCACCTAACGCACCCTTCTTATGAGATCACAAACAGTGGATGCAATACTTCACCATTTTTCTTTGGCATTGCTACTTATAAGTATCGATAATAATAATAATAACGCTGGTTTAATGATTTTCTGCCCTAGAAATTCGATTAATTTCAGTGATTTGGGGGTCACTTCGATTTCAATGATGTATACGATTAAAAACTAGTATTATTAATCTCAATGAAAGGTGGTTAACATGTGTATGGGGCAGTTGCGTGAATCACTATTTCCTTTAAGTGGAAGCCCTAAAACTAATATTACTGTGAGATGGAACATCACTCATGGTAAAATATTATCTCTGTATAGAATGTGGGTAAGTTGTTCTCAAAAGTATGATTTACACTCATTCAAGCAAGAAAGAAAGCAATTGTGGCAATTGTAAGTGTTTTTTTCACATAAAGAGATACAGTAGTACTGTACATCATCACGATAAGCCATTATCAATTCATTTCTGGATGAAAGGCTCCTCCTCCAAGTCATTGCCATCTCTCACCAGTCTGCATTACATTGCAGTGGAAAGTTGGTATCGCATTGTTCAAGGGAACAGGAAAATGTGAATGTTACATCCAGGAAAAGTGGAACAGAAAATGATATTTCCTGTCATAGAAAGAATGTATTTCATGTCTGTTTCTTTCCACTTTGATTTTCTTTTTCTCTCAATCTCACTGCCTCTCAGATGCTGTACATCTCTCTTCAAAGCGTATGTGTCATTCCATACCGCCCCTTGTGCTGCGTCAGCACGTATCCCCTTTTATGAATGTGCAAGTCTCCACCTTTCTCACTTCACGCATCTCGCCTCTGACTCCCCATATCTCCTGCTATTACGCAGTCAATATTGAAATGCCATTGTTGATCGTGGGGCCTTGTGGAGTGAGAAACGTGTGGAGCAAGAGGTGGGAAATGTGTGGAGTGGGAGAGAAGATGCGTTGAGTGAGAGACAGGAGATGTAGGGAGGGAGAGATACAAAATGGGCACAGCGTGGAAGATGTATGTAGTGAGGGAAGCACCAAAGCTATGGCACGTATCTGACACAGGGCTCATATTCCACCATGTCGGAGTGCACATCGGTAGTTTGAAAACAAAATCTCAATGGAAGAAAGCATATAAAATGTATTGAAATGTATGCAGCTAGATGTTAGGGAGACATTTGAAGCAGGAAATTTGAACATGATGTCAAGAGAGATTTTTTTTGGACCTTAAAAATGAGATGGTTGTGGAAATATTCTAGATTAGGGGACATTATGACAGGGCTTTTGCTGTATATAAAAGTAGTAGGACCATTATTGTTTCTGTTATCATTGGCATTGGTTTTCCCCCATATTACACGGCCAGTGCATCAACCTATGGGTTAGATAAATATACCATACATCATTTTTAGAGGCTTTTTTCTTACCGCGTCTACTCACAAGGACGTACACAATGAGCACATTCCCCACACATTTTATGGTCGGATAGTAACTGATGCTTCTAGGCAGTCACAAGGTCTACCTCTTTTGGCCCAGGCTAATACAAATTCCAGGTTGTCAGGCAACCGGATGAAGAAAATAACCGTGGGTGGAGAGTTAAAGTGTTGGGCGTTGAAAGATTTACTTTTTTCAACACTCCTCTTGAATAAACTACAAATAATGCTGTTTGTATGCAACATTCTAGGTGTCAATGGTCATTATATTACAACCTCTAATGTTAATAAGGGGAAAGAATCATGCTTGACAGCCTGATACCTATAAAGCTGCATCCTTTCCATTGTCAGTTGAATACAATAAACGGATTTGGTGTCAAGGATTTGGCGTCAAGGCTTACCTGTTTTTTTCTTTACATTGTATGGAATCATATTTAATCTGCTATGCACCGTGGTATTTTTCTACTCTATCGTCTGTATTACTTGTGTGTTTAATTTGGAACATTGTTAGTGTTGTGATAATCTCGTTCACACTACAAGCACTGGTTACAAGCACGCCTATGTGCCAATGTGTGCAGCTTTGATGAATTAGGCTAGAATGAATGCCATCTGTTTTCACATTTGGATGAACCCTGTGTTTTTTTTTAATTTGTCAACATACATTGTTTCTACATAACCCTCGTTGTATGTGAGTGACAATTATGGGCATGTTTGTGATTGTCAGCATATGCTCAACAACATGCTTGTGTGCATGGTGCTGCATACATCTGTGCACTTATTTCCTTTTGCCTCGGTGTATTGCCTTTCTGGTAGTAGGGCAATTTTTTATATGCATTTTATCCAGTACATGGTAATTTCGAGGTGCCCAATGCTTACTATCAGGATTTCGTTGTAATTTACACCAATGCAGACCGGCATTCTCATTTAAATTCCTGACTGCTGACATAAACCTCCCATCAAGGATGTCAGTCTACATAAAGTATAGAACACAACTACCACAGTGGAGACCAATTCTGCCAGTTTCTCTAGCATGTTCTCAGTCATAACGGGTATTTTTTTCTAATACGGGATGTTGTATATTAAGTGAGCACTGGGATTGTTGAATGGCTAATAAATAGTGTGAGATAAAAAATGGTATGCAGAGGGGTAATGTAGCTTGCCACAGACAGATGTTTAGGACATTAGCATCTATAACCCTGGTGTATGACTTAACATGAATCACACCAGCCATCTTATATTTGTTTGTTGCTGCTGATAGATGGAGTAGAGAAATATTGCAAAACATGTTTACATGCATGTGTTGTATACTTCAGAGAATTTTATATCAAAACACAAACCTGCACGCCGCTATAAAACTATCGCACAAAGCAACATTGGGTCTGAACCATGCATAATGCATTAATAAAATGTCTCATTTTTTTTTATCAAACACTTGAAATGATAGGTGTTTGGTGACTCAGGAGGTCAAGGTACGCATCAGAGTGCTGAGTTAGCTTTGCTTCGATCCAGGGTTTGATATTCATGGGACTAACCAAGTCCTCATATCCTGAGCTTTTTTTATCCTAGTTTTACTGGGATGCTGCTACCGTGCTGTAATGGTTATCACACTGGACTTGTAAATCCAAAGTTCACCTGTTTCATCTCTCGATGTGGTAGTTATGTATGCATGTTGAACTTATTTTGCACCGTGTATAGCTGATCATGCTAATCGGAGGTGCGGGAGAAGGACAACAAACTAAACACAAAAAACAGTTCTTAAGAAATGAGTTTCAAATCTAGATTACAAATTTCATAGCTCCAGTGGCTTCCTAATATCGGAAGGCAGAGCAGTCCAGATGACCGCAGAAGTGCATCTGAAAAAGCGCACGATGCAGTGACCGTCATTGTTCGATGGTTCTCCAAAAGCCACTAAGAGGAGGACCGGAGTTTGTGTGATGGGTTATGCTCCTTGACGAGATCAGCAAGGTATTGTGGTTCATTTGTGGAAATAGTGTGTAATGAGTGTGATACTGTATTAGTTCTGCCACTGGAAGCCATTGCAGCTCAGTGAGCACCGGACAGGCATGGTAAGAACAGAGGTGCACGTTTCTTTAATAACCCCCTGTTTCTCTCCACCCAGCAGTATCATTGGCTACACCACAGTGAGTTGAACGGCAGGTCGTGTGTGGATAATCCCACAAATGTCTGGCTAGCCTGGAAGAGTAGGCCAATTCTCCTCCAGAAGAGCTATCTTGAGCTTCCACGAGTGCAACTGCTTCTGTCAGCATTGGCCCGACACCGATGACTGCAACAATGTAAAACAAAGCAAGCTCACTTGTTTGTATAGTCATATTGTGCCCTGTATTGAAACTAAACTATTTCATTTTTATTTTACCAGGTAAGGCCCACTGAGCTGTACAGCTCTTTTTCAGAAGTGACCTGGCCACAAATGATGGCTCAATAAAGTGGCTTATCATGCGGAAATGTATAGCAGCCAAATACTCTAAACGCATGTTTCTAAATGTGGAAGAAAAAAACAGAGGACCCGGAGAAAAATCTCCACGACCACTGGGAGAGAGACACGCAAACTCCAAATATATGTGTCTGGGTCGGGATCGAACCCACAACCTCCTGTATATCGGACGAGATGATAACTACTGTTGAGTCAAATCCTCCGATGGTATTAGACAAAGCCCATTAATATCACTTATAGGCTGTTCCCCAAGTTTACATGCAGTACCACTCTGGTAGTGGCCTTTGATATTGAAGGTCGTGTTCTCTGTAGCACAATAATGAAGATGGTAAATTCGATCCTAATTAGTAAGGGGGAAACAGCTTGGATATAGTCAACAAAGATAGTTTACCACATTGCCAATATTGTCAAGGTTTATACTTAATTTCTGTTCTCAAAACGAAGACATTTTCTAAATACAAGTTTGTTAAAAGCACGTATACATAGATTACCAAAGAATGGTTGTTATTTTTACAAGTGCACTGCATATTAAGGTTTGATATTGAAAGTATATCCAGTAAACATGCAGCTGTTTGTCTCTATTCTGGTCCAGAAACATGATAAACACTAAATGATTAAAATCCCTTTTTTGTATTAATATTTAACTCCGCATTTTATAATGTAATTACTGTTTTTTACCAAACTGTGTGAAACAATTAAGTTCATTATCTCACTCAGCATGTATCCATTGCATGCACTTATTATTGGATTTACATTTTTTGCATGTCACGTAGCATCAATTTCTATTTTATTGTATTACGTACACAGCCAAGTTGTCTCAATGTTGTGCATTTCAATTACATTTGGTTGTTGTCTATGTGATCCTATGTTTGTTTAATGAATATGTGTACCTTAGTTTTTGATTTTCGTTGGCATATTTATTGCTGTACGAGGTACAGTTTTCACTTTAACCCAGCTTGACCTTGGGCTTCAGTGGTGTAATGGTCAGCGCACTGGACCTTGCACTCCAGAAATCATTGGTATCGATTACTTCTCCGGTTCGATTTCATCTCCCGGCGCGGCAAGTTAAAACAATCGAGCAAGTTTCTTAAAATCTCCCCCCCCCAACCTGTCCACCCGGCAGTATAAATAGGTACACCTCCGTTAGTTCTGTCGGCAGGTCACGTGTGGTAAGGTAAAGTGTGGGTACTCTCATCACTTCGAAGGCGTTTTGCCAGCGAGTTGTTAGAGAGGCGCTCTAGAACTCCCTTTGGAGGTCCTTCCACAGCTTGACCTTTTACAAACAACAAATCACCGTCTCTCACCGTTAAATTATGGCAACATAACCATAATGCGTTGTAAAACTTTGGTGGAGTGTAAAATGCATCACTGGACCACACAAGGTACAGTAGTTTGTGTAGGTATATCTGAATGGTAGAAATTGGAACCAGCTGCGTCAGCTAAACTCAACATTTGCTGCGCTTCATCCGCCAAAAATTCACTGTTGCGAGTGACGTTGTTTTTAGAGGGTGACTACTTCTGCACATAAAAACAACGATCCCCACCCACACAGCCGTGAAGAGACTCCAGGCAAACCCCATTCAGTCCAGAACGGCACACTAGCACCACACCACCTTTATGGCACGCCTAGACACCTTTGTCTCCCCAGTGTCAGTGTTTACACAACACACTAGATACCAGGGGCGGTTTCTTCATTAGGGCGATTGGGCGACGCACCACCAATGTCATTCAACCACAGAGTCACGGTAGCCGTCACTGTGCCTCTGGATATAGTCCAATCAGCGTCATGCTACGTTCTGTGGAGTACCGCCTCTTTTTGGGCGATTTCCCTCCAGCTGAGAATCGCCCCGAGTGGTCCCATACTTACATTCAAAGATGTTTTTTTTCGAACGGGGGCGCTGCAATGCATTCTCTATGGCTTCCGGGAGGACTCGCCCTAACGTGCTTACGTCATCATACGTGCTTACGTCATCATACGTAAGCACGTTTCATCCAACAATATAATTTGTCGCCACCTAGTGGAATCTTTAATAAAAGAAACTTGAGTGGTTTGTTTTAATAGTGAGTATAGAAACAAACAATATGTTTTGTAAGAGTCACTTTATTTTTCATTAATATTAAAGTGAAGTTGCCTTTACATGCTTAAGCTGTTAATTTATCCATTGCATGGGTGGACCTTATCCTTATCAATCATCCAGACATTTGCCCCCCGTGAGAGATTTTGCAGGAGCCGCCACTGCTAGATACTAAGTTGAAACTAAATTGACTGAATGGAGACCCAGGACCAGTTTAGATATCACTCACCACTGATGTGAGCTGTGTTTGGGAATCTAACTGACGTCACCAGGCGCATATTGCAATTTGCTCAACACTTCGCCAACACGTACACATATAAACACACACCATTGTGTATGCTGTGTAGCTATTATAAGCCACGCATGTTAAACAGTGTTAAAATTCAGCGAGCACTTTCCAGTAATGTGATCCACCAGAATGTGATTGATTTCATTTGTTATCCTTTGTTTCTTGTCCTGCAGAATAGGGGTTTTTATACCACGCACATTTGTCTTGATATGTCCTCAGAGATAAAAGTCAAGCAGCTAGGGTCATGTGACCTGGTAGCCCAAAGATGTTGACCTCATATCTCAAGCAATTGCAGAACCACACGCAGTGCTTAGGCTCAATAATAATTAATACATGTACATTGTCGATAAAGATCCTCTTTCATTTTTGTGCAAGTTATTTGAATGCTTTTTAGTGGATGTCAAACAATACAATCCGGCATTTGTATGCTGTGGTAGTTGAGAACGTTGACAATTTCCTCTCAAAGAGTGCAAATGCATGTTGCGTTCTCTACCTGTTGTGTTATTATAATAGGTTTACTGCGATTTGAAAAAGGTCAAATTGCGTATTAATAAACCACAATACAATTTTACTTGCAGATAATTTAAGTGGTGGTGAAAGAAATATGAATACAGATATGAAGCTAGACATTGTCCATACATTAATTGAAACCTAGTTTGTATATACAGCCTATTTATTTCATTTATTTCAGTGGGCAAGCCAAGTGTAGTGGGGTAAATTGTGGGTACTCTCACCTCTTCCTGGACAGCAGAGACTATCTGGGGCTCGCTCTCGTGTGACACCCTTCTGTTAGCAGTGACATGAGCAAGCGATTTCAGGGCTGCACCTTCTCTTATATCCGTTATACATGCCGACGCGTTAATGGCTGCCTACAATTCGGCCAATAGAGAAATGTCTTCGTACAGACTTGAGACTTACTGATCTCTGCTGGTATTCAATATCTTGTCTCAGATCAAGTTAACCATTGTAATATTACAGTATTCCTGTCATTTAGAATATGGAAAGTCTTAAAATTATAAATTGTTTGCCTGCCATATTCGTACACAATGAGCTATGCATTTAACAGCAGGTCTTTATACGCATCCAGGTAGCATCACAACATGAATATTTAAAATACATTGTGCTTTCATGAATAACTTCAACCCAATGATGGGATTCAGGCTCCTAAAGGCTCGGTTTTCTCCCTTGGGGCTATAAGAAGCATCACAGTCTAAATAATAGTAGTTCACATTTTGAAGCATTACATCCAAAATAACCATTCATAAATAACAATGTATTTCATTAATTCCGCCTATAAATGTATCGTTGCACAAAATGTTCACGACAGTATATTAAATATATATTACTATAGCATACAATATTCTAATACAGTATGTATGATTTTATTCTACATATAGAGTGATATATTAATCTATTACATTTTTACCATACACATCGTGTCTGCCTACCTAAATATACACTAGTGTACTAGAACTTGCTATCAATCATTCACGCATTAATGCATGAATGAAGACTTGTACTCATCTGATGAGGTTGAATGGTCCTGGACTAGGAAGGGAGAAAAAAAATTGAAAATGTTTCACCGTCCTCGTGTTCACCTTGTAGAATGTGTAAGGTTTATATTGCTCGAAGCATATTTACATTTGTCTCCACATGCCTTTGCTGGACCATCACCGATGCATATTCTTAATTCTGTTGCCTAGAAATTGAGTCTTGATATTAACAGAAAATATTTGTTGAACAATTAGAGAGGACCCGGTCATGGAAACCAGTTCTGTGTACTGTCTGAATGCCGTTCAAGAAATTGCCTTATAGGTATGCATGCTATATTTTTGTATTTGCTTGGTATGTATGTATGTGTGTTGGGCTTCTTTCGCACCGTACGTAGTCATCCACACATATGGGATTTGGTCCTTAAATATAATTAATATATAACGTTGTGGGATGTTGTTGGCATGAATGATGCTATATAAAATGAAAGTATTATTGAAAATATTGAATGCATGTTGAACTTATTTTGCAACGTACGTTGCATTCATAAGCAGAGCTGTAAGATCCACAAAAAAAAAAAACTCCTCTTACCCCCATTCTTCCAATTATCTGCTGTCTATGCTTTTTCCCCATAAGTCATTGCAGAATAGTATCCAATCTGCACATATTTTGTGGACAAGTGGAGTTTTGCTGCGAATTCCAATTAACTGCAATTAGTCCCCATTGATAATTGGAGTACATTTGTGGATAATCCTATCGAAGATCGGGCCACAAAATTTGTCCTCCACAACAATATGCATAAGCAGAGTTCTGCAGTTATCCAGTATGAGATATGAATCTGAACAAAATAAGTTTGGGCATCACTTGACCAAACTAATCAGTGCAGGTTGGCAAAAAAAACAACAGACACCGTCAGCTTTTCTCCGGTGTCACTTTATTACTTCGCATTCCACACAGATGCTCCTCGCTCTTACTCCAAACTCTATCTCTTACTCCGCTAGCCGGTCACTTTATACTTCACTAGCCTGGTACTGAATACTCTGCTAGCCTGTCAGCCTTCTCTCACATCTCCCACCTCGTCCATGCACCCAGCAAGAGATCAGCCAACACCGCTGGGGAGGTCGAGGTGTGAAGGGCGAGGTCCCATGCTTCTTGTCTCCGGCTCTTGTCCTCTTCGTTCCTTCAGCTCCAACCAACACAACCTCGTGTTCTCCGTACACCCCTTTATATCCCCCTCCTCATTAAGGGTCCTCAGTTGCCACCTATTAAGTTGGCGCCTCCTGCACGTGCTTTCTCTCCATTATCGTCTCCATCTCTCGTCCCGCCGGCGCCTACTCCGTGTTTGCACGCTTGCACCTGCCTGTCCCCAAATGCACCCACCTAATTACCCTTCCTCCCTTAATTGCTGGCGCCTCTCTGGCGGCTGTTCCATGTCCTAACGCTTGCACCTGCTCGCCCTGAAATGCACCCGCTGTTTGCAAACCCCGCGTGTGAATGCATTCGATGTTTGCAACCCTGCACATGAATGCATCCGCTGTTTGCAACCCTGCGTGCGTTACGCCACAACACAAGCATAGATTTCACCACACTGCCCTCTGCTGACAATATAGCCCTACAGCAGCCTATATCACCTGTTTTTTAATGCATGGTGGTCGCAGATCCGTGCACTATCTAGGCTCAGTCCTGCTTAGCTTCCTATATTTGACGAGATCGGGCACATTTCTGGTTATATAATCATACGATTTCATTGGATGGTCATTATAATATACATTAACAGTTTGATCAAAATAAATACTTTTATTTTCTACATTCCATATTACTTCATACCACTTCCCAATGCACGGTACTGCTATTTTAATCATATTGGCCTAATATTTGAAGGTGTTGATAAAATGTTCATCATCATTTGAACATTCTTTCAGAATTTGATGGAATGTATTTTCAGTCCTCAGTAAGGGTGTATATGGTTTAACTCTCCCGTATACGTATTTCTTAAAACAAATATAATCAAAACTGAAGTAACTCTTGCCCCTTTATTGAATTGTAATTTGACCTCTGAAATGTTAACATAAAAAGCAATAAAAACCGAACCACAAGAAAATAAATCCTTATCCATTGAACGAATTATTTAGGAGATATATCTTAAATAGACTAGTATACAAGCACAACCGATTTTGGAATGCTTATGCCTTTGACCTTTAATATGTGTGCGAATTTGACACACAGACATGTCCTGAACTATTCCTGAGCATAATTTATCGATTGGTCAAGAGATGCAAAGAAATGTCAGGGCTACACGAATATACCCTGAGTGACAATTCTTAACTTTCCTAATCTATAATGCTGGACAAAGAATAATAGATCACTTTTAACGATATTCGTAAATTTTTATTATTCATTTTAGGCTTGAATCACTTTAAGTTACTTTAAAATATATATTCTTAGTTGTGAGTATTGTTCTTAAACTGACTAGTGAGCTTAAACAATAATAATTGGCACATTATACACCACGTGACACAATTTATTTTACTGTGTCACCTGATGGAGGGTCTTAACAACACATATTTGGTCAGACTATTGTGTGGCCTAACCTAATTAAAACGAAAACAATTATAAATCATGGAAATAATATATTAGTTGAGCATTTAATACTTATTTTATTATATATTTGACAGACTTCATATGAACTGTGAGATTTATGTACATACCGTTACAGAATTGTCAAACATATGCAAATATTGCTTTAAAAATATAGGTTCCTTTGGTCTGCTTTGCTCGGATTTATTTTTTATTGAAAACAAAACATGAAAGTTCATCTTCAAAACACTAAGCCTCATATAGAACTGCCTCTGAACCAAATATCTCTTCCGTTGCTCTATCGAGGTGATTGTAATGCTTTAACAGATGTCATCGTCAAATACTCCTCACTGACATCTGCATCAAAACCAAAGTGTCCTTGGAGTGAACTCCTCTCTTCTGTAAATATTAAAATAACCAATGCATGTAATATAATCTTATTGGCGGAATTGTGAAGGTAAACAAATGTTAATCCTTAAGGTTTGTTTACATGAAATAGAAGTGTAAATAACATTTTAACCCATTATTGCCCTTCATTTGACCTCGAGGAAAACAGTGACCCACCAAGCTTCAGTAGGATGCAGTTTAAATTATTGATGTCCTCTATCACTCCGTAATCACCATCGTGAGTCATATTAAAAAAAAAGTGAAGGTCTGCTTATTGCAGTGTTATTTTTGGAGCATTTGTTCATTGTTTAATGATTAAAAAGACGACAGGTAATTGGATATCGAAAGCTTATTTATGTTGAAAATTATTAAACAAAAAAAAACATTCATTCTTAAGACAAGAACTGTGAGCAACACGCACAAATCTCGATTGGATATTTACCAGTCACTGAGCAAATGGTAACCTCCCAACCTCTTGCAATTTTGTTCAGAGACCTTTGCAGTCTTTTTTTAGATCGTCAGCATTTTACAATGCATGGGAAAAAAATTACTTTGCACACTCTTTACAGGAATGCTTGTGCAGCAAAGCACTAATCAGAGGGGGAAATCTTGAGGAACACAACCTTCTGGGATGTATTGCTCATTGTGGGAATGTAACTTTAAAATTAGAAAACACAAACCATTCTGCTGTTCACTGATGGATAGAAAAACACAATGAAAAATGCAATGAAAATATTATGCGTGTCTTTATAAATCTCAATATTGCTCTAAAATGAGCAGTGGCTTCATCACAATGCGCGAGGCCAATGTTTATGTGTGTGTGCTTTTATTCCCAGTGGCGCAGTGGTTAGCACACGATGCTACGAACTTGCCTACTCGAGTTCGATTCCCGCTAATGGCATACAACAGTGATGATTAATTTAACCGGTCCTGGGCCTCCCCTAGGTCGACTCAAATTAACACCTTGGTACAGTGTGTAAACATCTTCCCTGGAGAGACAAAGGCAATCGGGAGAGGTGCTGGCCACCCACCCCATCATGTACCGTATCAGCCTTCATAGGTGCTCGCTAACAGCACTTGCCCCAAAAGCCTGGTAAGGCTATACGGGGGATCTTTATATTTTACTGCCAGATCTCCTGAGCTGACATGAATCTATATTAACATCCTGCTCTAAGAAAGGGCACTTTGAAATGCTGTTTGCGCACAAATGGGCAATGCGATTTTGCATCTAAGTTTCCAGAGGACTATACTGTACATTTCATTGGAAATTAGATGCTGTCATATGCATTTTTTGGTTGCTCTTTTTTCCTCTCTATTTAGTTTATCAATTCTGCACACGCGTACTAATGCAAAAACATACAAATTCCCAACACACACAAAGCACGTTTCAATATTTATTATGGACTTTTGATGGAGTCTTTCGAAAGCTTGTAGTAAGATGAAAGACCGGTTGGCACACGGCATTATGGAAATGGAAAAACCTGAGTTTGATTCCCCGGAGATAGTTTAAGTCAGTGGTGAGTGATATATTCTTCTAAGTACTTTGAGGTCAAGGCTCATTTCCTGGGGTGTTCGGTGCTTTTGCCAGTGCAGATCCCAAGCTTTGGAATCCTTTACCTTCATTGATAAGACAGAGTTGTTCGATATATTTAAGTTTGTCTTGAAAACTTACCTCCTTACATTGGCCTTTACCCCTTAGTTCTGGCCGTTTACCCAGGTTCTGTATATATCCTTATTTCCGTACACGGTACATTGGGATTTACAGATAAAATGCACCTTACAAATGTAAATGTATATTATTATTAAACCAACCTGCACTCACCCGCATGGTGAAGTATGGTTTAACAATCCCCATGACTGTAATGGCATGGAGAGGTCTTCATTCACCAGTAAATTGACAAAGGATGCAACATTATTCACAGTTTTTTTCCTTAAAATAACTCATTAAAATAGCCTATTGAAACCTTGCCTTGCAATTGTTGCTGTTAGCAATCTTAGCATACATATGTGGCTTCATAAATGTAAAGACATGATTATTTCTAATAACCTATATGACAAGATCATCTCTAGGAACTCTTTAATCACTTTTATAATGGAAATAGGTGTTTTTCGGGTACCATTTGTGGAGTGGTGGTGCAGTGGTGGAAACCCGGCGACCCGAGTTGGATTCACAGCTTCGACTAACATAACAGGCAAGTAATATATGAACCAGTCCTGAGCCTCAACTCAGCCACAAACACGTTCCTTCGGAGTGGGCAGGTAGGAACTTGGTTGGACAGCGCATTCGTGCACGACAGACAGACAAATAATCCCTGGTGGGCAGTGTTGGAACCTGTTGTTCCTACCTGTATGTATAAAAGATAACTTGACTTTAGGTAGCCAGGCAGACAGCCCCCTTAACTATCGCCCCCCCTCCCTTAGGCACCTCCCCCCTTAGGCCCCTCCCCTGACCCCCTTTTTCCTTAGGCCCCTCCCCTGACCACCCCCCCCCCCATATCCTCAGGCCCCTCCCCTGACCCCCCTTCCCTTAGGCCCCTCCCCTGACCCCCCTTCTGTTAGGCCCCTCCCCTGAGCACCCACCCCCCATATCCTTAGGCCCTTCCCCTGACCCCCCCTCCCTCAGTCCCCTCTGCTGACCCCCCTCTCAGGCCCCTCCCCTGAACCCCCCCCCCTCAGGCCCCTCTCCTGACTCCCCCCTTCCTTAGGCCCCTCCCCTGACCCTCCTCCCTTAGGCACCTCCCCTCTCCGTACCCGGCAGTAGGTCTCCACCAATCAAAGAGCTGTTTGTAAGGTCTCCACCAATCAAAGAGCTGTGTGTATTATATATTTATTTATGCACGACAGACAGACAGCTAAATAATCCCTGGTGGGCAGTGTGGAACATTGTTCCTCCCTGTATTAAGTACCTTGTACGGTGTGTCGTTGCAACTGGGGAGATAAAGGCAAACCACATAACCTGCTCATGTTCTGTGCTGGCTTTAATAGGTGCTCGCTTACAGCACTTACTCCAACAGTTGGATAAATTTACATGTGGGAGCTTTTGCTACTTTTGGACAAGGCATCATTCATTCCATGCGATTTGTCATCATGTCCATTTGCAGAAAATAAAAATAAAGCAAAGCTCCCAGATGTGTGCATCACGCACAGAATGAAAGTGTATATCTGGCACAGATAGTGACCATCATGTCAACATCCTCAAATGTCGAAGTGTATGACCATGACAAACTCTCACCAACTACTTTGGTATTTTTGGGAGAATAAAAAAAGTGTTTTTAAATGTTTAAAAAATTAACCCAGGAAATGTATAGATTAATTTCTGAGTGAAATCTAAATATAAATTTCACGTATGTATGAATGAAGATGTTTTTTTCAAATTAGTGATACATTTTTTCTATATTTCCCATTCCATGCATTTCTATCATTAAAATATCAAGATCAGAGCGCCTACCTTGTTTTGCTGCGGCATAATGGTTATCAAACTGGATTTGGAATCCAGAGGTCATTGGTTCGATATCCCAGTGCGGAAGTTGAAACAATCCTGAAAGTTCACCAGCAGTATACATGGATTGGCAGGTGCTGGGGTAACGTGTAGGTTACTTACATCTCTTCCAAGCTACCTGGCCAGTGTGGAAGAGTAGGCCAAATGCCCAAACAGAGGGGCTCTATAGAGCTTCGCATAGTGCAGAACTCTCTGCCAGAAGAAGCGTGAGCGAGCAAATGCAGGGCTGTAATTTTACCTTTTACGTTTTTTCACCTTTGACATGCATATTTGTGAACAAAAGTGAGAAAATATTTAGTTTTAAAACGTGAAGCAGTCTCGGTGCTCTCAGAACTTGCATATTGAGACGAGAACAGATGCTTTTTACCGGTATGAAAATTAACCACCACACCTATTTCTAGTAAAAGAAACAGCCACAGAAGACTATATTCACGTTTGCACAGTAGCTCTCGGAAAATGTAAACAATTGAAGACGACAGATTTAGTCACAACAAGCAACAGCGAAATCAAGTCTTTTTTTAGAGTGCAATTGAAAGCATTTTTACAATATACTATATCCCATAGAGATTTACAATAATGCACGCTTCGCTGTGCGAGGCATTAATTCGTTTTTTTTCCCAGTGTGATTGATACAATTTCACATCGTCAAATGTACCACTCATCTTCCCGCCATGGCAACTCCCACACTAACAGATTTTTTTACGTATAATTATCAGCAAAGGATTAGTCTTGAAAAGAAGCATGACATTGGGATGGTGTGACTTATTTAGTATCACACTCTCACAATTATTTTGCCACCCTTCATATTTGTGTCAGGCAATATATATATGAATACATTAGCCTCCATCAAATATGAATTCACTCTGTTGGACATATTGGATAGAGGAAGAGAGTTTGCTAACGTAGCATATAACAGATTTTTACTTCCCACAGCCACAACCACAACCCTTTATCAAGTCTAACTTGTAATATACCACATTAATTAGAGCTTGGCAATTCACACGATCTTACCCTGGACAATTCCTACAGGAATGGGGATTCTTATATTAGTCATTCTCGTAAAAAAAAAATACATATACACATACATATATTATTGATCATTTGTGTATGTATTTATAAATTATATACATGATTTAATATATCAACTTTTAGTGAATAGAATCCCAGTGGCATGGTGGTTCCAGTGATGGTCCCATTGGGCCAATGGGTAGTTTTAGTGATCCTGGTGGTAGTCCAGATGGTCAGATTGGCGATAATTGTGGTCCTGGGAGTTCCTTGCACTCGCCACTGGTTATAGTTTCAATAGGGATTGCTGGCCAGGCCACCACAGGCCTTCTTGTTTGAATGTTACGCTGAGTTCCACACTCCACCCGCACCCCCACCCGACGATTCTGATTCCATTATAAATTATGTTTAATTCTAAGAGTGGAATTGTGGTGCCAGTTTAGGTGTCGTGAGAATCACCTCGCTCTAATATCAACACAAATAAATACAGCTGTTTTCACTTTCCTATTCTCTCTTTGACATCAAAGACAATATTTTGTATTCCAATGAAAAATTATTTATAGTTACCCTAAATAATCCGCAGGCTGTGGTAGACTAAAGGACGGGGGGGAAACATAATTACTTCCTGTGATGCCCTATTCTCACAGCCAATGTGGCACTCTTTATTGCAATTCTCCAATTGCAAGTGGCAACTGGTATTCTTGTCAATGTTGTATATCTTTGAGTTTTTCATCATGTAAAAACTAACAGTAAAAGGGGAGTGGCTGCTTCCATGGTGCAATGGCTAGTGCACTGAACTTAGTATCCAGAGGTCACCGGTTAAATTCCATCTCCCGGTGCGGCAGTTGAAACAATGGGCCCGTTTCTAAACAACCCCGCGCCTCTGTCCACCCAGAAATGTAAAAGGGTACACCATACAACATAGACCATTGACAGGTTTTTTTTGTGTGGTGGGGTAAAGTGTGTGTTATTATTCCTCTTCTAAGATGTCTGGCTATGGCGATAGAGTCGTCAAAATACCCTCACTTTCATATTGTAAAATGCCTAGGTGGAGATATACATACTAAAAACCTTATTCAGAACACAAATGCACTAATGTTAAAATAAACTAATTGCGTTATCTTACCATTATTATCTGATCTTTACTCAAATAAAGGCACTGCTTTTCGTATGCCCGACCTCATCAACAATTGGCCCCATGGTCAGATTTATATGTATGTATCTTGAAGGCATGTGTTAAGCAGCTATTGGAGGTATGCATTGCATTGCTTGCACTGCATGCATTACATCCCCTGGAGTACATTCAGTATACTTTGAGAAACATGTTATTAATTTGTCTGGCGTAATGAAATATGTTGTTTAGCCCTGCCCTATCCTGGCCCCTAATGTTTGCAAGTGCTATGCAAATATATATTGCCTGTTAAATATACATTATGTATGTAAAATATAACATTTTAATTAATGTTCTATTAATGAGAGTTCTGAGCATACAGTATATTTAAAATGGTTGGTGCTTGCTATTGCCTTGAAATTGTTTTCTGTAGGCCATTTAAGATATTTAAATGGTTTAAAATATCACTCCAAATACATTGCCATCATAATATAATAATACTCTTACTTTGATTTAAAAAGTTCATATATATGATGTATCCATCACTTTGTTAGTACTATTGAAAGATCTTGATATTGTGAAAGTTATACTGGTGCTCCCTACCCATACCAACACACTTACATGTTCAGCTTTACCTATTATAAAATCTACCTTATATCAATTGTTCCTGCAGGGTAACTTATCAACATAAACCTACACAATTCCACGCAGGGCATTTCTTCACTGGCAAATGTGAATGTTTCTTTGCAGGTATTGAGTACTTGCACAGCCTTTCGTTTTTTTGGTTTTCTCAACCCACTACTTGAAGAAGGCCTTGCCATGCCATATGGTTTGTGGGGGTTATTTTCCCATACTTCATCATGCCAGTGATTGTGGGATGATAAAGGTGGGGAGCATAGGAATTGTAATATACTGTCGTACAGCAGTAGATGCTATGCACTGTCTTCTGCTGCTCACAACGTATCTCTTCAGAAGCATTATAATACACAGTTTGCAGGTTGGTCACCCATCAAGGCACTATCTAGGCTCACACTGCTTAGCTTCGGAGAGCTGGTAAAATCGGGCACATCCTGTGTAACTTATTCAAAAGCTATGACAGTACTTGTTTATAAATGATACGAACTTTTCAGATCCATGAAATTGTTGTTCATAGAAATATTGCAACAGGACTTTCAACATCTACAGTACTTCGAAGCAAAATGGCACCATGAAAAGTAAATTAAAATATCTGTTGGGTTTCGGTGGGATTAAATTGGTGAACCGTTGCAATTGCCCATCTGACTGGGGAATGTGTTAATCATGCAGTCACCAAAGTTAGGAACTACATACAGTTGCCGTATTATGCTACTCTGAGATTACCAATGAATTTATAGAAATTTGAAATGCAGGTGTATCTACTCAGCAACAGCTGCATACCATAGTGGGTCAATGAGGTTTCCTCTGAGCGTATCATTAAAGGCATTCGCCCAATGGAATTGACCACATTGTCCTTTCTGAGGATTTCCCTTTTTGCTTGAAATACATACATTTC
The DNA here is from genome assembly GCF_964198595.1 of Lampetra fluviatilis. Taxonomy (NCBI): domain Eukaryota; kingdom Metazoa; phylum Chordata; class Hyperoartia; order Petromyzontiformes; family Petromyzontidae; genus Lampetra; species Lampetra fluviatilis. The sequence goes on from NC_136280.1 coordinate 10,887,537, forward strand.
ATTACCCAAATATTGTGGTGGTCAAATTTGACTCAAGGGTCAATGCAAATGAAACATATAGCGACCCTGCTGTGCTGCCTTTAGAATAATAATTTCATTACTTTGTGTAAACATAATGTATAGGTACCTAATTACTTGACTGAACATTTAAAGAACATGTAAAACAATAATTTACGTTTGTTTGTAGGAGAATACATTCTTCATGGTAAATGTTCTAACTCACGTTTTTCATGCACCACAAACACATCCCTCAGGCACAAATCACAGCATCAAGCAAGTGTCTATACTATACCTGCATGTGATCATCACATGCACGTGTGCAAAATGTCTGCAATAATTGGGATGTCATCTTGACATGCAAGGTATACTGATATTCCTCTTAAATGTTGTTGTACAAGATAATTTCAAGTATATTTACACATTACTATCGTTTATTTCTGATCTGCACACAATTTTTTTTCTGCCTCTTCAGCTCACAAAATTGCTTGACTTAGCCTGTGCAGTGCTGTACAAAATAGGCACGCCATGCATTAAACACAGCTGCTGAGCCTGAACAATAAGTTGAGTTGTAATTCTGGGATGTAGCATTTCACACGTACAATCGTTTATCTCTGCATATGGACTGAATGTGTTTGTGTCCAGTACACAGAAACTTCTATACACGAGGACATCCAAATAGGATTCTCATAACCCTTGGGTTATTTATATATCAATAGTATGTTTGTTCGAAGCATTGGATTACTTAAAATTAGTATGCAAAGCTTAATTGGTGTTTGTTGGGAATTTGGTTACATATTGGCCGTGCTGTTTCTAATGTCTGCACACATAGATAGCACCTATTTCATTCACAATGGCAATTAACAAATGTGCAAAATACACTGGATATTAGTTTTTCGTATATTTTTAATGTGTACCTAAATCTTCCGAGTTTTTTTCCTATTACCGTTCTACTTCAAAACGGTTGTGCTCGTGCAGTGGTTTTTCGTTTTTGTTTAAACATTTACATTTTATAACTGGTGGTTGTTGCAGTCGATGTACGCTGCATATCATAGACATGCTTTCACATGCTTTTGCACGGTATAGACTTTTAAAAAGTGACTTTAACATTCTTTGTAAAATGTATCCTGTATGGTCAGATCCTTCACTGTGATTTTTTTCTTGTTCTCCATCAAGTGGCACACCAGGTAGCTTGCAGTACCCCACTGTTTGTATGCGCCCCTTATACTCTTACAACCTTTGAGGCAAATGTGCAAGGTTGTCTTAGCTGCATAGTAAATCAAAATAACTCATTTGAACTGAAAATGGCTCACGAATGGTCTAAAGACAGACCTTTGTCTTTTAACATGTATGAAGTCTGTGCCTTCATTGCATTATGACCTACATTGACCTATATTGATGGCCATCTTTCTGCTATGAATACGGACCATTGCCCAAAACATCTCCTATAATAGCATCCCCACCCCCTGGTTTTAATGACGAGTTTTATGAGTTTTGTTTGTTATATTAATGGCATGAAGTGTATCAAATGGGCATGAAAGCGGGACTAGTTAAACAGGGACTGACAATGAAATCTAATACAATTGTTGCCTCTATCCTTTTATTATTTTCATGCCAGAATTTGGCCTGACATATAATATGGTCGTAAGAACTGTTCTTATTGTGAATGGAGGGACCGAATGATAGAGCCGGTGTCAGAAGCAGAACATTGTTCAACTCGTAGGACATGAGGCAGGTGGATGAGTGTATGAGGCTATTTCTCCCCCAGTGTGTCATAATGATTGTCATTTATTCTTTCCAAAATACTAAAGTGTAAGTATCAATTTCATTTTGAACTTTTGTTAAATTATCTGCACTTTTGCATCCCTGAATAGGATATGCTTATGGAGGTTTTCTTTAAGAACGACTGCACTGTACATGCTCATACAATGCATCACATACGTAGTGTGCATATTTTTCACTTAATTTTTTTGCAATTAAATTGACATCATATGCCATATGCCAGAAATTGTTCATAAATTAAATTACAGAGGCGCAATATGGTCTGATGCTTATGTCTGTAAGAAATTCGTGACCTTGGTTTATCTTTGAACATATTGCCATACACAAGAAAAGCCTCTTTGAAATGAAATATCTGTTACCTTGTGTTCATTTTTGCAACGTGAAATGTCCCTAATTTCTAAAGCGTTTTCAGACATTGCCATACGTCTGTGTAGAGATTGCGCCTCACACAGTGGATGCGGCAAGTTTATAACAGTGACATATAAACGATGACGTGTAACAACAGATTCAGTGGGTTTGGCGATGTTTATTCACTGGTATCTGGCACTTCCCAGAACAACAAACAATGGTTGGAAACCGGCACATGGCTTCTATTCCCATACCACAGTGGGAAACATCCACTGCAGGATGAATAAGCATTCATTTCAATTACTGTGTATGTCCATATAAGGCTAACATAAGTGTGTCATAGCTTGTATTGCCATATCCATACTAGATAAGTAATAAGTAACGTTTTGAAAGTGTGACATTACATCGTGAACCAAACATTGGTAAAGTTTTACTTCTCGTGGATGCAATGCAGCATGTGTCTTCTATGTGTGCGGACAGCAAGGTCCTTCTTCACAACAGGCTATATTGTCAGTAGCCAAGCCATTCTGCTAATATAACACGTATTGAAAGGAACAACAAGGTATGGATATAGCTTTAGAGCCGCGGGAGAAATATATCTTTCAGATACTGTTGAATAATAAATGAAATGGCACTGCTGATGGTCAAAAAAGTCCGGGAAGGATGTCTGCCATTCCGATTGAAGCCAGCCTACCTTCTGAGGTTAAACAAGGTCATCAACAATCAGGCTACATAAATAAAGCTTGTCACTTAATCCAGTGAAATAAATGTTAATAATTAATTGTATTTATATCCTAAGAGGGAGAAATGGTGTGCATTGACACCATTGCATCGATCTGTCACTGTAATCCAGTGTGTTTCCTGCCTCTTTGCTTAATAAGAGTCTCCCTTTTGCAAACGCAGACTTTCAGTGAGTTACCATTGTGGCTCCCGATGGTCGGAGCAAAATGAAAATGGCCAGTCTTGTTACTTGCCCACAGGCCAGTTATTTGCTCGGACAACTAATGCGTTCCCCATTTATGCTATGCTTTCCTGTCGTGTATATTTAGTCTTGAAAGTGTTCTTCATGGTTCAATTGTAGACTGCTTCGTGGTTAACGTTTAGTTTTGGTAGATACCTTGTTTGTTATCAAATAGCTGCGCAGCTAAATGTTCTATTAATAGCCATATGACAAACAGTATAATCAGAATTTGCATCCCTCTGTGGATTCAATGTTGCATGAAGACCTTCTCGTGCCTTTTGGTAATTGGCACTGTTTGGCTATACTTCACCACACTGATCGGTACCAGTTGGTTCAGGTATCCCTTGCCCCTTATTTTAGCTGTGTATGAGAATTAAATTCAGGTTTTTGAGTTTATAATGCAGTGCACTGACTGCTAATCATGTGTTTTAGCTGTTAGTGAAACTTATATTTCATCCCTAGTGCATATTTACATTTTCCTTAAAACATGTTTTAAATTGTCCTACTGGCATCACAAATTAAGTTTATCTTAAAACAAATTGAAATGTATCTAAAATTGAATGGCCAAGTTGTGAAATTTAGGCATTCATCTTAAGTTATGATACTATCTACCAGAACTTAATCAGGATTAATGGGGGATTTAGCTTATACATTTACCTCGGATCAGCACGGTTGGCTACGTGTGGTGCGAAATAAGGTCAACATACATACAAATTATATTGCCAATGGTAATTTCCCTGTTCTATGAACTGAACATCACTTCATGTAAGTGCTCAATTGGTATTTAATAAACAGAACTGCAACTGTTTGATCAATACTTGATTTTCATTGGTAGTTCACAAACCATAATTTTGCTTGTTTGTTGAATTTAGAATTCGGATTTGGCTGCGCACGGTTTTGGCCAGGAATTGGCAAAGAGCTGCTAAGAAATCATTTGGCCCAGTATAGTGTAGGAATCGTCGTGCTCCAAACAGGCTACTAATGAATTATGTGTGAATGTTAATTAAAAAAAACTAGTTCGTGTTCATTTCTATGTGCATAGATCATTACACATACTTGTGGGTAAAGCCTCGAACAGCTTTGTCAACAGTATTTTCTTTTAGTTTTTTTATGTTTATAATATGTCCAATGCCAGATTGTGCTTTTAGCTCCACATGCATGGACTATAATAGGATATGTGTGCAACTTGCGCAAAAGAAGCTGTCTATCGATTACTTGACGCATATTGGATGCACGGTAAATAATGAAAACCTGTGCTGTTCACGTAGACCAGTTATAATGCATAACTCTGATAATGTGGAATTTACATCAATGGCTCAGGAACACTGATTGAGCGGAGTACTGCATACTCCTTATATGAGCATGGGGGATGCACATTCTTTGGCTTGTGCATCATCTAATAATGAACCACTGAGCACTGCTTGTTCTGTCTCTTTGAGCCAGACACATTGAGTAGAGAGCAGCTTCGTGTGAAGTCTGGTTGAATAAGCCACTGAATATGGCATATTCTGAAAATGAGAAGACACGCAGTTACTGAAAACAATGCCTGATGCAATTGTGCTTGTAGTAAGCACAATATGCATTGCTGCATGAATGTCAATGTGAGGACTTAATTATTTGAGTGGTCATATGAAGTATAAAACATTTTAAAGGTGCAACCCTGAACCTACTTTCTCATGCCACCGCTGGTGGAAGGGCCTCTGCTAATACTGGCTCTAGAAAGGTCCCCTCGTGTGGAGGACCCACGCTTTACCCCACCATGCACAACCTGCTGATCGATTAATTGCGGTGAACCCATTTATGCTGCTGAATGGACAGAGGTGGGGAATTGGGGGGGGGGGGCGGAGGCAGCAGGAGGAGATCGAATGAAACCAACGACCCCTGGATTGTAGGTCCAGCGTGCTAAGCATTACACCATGGCAACAACATTCCTTGTGATGTGGGATGTCATGCAATGTATGTTGATGAAGCAAGCATATTGTAAAGTAACCATCCATGCTAACAAGAAAATAACAAAAACAAACGAAAAGTCTACAACGTTTCGATCGCAACAAGCGATCGTCATCAGGAACAGGGGGGTTAGCCTCTAAAGGCCTTTATTTTCTTTGAACCTATCTACGTGACAAAATGAAACGACATGTCTCGGACTGTGTCCGCGAACACAAGGCTGATCTGAAACACGGCAGAACCAATACCTCTGCCGCAGCTGACCATTGTTATAACGCTGTGGGCTCACAAGGTACTCTGCAAACCTTCGGGCGACTATCAAAGGTTTGTTCATGAAGCCATCCAGATATATATACATAGACATAACTTCAACAGAGAAGATGGATACAAATAGAGCAATCATTGGAAGGATGTTATTAACCAGGTAAAACCCTAACTGCTTTATGGTTGTTGTCTATCATATCTGCCAGATACTAGTCTATTTTTCTGAGTTACCCCTCCCCCCGCATCCCCAGCTCTCTCGGCCTAGCCCCGCCTACTCCCCCCCCTATCCTCGCATCCCCTCTCCTCCTAGCGCTCAGGCAGTGCTTCCCTCCCCCTACCCCACACCCCCCTCTCGCTCCCCCTTGCCCCTCCCCCCTCTTTTACCTATATAACCTCTTACCACGGCATCTCTCTCCCACTTCAGCAAAATTTTTTCTTGCTGTGGTTTTCCCACCTGATCAGGGGCGGTTTCTTCATTAGGGCGATTGGGCAACGCACCACCAATGTGTGAAAGGGACTTTTTCAATCACATTAACAATCTCATTCAACCACAGAGCTATGCTAGCCGTTACTGTGACCTGGATATAGTCCAATCAGCGTCATGTCACGTTCTGTGGAGTACCGCCTCTTTTTGGGCGATTTCACTCCGGCTGAGAATCGCCCAGAGTGGTCCCATAGAATTACATTCAAAGATGACTTTTTTCGAAAGGCGGGCGCTGCAATGCATTCTCTATGGCTTCCGGGAGGGCTCGCACTAATGTGCTTACGTCATCATACGTAAGCACGTTTCAGTCAACAATTTTATTTGTCGCCACCTAGTGGAATTTCGATTTAAAGCTTTCGTGACTGCAGGAATTCATCTTCTTGGTTCTTTCGGTAAAGTCACGTAGAAGGGAAGTAATAAAATAATAAAAATAAAACATAATAAAATAATTCTCACGACGTTTCGGCCACAACGCAAGTAGCCGTCCTCAGGTGAAAACCAGGTCTGTCGAGGCGACAGCGTCTGAATGAAACAGCACACGTGCTTGGAGCATGTATATAAGCTGGGTTGGAAGGGGGGAAGAAAGGGGGAGCCTTAACAAAAGAATATGAAATATCAAGAGGAATTTAGCATATTTATGGGAAATGCAGGTATGTGACTAGTACTGCATATGCCCGTGCATTATGCAGGATTAGCAGCATCAAAGGGAGGGGATAAGGGTAGCATTAATGAAGGAGTGTTATTAGTATGTAGCTGCAGTAACTAAAACCACCACGTAAACAACTAAAGTATAAACTACATATTATCATCAGTATACTAAATATACTCTACAATACGTTGAGTTACTAACAGTAAGTAATACATTACAATTCTACGTCGTAAAGAAATATATATATAATATGCTTGCATCTAAACTTTATTCTCTTACATCACACGAGTCTACACCCTACTATATACTGCCATAGACAAACCCAACATTAAATTATATACTGTATTGCACACCAAAGAAAGGTTCTCCTTTTCCGACCACCTTGTAAGTGCCACGCTGCTACAAGGAGAGATGTTTCAACAGCATGGCCATACATTCCCTGTTGAGGCTCTGAACATCACTGTCAGGGCATACCCTATGTTAAATAAGGCGAAGCTGAAGACTGAACTGTCTGTCATATATGAGAGTCCAGAATTCAAGGGCTGCTGTGGTGCACTAGCGCTGTACCAGGTTTTGCTGAAGTACAACCTCCAGGATACTTTTTCAGAGACTGTTGCTCTGTTGAACATCCTCATAACCACTCCCATGACAACTGCTGAAGCTGAGAGGTGTTTCTCAACCTTAAAGAGAATCAAGACATTCCTGAGAAATGTAATGGGACAGGAACGTCTGAATGCCATGGCTATGCTTTCCATGGAGAGGGAACTAGTCAGAAACATGCCTGCTTTCAATGAGAGAGTAATTGATCACTTTGCTACTTTTAAAGAGAGAAGAGCAAAATTTCAGTATAAGTAAGCAGTGTATTAAGCGAGTAATGTGATGTAAGTAGTGTAATAATAGTGAGTATAGAAACAAACAAGGAGATGTATTGTAAGAGTCACTTTATTTTTCATTAATATTAAAGTAGTGAAGTTGCCTTTACATGCTTAAGCTGTTAATTTATCCATTGCATGGGTGGACCTTATCCTTATCAATCATCCAAACATTTGCCCCCCCTGAGAGATTTTGCAGGAGCCGCCACTGCACCTGATGATGATTGCTTGTGTTGCAATCGAAACGTCGTGATTTATTTGATTTTATACCTACGTGACCTTACCGAAAGAACCAAAGGGTATGGATTCCTGCAGTCACGAAAGCTTAAAATCTAGATTATTTCTATGTGACTTTACCAAAAGACCCAAAGAATATGAAACATACATTGTTTTATTATTAATTTCACTTAACACCTCTGTGATTATTGAAGCAGAAGTAATATTTTATTTCTAAACTCGAGGATTAATGATTAACCCTCTCCAACTGACCAGATGATGATGAATTGTTGAAATTCAAGGTTGTGATTCGAAGAACACGTTCCCTTTTTTCACATTGGGGTGGATGTAGCGGCCTCTAAGGGGTGCAAGGGTCATGTAAACTCACAACAAACATTTACAACAACAAAAATCATTGACTCTTCCATACAACATTCATGCGTGTCGTTTATGAGCTTGAGAATTCATAATACTCGATGCATTGTTACATCTTTAATGTATTCCACTAACGACACGGAGGCATTCTTCGATGTCAAACACAATTAAATTAATAACACTCAAATTACACCACTTTGTAAAAGTATCCATTCTTTGGAAAATAGCAGTGGATGTTTTTTATTAAATCTAATCAGATAACTTTGACCTCTCCGTGCGGTATGCTAACAGCATTTATTACCAGATTATAATTTTTGTACCTTTTTCGGATTTCATATGTAGATTTTGCAAGGATTATTAAATAGCCAAACGCTGGTAAAAGTGCGATATTTTTCGTCCCCGTAGGTAGGCAGGTGTCTTGAGAATTATTAATGTGTTTAATCGGTGTTCTTAACTGTGGGGGGGGGGGGGAAGATGCAATAAGATAATCTTCACATTACCAGCATGGCTCAAATTCTCAATCTATTTTTTGCAGTGCCACATAGACCAGCTTCTGAAATGCTGGAGAGACCAGGGCAGTTTCAGTGTTTGGTGATAAACGTGCTTTGGCTCAGGCTGTTTCGTGTTGGTCAAAGCAATTACCCCCAACTGTATCTTGCTTGCACAGGCATGAAACAATTTGTTACAGGTATGTGTGTATATATGGAGAGAGTCTAGTGAACAACAATGGATCCACAGGACTGTTTGTAGCCAAATTGTTGCAATAAGAAACGAAGCAATGTGGTTCCCATATTGAATCCAACTATGCCTTATTGGTCTGACTGTCACGGGTGTCCCGAGAATGATCATAGTGTATGTAAGCGCTAGTGCTGATGTTTTCTTTAAGTGTAAAAATTTGGAGTTATCACTTCTCGCAAAGTGGTATATTTTTATTTTCCCCCAGAGGAATGATTAACTGAGTTGACCCTTTGACCGAGATATGAAACACCCGACCATCCAATTTGTGAGTCAAGTGTACAGAACACGAGTGGTAGGAACAAAATGGTGAATCAGGATAATTGGCTTTTTGTAATAATGATAATGGAAGGAAGTAAACAGAGCTGGTCTCCCCAGATGCCAATAAATAGGAAATCGACGGAAAAATGTGGTGGGGCCATAATGGGATAAAGTGAAATGGGATGCATGGAGAGAATCATCCGGGGGTGTAAAAAACAATGGTGAGGATTCCAGCGAATTGAAAGGTATTCGCAATACAAAATCAAATTCAGTAGATCGCTGTGAATGCTGCCTAAAACGGAAATGGTAAGGGTTTGGAGGAAATGAAAAGGTATCAGAGGCTCGAGAATCCATTTCGGTAGATCGCTATGAATGTCGGCGAGATCAGCTGTGATTGCCCATCAACTCCCAGAGGCCATATTTTTTTTCACCCACCACCCCATCAGCGGCAGCGTGCACCATTTAAAAAATTATCGCGTGGCGATACTTGTTGAAGTTTTCACTTCGGTTTAATGTTCTTTTTAAAAAAAATCACCGCTTTGCGGTGAATGCAACTGCGCTTAAACCCAGGGCCATTTAATTAATAATTGCATTCCTCCAGGGGCCAATCAAGCACTTAAACAATTCTGTCTTGAGCCAGGTTTATTGGTGACTGTTAGTGATTTGTTAATTGACTTTTGGCGGCAGGCTGCAGGTTGAAACATGCTCTAGCAAATAGTTTAAGTGATTGACCCCCCCCCCCCCCCCGAAAATCTATATGTTTGAGATTCAGTAGCAAATATTACACTCACATTTACGGCCATCGCAAAGTACCCTGTGGAAGGACAGAAGGGAACATTTAATGCATTTTGCACGGTCTTTTAAAACATTAATCGCATGTGCACATGTTTTGCGTTTGTTCCCCATTTTTCCTTGACGTCCAATCGTCACGATACTTAACACAACATGATCCTTATCGAAGTTATGTTTATCCACAGGACTTGAGCGATGGACCTATAATGTGTAATTGAGTAACACTTACATTCGTGGTGTCCTGTGGGGAGGCTTTGGCTTGCATGTTTGGTAAATTACATATTGCAGTCTGTCCAGCTATACTTATATACATATACTAGCATAAGTACCCGGCGTTGCCCGGGTGAAAAATATATTTCTTAATAACCTTACATATATACACACCCTCACCACTCACCCTCACCATTCACCAGAGGTGTGGACTCGAGTCATGTGACTTGGACTCGAGTCAGACTCGAGTCATGAATTTGATGACTTGCGACTCGACTTGGACTTGCATAACAATGACTTTGTCCCACCTATGAGATGTGGACTCGAGTCATGTGACTTGGACTCGAGTCAGACTCGAGTCATGAATTTGATGACTTGCGACTCGACTTGGACTTGCATAACAATGACTTTGTCCCACCTCTGCGATTCACCCTCATCACTCTCCCTCACCACTCTCCCTCACCAATGACACCCTCACCAATCACCACTCACCCTCAACACTCACCCTCACCACTGACCCTCACCACTCACCCTCACCACTCAACCTCCCCTCACCACTCACTAATCACCACTCACAATCGCCACTCACAACCGCCCGCACCATTATATTTTTGCCCCAGTCAACGCCGGATATTTGCCATTCGTAGCTGTTTATATCAACTCTATAAGCAACTTATATTAAACAGGAAGCGCGATCGTAAAGTAATTTACAACCTTCGATTAGTCCTTTGTGCGAACCAAAGAATCGATTCCTGGCATGTTGGGGGTTTACATTTTGAATGATAGACTTTCATTTTCATTGTTATTTTTTTTTCATGAGTTTTTAATTACATTTTTGCCCCAGTCAACGCCGGATATTTCCCGTTCGTAGCAGTTTATATGGACTTTAAACAACTTATAGTAAACGGGAATCGTCCGAATCTAAAGGAATCTACAACCTTCGATTCCTTTGCGCGATTCAGAGAATCGATTCTTGGCGCGTCAGGTTTAAAAGTAATTACACAGTTGTTTTTTCATTGGTATGTAATGTTTGAAAGTTTTCATAAGATTTTAAATGTATTTTCCCCCCGGGCAACGCTGGGTATATCGAGTTTATAGCACAAATGCGTGCGCATATTTTTAACGGGAATAAAAAATGGCGTCCACCCGGCAGCGAATGCGTTGCTAGCCGTTGCCAGGGGCAACCGCCGTCCAATGAAACTGCGTATGGTCCGGCGACACACAGACACACACACAGACAGACATATTTGCGATTTTATATATATAGATATATGCCGGTGTCGGTATCAGGTCTACAATAGAGGATACATATTAGGCTTTCTGAAATATTCAAGGTACGATATACATTTTCACAACTTTCACGATGACAACTTATCCTTATCTTTGTAATCGTATTTTGCGTAACTGTAGGACCCTTTTACCAGTATCAATACGGGTGTTCAGGAGTTCAAACACCGCAAGTACACGTGGTTAAATCAGACAATATGCCTAGTAATTGGTGTCCATTTGGTGTTTGAACACCGTCAACACATATATGTACACCACAAAGGGTAAACCTTTTCCATAATTTAATGTATTTCACATTTTTATTTTCTTAATGTGTTTTAATTTATGGTATTTAAAATGTGAATAAACATTACTTAAAGGTTATTCAACTGCAATTCACTCAATATAAGCCTGCCATAAGTATTTTAATCATTGTAACTTTAATATGATGCGTGCAATGCACGTGATGTCAGTTACACAACATTAAAAAATATACATCAGTGGTCTAGGCTTATTATTTAAGTTGTGATGCAGAAAAAGAAACATTTAATGGGTGATAATAATCTATATCAAGAACTTCAATTGCGTTTTATTTCACAGATCTGTTGTCAAGAATTAAGATACTCAATAATATGTAATGCTAATCTGGATATATAACGATGCGATGAATAATGGACGATACGAATAATGTGGATCTTATACTTTACAATATATCACAGTATCACCATATGGCAACGACCCTAGCAATAGCTACGTGTAATGGGGCTAATTAAAACAATATCGTGCATACATCATACCATGCTTTTCGTACAGGACAGAAATGTTGCACTCCTAAGGTATACACGTTTTATTTTGAGTGAGAAGTTATCCTGAATGTTATTTCCCGTAGGAGATGATTGTATATCATTTACCGAAGTGCAGCAGGCAATCCTTTAAAGGGCTGTTGTCATGCGTGAATAAAATGCGATGCTCGCAGGCCTGTTTATCGTGAGCAAATGAGTGTCTTGGGTGTCTTGCGGCCATGTTAGAGTGCTCTCTGTGACCCCAGGTTATAATACCTTCTCTTGAGTCCAGTAAGTCCACCTGCATGGCTTTTTGGATCCTCAGGATTGAGTGTAAAATGCCTAAGGCTCATAGAAGAGTCGAGCTAAGTTACCGTTACAAGATACATGACACGAAACTTAACGTCAGTTTTCTGGTCGAGTTTACGTGCGCATTGAGTTTTCCCTCAAGACACCTGCAGAGGAAGTGAATCTGCACTGGCTGCTGCCAACTGTCCTGAAGATTTTTGTGGGACCTTCATGGACCTCGTATAACTCTTTGCAGTTCCACTTAAATTCACTCGATTGACAGGCACTCTCAAGGCAGACGGGTGATACATGCGAGTGCACAGATTTGCTTTGCGATGGGAATAACATGTGGAAGTGTGTGAACAGAATATAATTATAGTGTTACAAGTGCGTGATATTATTATTATGTTATATTTAGGAAAGGTTTCATGAATAAACGGGTGAATCATATGCCGATTAAACATTTCTGAGCTTGCCTTGACTGGTAAAATGTATATTACAGTATATATTTGCTTCCAAACAAGACCCCATATGTGGATTATAATTTCACACTCACCAAACGTTGGTGAAGAAACAGGGGACGATAAATAAACACAAATTACCTGCTCAGGTTGCATTTTCCAACTAACGTTGGTGATTATGTATACATCTCGTCGGGGAGTGGTAGTGTAGGGGTTAGCGCGCTGCGCTGCGAACCCAACGACCCGGGTTTGATTCCCGCTCACGACCAACACCAGTGACGATTATCTGGACCGGTCCTGGGCCTCCCCTAGGTCGACTCAGCCTAAATTGAGTACCTATTGTAATGTTTAACAACATTGCCACTAGGCCAGGGGTCGGCAGCCAAAATAACAAGAAGAGCCATTTCTTTACAATTCGGTACAAAATTCAGTATTTCAAGAGCCGCAATGCATCTATGTGCATACGCACATATCGTCAAGAAGCAGCCCGTAAAGAGCCGCATGCGGCTCCGGAGCCGTAGGTTGCCGACCCCTGCACTAGGCTATAGTCGAGGAAATGTAAAGTGAGATCGAGGCTGCCTCCTTCACGTTTATCAGTTACCAGGTTTGCAATTAACGTTTTATTCAAATGCATGTCGTTTATTCAAATAAACATATATTAGGAAATGGGTAGAATATATTAAAATGTGTGCATCCCTTCAAAAAAATTAATCCTACCAATGAACATGACAAAAATGTGAGCGTCCTTTATATAATTGTGCAATAAATGTATATTTGAGGTTGTGCACAAGTTTACATTTCAAATAAGCTGCATTGTATGGGTTTTATTAAAGTTAAGGTATAACCGGCAACACACGTAAATAAACCACCACCACACGCCACCAGTGGTGACCAGTAAAGATTCATACTTCTGTGTTAGAAAAGAAGATGTTACTCAACTTACACAAGTACGTATTTAGTCAGAATCAGCTGAGTTATCTCCTCCCTCTTGTTGCAAACACCAGTGAGTGACGAGATATGGGGAAAAAGCACCATCTGGAGTATAATATATGGATGACCGACGACCTCATTGCGATGGGAATCCAGTTTTTCAAGGGAAATCTGGGTTTAAACAATGACAGCAAAAACAGCAAACAAATTATTACGTTTAAACAAATCAGCACTTCAAACCATGCAGAGGCCTACCTATGGTCAGTAAAGATGAATGGTAAGCGTCGCAGCAACGGGAATCCCTCTATCTGCACACAGTGGCTATATTCTGCTTAGACACTCGTCTTCTATGGTGCTCCACAAAGTCTCATCCTCGATTTCTCTTTTTTACTTCAGCCTACCTCCTTCTTGTCAAATCATCTCCAGCTTGAACACTTTCCACCTCCACTGCTTTGCCGATGTCACCCCACTCTACGTGTCTCATTGACTTCATGGACCAAAACTTACTGTCAATATCCATGGGGTCTCATCTTCCATTGGCATGCACTCTCTACAGCTGTATGTTTCCAAAACGGTGCAGAGTCCACATTAAATAATAACTTCAGTTTGGCATTGCTTCTCCTTAATTATGACATCAAGTTGGCATCATTTATGCTATGCTATCATTCTCCTCCAATGCAGCAAAAATTCCTGCACAGGATATCATGCATTTGTGATGTTTTTGTCATGTTTACTACGGTACATAGCACATGTTTTTTTCTGAAGCTGGGGTGGAATTCCTCATGTTTACTTTCTCTGATTGACAGCAGGGGCGGTTTCTTCATTAGGGCGATTGGGCGACGCACCACCAATGTCATTCAACCACAGAGTCACGCTAGCCGTCACTGTGCCTCTGGATATAGTCCAATCAGCGTCATGTCCCGTTCTGTGGAGTACTGCCTCTTTTTGGGCGATTTCACTCCGGCTGAGAATCGCCCAGAGTGGCCCCATAGACTTACATTCAAATGTTTTTTTCCGAACGGGGGGCGCTGCAATGCATTCTCTATGGCTTCCGGGAGGGCTCGCACTAACGTTCTTACGTCATCATACGTAAGCACGTTGCATCCAACAATATTATTTGTCGCCACCTAGTGGAATCTTTAATAAAATAAACTTGAGTGGATTGTATTAATAGTGAGTATAGAAACAAACAAGATGTATTGTAAGAGTCACTTTATTTTTCATTAATATTAAAGAAGTGAAGTTGCCTTTACATGCTTAAGCTGTTAATTTATCCTTTGCATGGGTGGACCTTATCCTTATAAATCATCCAGACATTTGCCCCCCCTGAGAGATTTTGCAGGAGCCGCCACTGCTTGACAGATATCTAAAGCAAATCACATTTGATGCTCCAACACTCACAGATTTACTGAAATCACACGCACGCCACCGCTTATTTGCTTCCCCGTCACTCTTCTATCGCTACTACTGCCATTCTCAAGAATTGCATGCCTTGATACCACTCCGATTGTCAATGATTGATTCTACTGGAACCTTTGTTCCTCTCATTCATACTCTATTGAATGCGCATATTTGTTGGATGCAACAGTTTTTGTTTTATCTGCGTTCTTTTACTTAGGAATTTCCTTTGTTGTATCTTTTCTCAGCTTTTACTCACCAACTGTGGTTTGAAAAAAAAATAGAATGCTGAGACCCTTATCCCTGCCATTATCACATCTTAGCTCAACTATTGTAACTCTCCACTTTTACAGGCTCTCTAAATCCCCTCCCTCTAAACTCCAGAATGCTGCAACTAGGCTTTTCATCCACAACCATAGAGGAGACCAAATTAACCCGATCCTCAAATCCCTCCACTGGCTCCCAGTCCAATCCCGGATCACTGCATCGATACTATTGCCATGAAGGTCACCTTGCCATCTTCACTTCTGTCTAACTCTTCTCTCTCACCCTGCCCTAACTCCCCTGCTTCATTGACTCGGGCCTTCTTGTCTAAACCTCTAGTCGACCTTTTCTATATGGGAGGCTGCCCCCTTGCTGCTGCCTCATGGTCTGGATTTGTCTCCTCATGGCTGCTCAAGTCCAGTATCACTACTTTCCTCTTTTCCCTCTGCCTATGACTTGACCATCTATAGACCATCTGGCCATCCTCGTAGCAGCTTTTTGGCTAACCATCGAACAAAGATGGTCACTGCATTGCATGCTTGCAGATGCGATTCTGTGGCCGTCTGGAACACTCTTCCAACTGATATTAGGAAGCCACTAGAGCTATGCACTTTTAAATCTATATTGAAAACTAATTTCTTGAGAACGGCTTTTGGTGTTCAGTTCGTTGTCCTTTCCACGCACCTCCGATTAGCAGGGTTGGCTACGTACGGTGCAAAAGAAGTTCAACATACATATATACATAAACTATCTTGTTTGGCACGTAACCATAATGTCACCTCCTTTCACTTTCTGTCTTGTGGCCTTCTCTCACCACTGATGACAGCTGTGGCCAGGAACTGAACTCATGTCAACAGGTTCATAGCAAAGTGTGCTGATCACCGCATCGATACTGTTGCCATGAATTATATAGTGCATACATATACCATAACAGGTGTATAAGGTGGACCTTTACCATGAACATATTTTGGCTATGCAATATTAAATTAGATTGTCGTCTGAACTACACAAAGGATGGGTACATAGTTATTGCTTATGTATGATTGCTTTTGTTCGTACTTTAGTTTCTACACAGAGAGATGTTGCTCGTGTATGACCTTTATATAAAACGTATAGAAATAATAGCACATCAATCATTGTTTTATTTAGCAAGATTTATAATTGCATTTGAAAAATCGAAATGCTCATGAAGATTAAAGTATATTTATATATATTATATTTTAATACGTTGCAGTTTTTTCTATAAAATAAACAAATGATGAGAATAGTTGGCCCATATTGTGTTCGAGATGGATGAATAATTAATTGACACTAGTTATAGAAAAGTGCAATATTGCTTCTCGGCATTCAGTACTCAGTCTTGTAATTGCTCATCTTTTCATGTATAATCTCAGCATATGTGCACTAAATAGCCCATCATATATCTACATCACGTACTTGGTGGAGAAGGCATTGCAATATATATGCATTACTAGCTATAATATTGCTATATTGAACTAAAATGGCATGTCCTCTTGATATTTCCTTTATAACGTAGAAAAACATATCAATGCAAGTTTATAACAAAATAATTAATGCTGGCCAGGGTAACTTTTCTTATTTGCAAACTCTGAACACATTTAAAGCTATCAATATATTCTATGTATGTATGTTTAACTTTTTGTCACACCGTACCTAGCCAACCATGCTATTCTATGTATAGCACGTACAATTGTATGTGTTTCTGTGTGTATAGTAATGTCATTCTGTGTTAGTGTGTGTGCTAGAAATGCATTTCTTGCCTTGCTCTGCATGCACAGACCATATCCTCTCCGTAGCTTCAGGCACCAAAATATGCCATGGAATTTCTGGGGTATAGTCTAGAAAATGGACTGTTATCGTGCAGAAGATGACAGCAGATGCCAAGGGCCTGAAACATGAAGGCATAGAGATAGGGCAAAGCAATACACGAGTCTGGAGTAGGACACAGGGAGACACTTATAACATAGATCACTTAAAATGTATATGATGCACTACTGAGTGACTGCTTCCACCAATACACTCAGTCTGCATACGCTTTTGCTGCAATAATGTATATATCTTTTTTTCTCAGCGTTAAGATTGCAATGTGAATTTATTCAGCGCGTAAATACAACCGCATGTCAAAGCACTTAACGACAAGTGCATGGTAGCCAGTGGTGAGTGGTGCATCACTATCCACAGATACAGCAGCCACCCTCGTTTAACCATACAATCGTCAGTGTTCGCGAAATGAAATCGAAGTCACTTCTCATCTCCGACCTCCTGCAGGGCACTATTGACATTCTCTGTCTCGCTGAGTCCTGTAGCACACGGCGTCTGAGCTCAACTCACTTTCTAAAGCCATCCTATCTGGCTACCACCTCAATGTGTGCTGGCACCTCTGCTAGCCTCATCAATGACTCAGTCGCATGCAGTGTCATTCCGTGAGCTCTTACGACTGCTGCTATTATTCCTAACCCAAAAACAAAACCCCACACTTGACCCTAATATCCGTGCATACTTCTGTTCTATCTTGAATCCGAGTTTTGCCAAACCCATTGCATTGAAACTACTGTCCTTTGTATGGTATTCGACCCTCTACTTTCCTGCCATTGATCAATCTCACTCATGGTTTCATTTAACCTTTTTGTTGTTGTTTTTGACATCATAACTCACTCCATCCTGCTTGAGCACCACCATAACAATTGAGATGCCAGTATCCTTATCTCCTGTAACCTCTAAAACCACTCCTTCTCAGTTTCCATACAAATATTATCTTTATCGCAGAAAACCCCTGTATTGTGTGTCCCACAAGTTTCCATCCTTGACTCGCTGCTATTCTCAATATATATTTTAGGCCTTCCAAATCATCACTTCCACCCGGCACTATGTCACCATTGAATTCATGATCCCAAATGCTCTCACATCTTGTGTGCTCTTCATCATGGAATTGTTATAAATTCCTGGAGATACATTTTACCGAAACTGAAGTCCACACTCAATGAAAACTTCAGTTTGAACGTGCACCTCCTGATGAGCCTAAACTCTCATATTACACTGTGAAATCGTATCGAGCTCCCAAACTCTTCTCACATATCTCAACTCATTATCGCATTGTGCCTATATTTGGACAACATTACTCACCTGTGATATTTCCTCATCTCAGTTGTTTGCTGAGAATCCGCATCCTTGCCTTCATTACATCTCCACTCAAACTATCTCAACGGTCTCCTCTACAACCTCACTCACCTCCAAATACTAAATAAACCAAAATGAGGTTTACAGATTTCTCACTCGCACCTGAAAAATGAGACCACGTCACCCCAGTAGTCCACTTCAATTTCCACATTGCACTCACCATCTTCCTCTATGGGCTACATGCTGCCTTCATCTCTGCTTTCATCTTACTCTACTATACTTCACACTTCTCTCCAGAAGCCAAGGTGTTTAGTTTAATACCACCATGGGAGATCACTATAGTCTGCAACTCGCTGCACCCATCCAACGGTGCTGTTGACTCCCTGCCCTTGTTCAAGACCACACTCACTTTCATGTTTTTTGAATTATTAGACTTAAGTAGAATTATAACAGTTCTATTTCTAGTAACACATTGTTACCATCGTTTGGAAAATAAATAAAGTATATACCTCTAGAAGAAATGCCAATTGATGAACACAACTATTGGTACATTATAACTTTAAGAGGGCTTTCATACAATATGGGATTGAAATGGGATTGAATACAACGAACCGTTTTTATTTATTTTCTTCCACTTATTTATCTCCATTGATCCTTGCAGTTTAAATTAACTTCACTTTGGACTCCTGAAACAATTTTCATTCATTCTCTAAGCTTATTAGAATGTGTAGCTGGATAGCATCATGGCTAGTGTGCTATGCCACTAATATTACAAGGAATCAGCAATTTTCAACCAAACATCATCCACGAGGCCATCAGACTTATAGTGCCAAGGCCAAGAGATGGTCATCATGAACAATGCTGTTGATGAAACCACACTGTGCCATCACCTTATTTCTTTCACTCAATGTTGTAGTTGTTAAGTCGATAACTGAGTGACAAAGTCCTCTTGGAGTACTTCACCATCTGGCTTCGCTTCTTCCCCTTGGTTGTCAACCTCTGGATACCCTGGTCACTAAGTGTAAAATTATACTTTAATTATATACATTAATTACCTAGTCGTTTTATATCAATTAATTGTATCTATATATATATAACAATATAAAACAGTATAATGCATTACAAAATGCAAAATGTAGTCTTGAAAGTAAAACGAAAGTAATACAACGCATTAGATTTAATACTATAATTATAAATGAATGCTATCCTTATAGACACCTGTGGGATGTAAACACAAGGCGTTAATAGGCTTGGTCTATGGGACTGTGTGATGTTGTATTATGATATAAAATATTGCCATCGCATATCAATAATCATAATCATGAGGAATGCATGCTTAATGTCTGATGGTACCTGGTCTTATCAGATCTGAACAGACCTGAATACAATTCTGTGCCAGTATGATACAATCCACATTTATTGAACTAATCACCTGTAGCTAACATCTAATCCTGACTCAGAGATCAATTGAATATGTTCATTATTATTAATTCATAATGAGATACAATTTTACAATCAACCACAAATCTTCTTTATTTCATTACATCAACGTTACATTTACTCGTTAGAGGGCATTGCAGCAAATCCATGATTATGCTTTACTTATATGCTGCCACATCTACGCTGTCTATCCAAACCAACCCTGCACTCACCAGCCTGGTAAAGTATAGCAATAAAACCCCCATGACCCTACACGACGTGGGCAGCCCATGATCCAGCAGTAGAACTTTGCATGTATATATACGAAAATGTATTATTATTTTGTTGTTGTAACAAACGTGAATTGTTGAAGCAGCATCCTGTAATTGAGAGCCTCTTCAGCCCCGGTCATTTTGCACAAGGCAGCCTTGCTTGGCATGCAAAGGATATGGGTTTAATTTCCCAGCTCAGGAAACAATTAGCTTATTTTAACAGTTAAAGACTAATTTTCATTTGTAATTAAAGTTCATCAATGTGTTCGAGTATTAATTACAAGTATTTCAATTGAAAGTTGCACTGTCTTTAACAAGGGTCAACTGTACATGGTAAATTGTGTTTCATTATCAGCCATTATCTATCCACTGCTGGTTGAATGCCTCTCTTTGCGATCGCCACAATCTACTTCACTCCTGCACATGGACTGATCTCGTCTCTTAATCAATCTCCAGTATATTCTGTCCTTTAGCTGTCATTCCATCACCAGTCTCGTTCAACAGCAATCAAGCAATGTATTTTGTCAAGCCCACTAACTTTTACAGTCAATATGAACAGTACATAGGTACTATATGTATCAATGAATAAATATACCTATTTCTGTTAAAGTGTGGTTATTTTGTTCCAAATGATCGACTGATGGAACCTCGTTTGATTAACAAATATGACCTGCTCCTGCTTGGGTCACCTTCCAATGCTCACATGGTAAAGTCATTACCTGATTTGTTTATTTATGTATGCAAACATTAGATTGGATTGGATTTTGAGCTTAACAAATTGTGCCTCCAATGAAATAAACTGTTACCTTCATTCATAAGAATTGCGTGTTCAAACGCCCAACAATTTTTTTAGACATTATCCACAATGTCTAAGTTGATATGAAATCCTATCACATGAGCAGGGCATTTCGAAAGGTGAGAAACAATGTGCTTTCTCTCTGGTTTCATAATAATTTTTTGTGAAGGTTGTTTGCTCATGCCACTCTGGCCACACATCTCGGAAGAGGTGAGAGTACCCATATTTTACCCCACCACACACGACCTGCTGTCCGTCTAAATTTGGTCCACTCATTTATACTTCTGGGTGCATGGAGGATGATTTAAGACTCTTGCACCATCGTTTAACTGCCTCGCTGGGAGACAATGCCTCGTCATAAGCATTAAAACATCAACAAATAAATCATGTTCAGACCATATTAACTGGTTTCTTTTCACAACTTTTTTTTATTTGTTTATTGGTCGAAAATTGTAAAATAAATATCCCTTATTGTCAGTGGTGCTAAAGCAACAGGGGCTTAGACACCTGCTGGCATAGCACAGCGATCCAACATGATTTTCCTTCCAGCTGTAAGAAACAACATTTGGAAAACTGTTGCAATTAACAACTATTAACCCTAAACAGTGATGTGTATCAATGAAAAGCATGCAATATTTTTTGCTACCGAAGAAAATGCATTAGAGTACATGCCCCAGGCCAGATTCAAACTGGAAACGTTGTGTGTCAACGGTGGACGTCTCGATAGCACCGCTGGTCCAGTCAAAGGCTGTTTTGCACGTATACGTTGTAGAGAAATAAAAACAAATCTCAGAAATGCAGTACACTTTTTATTTAAGAATAGCATGCTTTGTAATAATAATAAAGTGTTATATGTGATGGTGTGTTCAGATGTTATCTGATTAGCCAATCAGCATCTGACCCAATCTTTATCAGGTCACATGATTTATACTCAGGCAGTCCAATTATTATCTGATACTATTAGAATTTGATACTTAGATACTATTAGAATTTGAAACGATGGTTATAATCTTAGTAAGCGTGTTACTTGGGTGGGTTCTAAATAAATTCTTGTATCTTTTTTAAAGCATTCATTTGATGTTTAGTTTATTTAATGCCAGCCATGTTCTATGCACTGTTGGGTCCAGTGATGCCACAATTCATTGCACTCCTATGCATGAACTGGTCTAATTGATCGCTATCTGCAGCGTTTGTATGTTTGGGCATTATCCTCTTGAGCGTCCATTCTGTCACCAGTGTCATCCAGCGACACATCATCCCTTCTAGTCATGTGCCCTGGCCAAAAGCCACTTTTATTTCTCATTTCAATATCAAATAAAATTTGACAAAACCACTCCATGTTACAATCAGTTATTTATTTAATATTTGCTGTCGTTGATTTTTTGTTCACCATTATTTAATTGGTAACATATCAAAAGCATCTTGACTTCTTGAAATAACTATACTTCTTCAGAGATTGCCTAACATCTTAATGTTTTGTTCACGTGGTATTTACGCTTGAGCCACTTGAAATTATTTTTGCATTCTCACATTTAATTGAGCATGGCATTCATTTCTACAGGTAACATTCTATGAGTTATTGCACTTGTATTCACTGTTTAAAGCCAAACGTTCGCTGTCTGCCTATTTAATCTAGCATCAACTTGGATAACAAAGCTTAATTGGATTTTTATTGTGTAAAACATGATCAGAATTGTATCTTTTCTAGAAATGTTTATGCAATGCATACTTATTTGTTCATGTTAATCGTGGCTGAATATGACACACTGCCCCTATTTTTGGAATGGTTCATTGTGGCTGTCTTTAAATCCCTGTGCATTTTTCAGATACTGAACCCTAATTGTTCTAGTCATTGCTCATATATCCCAGCATAATTTCTCCTGCTCGGCTTTGTGCTCTGAAATTAACCTTGTATCTACCTCTCTCATGTAGTTCATTTGTATGCGTTGTGCATGCACACCCCTGCCTTTTTCACTATGTAACTCCAGTAATGCTGCTACAAATGATGAATGAGGCAATGCAGGTGGATAAAGGAATTAGAATTGAACCTTGCAAGAAGAATTCTAAAATAAAATGGGTACTCTCGGCCACACCCATTAACCAGCATATAATAAAAACAGTGTTTGCAGATGCTGGGATAAATATTATGAACAGTTGTGAATATAATATACTCCTAAAAACAGAATGCTGTCCTCTGGTGACCTGTATAACAGTGTTGATTTTCCCTCCAACAATCCAATGCAGTCGTAATATTTTACACACTGCAAACCACCCCAAAAAGCAAACAAGGGAAAACTAATATCACATTTTTAATATTTCGCAGAATTTGTGAAGTATTTTTTTCTCCATTCACAATAATGATTGGTCTTAAAATTCCTGCGCAAAGTACATTTCATAATATTATGGTTTGTGAACAGTGATAGATTTGATTATGTATGTAATGTTCCATAAGAAGTGTGTGGGAAAATACCTCGTGGATTAATTACATTTGGGTATTTTTCTGCGCAGGACACAATGTCCTTGCCAAATTAAATGTTTCTGCCTGACTGTTTACATTGAGCATAGGGGATTGTAGATGTCTGCATCCGCAACATTGGATTAAGAGAAGTCTCTATTTACAATTAAATATGCATATATCTTTCAAAATGCCAGCCCTTGTGAGATTAGGTGAGATGACAACATTTTAAATAAAATGCTAGAACAGTGGATTAATTTTTATATCAATGTATTATAACAAATATGCACTATATCTCTATGTCATCACATAGAGACCAGATATATATGCATGATCTTGCATTACTATGTATATATTTTGAATATGTGAAGCTTTCAGCCTCAATTTGTGTTGCTGCAAGATGTACATTTTTTATATGACTCACAAATAATCTCTACACATTCATCAATAATACTGCATTTAAAGGGGAAAAACACTTGTACTAGGCATGGCCCTTCCTCATAGCAGAGAAGAGAGAGAGAAGAGGTTTTGGTGTAAACTGTATTATGGATTATATGCTCGTGTGTACTATAACAGTATATATAACTGTGATAAAGGTATACATTCGACTAGGTACGGTGCGAAAGACGTTCAACATACAAACACAAACACCTCAAACAGAAACAAAAATCACTACATGGAACTCCATTGCTTCACTGCAAAGATCAGTGCAATGGGCATGCCAAGAAAATGTTGCCCTGTGAAATCGGATTGCATGTTAACAAATTGTATGGAATCTAGTTGTGTTACTTATTTATCAATTTTCTCCATAATCAATGACATTATGCTTTACCATAATGTAAAAGGCCAACGGAGGTATGGTTAAACTGGGACTTAAGTGTAGCCATTGCATAATTTACACCCTCACAGTTTGATAAATTGTCACTATTTGAGGTCACGATTCAGTTCAATGATTATTTTTTTAACATCATGGTGAGAAAAGTGTCTCTCAAGTCACTATAGAGGTCGTGAGAACACATTTCACGTACGACAACGGTTTGTGGATGGGAAATAATTGATTCTTCACTGCAAGATATGATACGTGTATCACAAGTGTAAGAAACGATTGTATTCAATGAATCGGTGCATTTCTGCATACCCTACTTAAAATCATTCAGAGTAGCATTAGGCTCTTAACATGTTAACTGTATCTTACTGGCCTGGAATGATACCGAAATTGCAACAAGTTAATTATGAGACGGGCATGAACCCCTGGACACAATTGCACATAGCCCACACTCATACCTGGCTACCACAAATTTACACACGAAAACATTACGATGGAACACAACGTAAATATAATCATGCTCAGTATGGCATGCTCGATTAATCAGTACCACCTCCACAGCCACTGTGTTTAAGGGATGTATGATGATGTCGTGCTCCACCAAATGCCCTGTACAATATTTTTATGATTTGATACAATATCACATCTCACGATATGGCAATTAACACAATATCAGTTTCGCATAATGTTATAGTTGAATATCACGTTTGTTTTACTGTATTGTTATATTTCCAGTCCGAATGAAGATGTATGTACTTAAAAGCTCTTCAACTGACATTCACTGTCATAATTATTGCATTCATTGTAACTGGAAACCCAATAGCACTTAGACATAATTCAGTGAATAGCCTATGACTATAGTCTCGGCTTACTTTCCACTGTGGTACGGGAACATCTACATGTGTAAAGGGTAATATAGTTAATTATTTGGAGCTTAAATTGTTGTGCTTATTTCACTAATATTTTGTCATGAAAACGGTGTTAAAATATTCAATGAAGGATGCTATATTCAATTATCGTTGCCCTTGTATTGCACAATATATTGAGACTGCTCCTTATCCCGGCAACCCAAGTTAACTATGTTGGTCAGGTGAAAGCGCATATTTCATACGTCATGTTGTTGTTATTTTTATGGATTGTTTTCCATCCTTAGGTCACTTAAAAGTATGATTCGAATTACACTTTCATGAATTCTGTGTAGTTTTTCATGTATTTGTTTTCACAGTTGAAAGTTCACCCAACTTCCTGCTTCTTATACCCCATAGATACTGTATATATATTGTAAACATGGATCCTTATGCTTTCAATATCCATCTAATTTTACGACGTTGCTTTATGCATAATTTCGTACCACATGTCAATTTTATTTTACGACAGTAATCTATTTTATTATGAATACACAATTGGAAAAACAGCACGTATTATATTTAATGATAAATAACTGATGTTCACAATACTATACAGTACTGCATCTCCTATACAGCAGAAAACTACTTCCTGCTGCTCCTTTAGCCTTTGGCCTATTTTGGGATGCATTAATAATTGATTTTTTTACTGAAATCACAGACAAGTAGGATCTGTTTTATCAAAATCAATGTTTGCTTCAATTGAATTTAAGTATTCAAAGGGGGTTTACAATATCCCTGTTATATAAAAAGGCACTCTAATTAGAGCAATTAATTTCTTAATTTTTAATTCTCAAGAGAACCCCATTATGCTCACATGGGTAACCAGAGGTCAACAACCCAAGCCAGAACCCAATATTCATCTGGTTAACAAGTTCCTATATAATTACAACAGTTGCACACATTTACTGTAAAACAGATTTATAATCATTATGTGGACATTGTCAGGTAACTTATCACATCAATGCATGCACTCTGATTAGTTTAATTCCTTTTAATGTGTCTATATAATATCTGCAGTGTCAGAATAGTTAATAGTTTTAAGTTGAGGTGGAAATATTTATTCATGGTAAAAAAGTATGGTAACTTTCATCAAGACTGGGTACATTTATAGTCATAAAAGCCCCCTATTGAGTAGATTTCATATATTATCCATCAGCATAGAGTAGATTGGCATCTTATTATTGAACTCGATTTTAATAAAAGCAACAAATAATATTTATTCATAAAAGTTAAGATTCTTAAGTGGATGTGAAAACATCACATTTCTATTTAAGTGACAAAACATTTAAAATTTTACTATGAAAAGTAGCTGTGACCCAGGAGGCTAAAGTTGAGGTCGAGGCTGGGAGCCACGTGGCCAAGTTGAGACCAAAAGCCAAGAGCTGTTCAGGCCAAGGCCAGATCCTCTCGGCTGGCTGATGAGTTACAGCGAGCAAGACAATGCTGCTGTACGGAAACTACCGTACACTTTGAAATAACACTAATACGTTAACACCAATTCACCACACTATAATTTTTGGAAATCAATATTTGTATTAATTAACGTTAGCAATCATTTTTATTTGAATTCGTATGAAAGTTATAATTTTCAGAATTTACACGTGACTATTTTTAAACACCCAAGTCCTCAACGTCTTTGGATTGAGGGTACCTGAGAACATCTTCTTGAACCGGACTCGAGGCTAGGGGCTGGTTTAGAGGGCACAAGCAAACACATTCAAACCTTGTCACTTTCACTTTGGGTCTACTTATTTATCATTTATTTGGCTGCAGACAACTAAGTTCAACAACAAAAAACATAGAATTATCAAATAAGTTTGCTTCTATCATTGGTTAGTATTATTGTATGCTTCTTGTTATAATTATATTATTTTCATCACTGTTATTATTTGTACATTAAAAATGATTGTGTAACTAATGTGGTATTGAAATGAACTGAACATTTAATGGCAATAGATGCTAATGGAAAATAATAACCCTAGCATCTGAAACCAAGCTCAAGCATTTACAAGAAACTTTAATGAAATTTAAATGGAAAAAATACAATCTCATATTGAAAAACGAAGTTAATAAAAAAAATTAATGCTTTTAGATATTAAAGTATATGCTAGCAGAAGGTAAATTCATATGCGTTAAAAGTTATTGGTCTACATATTGTAGACAGCGTGACAATATATATCAATGAGTGTTGTGTATAAACTCATATTTTAAATGCTGTACTAAAAACTTGGTTGTTTGTTGAGCCATTCAAAACCATAATAGCCTATAATAACCATAAATAATGTATAGGCTGGAAATGCTGAAATGCAAAATACCCTCCCCTCTTACCTGGATGACACAGCCCAAAGCCCTTTGGAAGCCAGTGTAGATTGATACAAGCAAGTGTGCCTGTTTATCTTTATAATAATATTACATATATTATATTTTAGACCTGTAAAAACGTGAATATAAGACGTGTACATTAATAGAAGTGAGTACAGTATGTAATTCGCCCCGATTAGTCTAGTTTTGCAAATAAACATATCCATGCCATCACACATACTCTTAGGTCTTTTCGGTAAAGTCACATAGGTAAAAAATAAAATTACTAAAAGTAATAATAGAAATAAAATAAAATAATAAATCACGACGTTTCAGAGGCAACACAAGTCTCCGTCATCAGGTGGGACCGTCACAGCTAAAATTACTGCATCAAGTGAGGCAACATTCCAAGAGACCAGCCCTTAAATACAAGTTAAGGGGGGAGGGGCTTATCTGAATGTGGTAACCAGGGAATAGAACGTGGGGGTGGTGGGCGGGGCTACAAGAGAAATTGGCCAACGTCGTCAATGTGCAAGAGAACAATCGGTGTACCTCGACCTAAACCGGTGTTGGTGGAGAATCCAAATACAGAAAAGCAGTACTGTTAAACGCTGGGGATGTCAACACTCGGTAAAGTAGAAAAGTACCTGTCAAATAAGATGGTACAAATATGTGTAGTTAAACCTTTTTTGCATGGTTAATAACATCTTTCCAATGATTAGTCAGTTTGTACCCATTATCACGGTTGAAGTCATGTCTGTGTTTGTAAATCTGGATGGCTTCGTGTACAAACCTTTGATGGTAGCCAGAGGGTTTGCAGAGCACCTTGGTCTCGGAAAAAACAATATCATGAGAGCCCACAGCATTGTAGCAATGATCGGCAACGGCGGAAGGCTCAATTTTGCCGTGTTTCAGATCTGACTTGTGCTCGCGGACACGATCAGAGACATGCCGTTTCGTTTCCCCAATGTAACAATCACCACAACTGCAACTCAGTTTATAGACTCCAGGGTATTGCAAGTCAGGGATGACATCCTTCACAGATGGAATTAGATCACGGATTTTATGTACTGTACTGAATCGGACTTGGATCTTATGTTTGTTTAGAATTTTGGAGATCTTTTTGGTCATGCCTGCTATGTATGGCAACGTGATAGTTTTGATCAGAGTTTCAAGTGGCTGTTTCTGTATGGTGGGAGAAACAGCTTGGCGGATGGTACGATCAGAGTATCCGTTCATCCTGAGGGCCCGATGTACATGTCTTAATTCACTGACCAGGTGGTGTTGGTCAGACATGCCATGAGCTCTGTGGTATAGCGTTTTGATGAGAGAATTATTTTGAGATGGGTGGTGGTGGTTTTCTACTTTACAGAGTGTTGACATCCCCAGCGTTTAACAGTACTGCTTTTCTGTATTTGGATTCTCAACCAACACCGGTTTAGGTCGAGGTACACCGATTGGTCTCTTGCACATTGACGACGTTGGCCAATTTCTCTTGTAGCCCCGCCCACCACCCCCACGTTCCATTCCCTGGTTACCACATTCAGATAAGCCCCTCCCCCCTTAACTTGTATTTAAGGGCTGGTTTCTTGGAATTTTGCCTCACTTGATGCAGTAATTTTTGCTGTGCCGGTCCCACCTGTTGACGGAGACTTGTGTTGCCTCCGAAACGTCGTGATTTATTATTTGATTGTATTTCTATTATTACTTTTAGTAATTTTATTTTTTACCTATGTGACTTTACCGCAAAAACCTAAGAGTATGAATCCTTGCAGTCACGAAAGCTTCAAATCTAGAATGCCATCACACATTGAAACAATTGTTCTATTCTGTATGTGTTATATCCAAGGCTACCCATATGACCATATCTATCTAATCGTAGCACTATCGTGTGTGCAACAAGACAATTATGAACGGTGATTTTGAACAATTAATGATGGAATTAATTGCTTCAGTAGTGTGCAACTTTGTTACAAAACAGAAGCAACAAAGTCACATTTACATAAAAATTAGATGTGCAACATTTGAAAAACTCAATGTGAATTGCAGTAAAGGTGTGCCCTTTAACTTTGGGTTTAATTGCACAAAGCATTATTATTTGTCATACCTATTACATTTATATTATTTCAAGACTGACATGTCATCATGGCCAATGTCATTGATTCCACCACATTTACTTCGCATTTTTTACTTTTGTATTTTCTTATTTACATGAGGTAAACAAAACAAGGTCATCATGAACATTCATGGATTTGGGATGCATTTCATTTTTCCGTCACAGGCAGACGTTCCACAGTTGTGACTCTACACAATTAACGTACCAATTTTTGTGCCCATCCTGTCATCCATCCCACACTCTAACTGCCAAAAAATAGGCATTAAGCCAGTCTGTCTTAAAAATACAGTATTTTATCATATCCAACACACAATAACAGGCATATTGCCTTTTTAAACATAAGGCATTTTTATGTGAATTGTCATAGGGAACACGGGTTGCAGATGCCTTCGGGATGTATGCTTTCTGATTGCACAGCGTGAACTGTGTTTTAAAATTTAGCTGGTGCCATTTAGATTATTCACTTTGTGCCAAAACTTGGCAGGCATATACCCTTCACAACCCTTCAGCTGCTGAGAGCATAATTTCAGGGGCTTTGCTTCAGTTATTTTTGGTACTTGGCCGATTGTAAGGATAATGACTTCATCCAGATCAAAGCCCACCAGCAATTAACGTATATCTCAGAATTTGTCTTCTTGCATAATGGTGGTCTTTGTGTTGTTGCAATCTGCATTGCGTCTACTTTTTTGGTATGTCTTTGTACATTTTACATAAAAGCGCATGTTATTTATAAATAACAATAATACTATTACGATATTATTTGGGTATTTCGGTAAAGTCACGTAGATAGGTTAAAAGAAAATAACAAAATAACAAAGCTACGACGTTTCGATCGCAACTAACACCGCCACCTCACGCGCCATCCTCGAGGTTGCTGTTCAGCGATCTCCATTAACATAATAATCTCTCACATTAACATAGCCACCCTTGCGTGCTCGCCGTGGAGGATGCTGGATGATCTGCCATTAACACGCTAATCTCTTACATTAACATAGCCACCTCGGTGCGCTCGTCGTAGAGGATGCTTGGTGATCTTACATTAACATGCAAATTTTTCCCTGGCAGCCCTTTGATTGGTGGAAAACCCACCACTGCCGCAGTCGCTGCCCACCACTTACATTAACATTAGCTGCCCCGCCCATGCTGCTGACATTTGGGCTACCCCCATTTCAAACCTTTATAAACAGTTGCCTTTTGAAGCTAACCCCCCTTTTCCTGATGACGACCGCTTGTGTTTCAATCGAAATGTCGTAGTTTTTTGTTATTATTTATTTTCATTGAACCTATCTACATGAGTTTACCGATAGACCCAAAGAATATGAATTCCTGCAGTCACGAAAGCTTTAAGTCAAGATTTAACAATAATACGCATAATAGCTTATAATATTGCTGTGTCAATCCACTGTGGGATGTTGGCATCTTCACGCCATTGCTGTTATTGAAGTGAGTTGTTAAACGAGTGTGAGTTGATAAATTGGGGATGAGGGTGGACTAATTTCGATATTAATTTCCACTACTGTTAGCCTTGGTGAGGAATTTAACACACAAAATCAAACTCAGGTACCAGTTTAATTGGGCTACCACTCCGATTTACCTTGTTTGATATCGGGATGTTTTTCCATAAATGGAGGACTGTATTGCTTTTAATGCATCTTCGTCACTTGTATTAACGATGTTTGACGTATATCTCTTATGCTGATTTTTTTTCCGTTAGATGTGTTATGCAGTAACTATGTCACGCTGATCTATTCGTTGAAGGTTTATGATTTGGCAAGTGCCCAGATATTTTTAACATTTCCCAGTAAATTTTGATTAATTTTCTCTTCTATCAGAATGACCAAATACTTTTACTGTGCAACTGTGGTGGCCGACGTCCACCCCACTGCCCTCGCTGGGCAGGCGGGGCGCAACGTGTGCCCCTTCCACTCCCTCCTCCACCGCGTCAATTGGCTCCCGCCAGGCCCCTGCCGACAGGATGATCGCCCCCCCCCCCGTGCTAGCGCCCTCTCTGAGAGACATGGCTAAACTGCTGGCTCATTGCCGCACGGAGTTAACCCACACTCGCCCGTGTACACGACCACTTACTCCAATGCGGCGCACAGCTGCACGACCGCACCCACACCTGGGAGCGATTTCCTCTTAACCGCACACACTGTGGCTCCGCGTTCACTCCTCTCCCAACGCGTCGCTCCACATGCACTCGCTTCTCATAAAAATCACCGACACCACACCGATGCTCTGTGCTAACTTTTATTCACGGCGCAAATACACACTACCTGGAGGAATATTTTGTGAGAAGAGCCTAGCCTACTGCTGCCTAAGTGCCCAGTCACTCAAACATCCTACCATGTACCTCGAAGCTGTACTCACGGCATTGCAAAGACGCAGTGAGAGTCGGAGAGAAGGACGAGAGAAAACTTTACCTATCACTGCCTCGTAGCAGCACTCGCTGGCATCACATGGATGCTGCGAGCGGCTCAATGAGGCAGGATGGCAGGGAGTGGGTCTTGGCGGCCCAGAGGTTGAAGACAAGAGAGCCAAAATCGTCCTGGTTACTCTTTTTATTCCCTTAACTTCAAGGGCCGGAGGTGACGTCGTACCACGTGGCCAATCGTGCGTTTACCTATGCCATCCTTCACTTGTACCTTCTCTTGCATGGCCTATTATCCTAACTTCAAATGCCCGGGGTTCCATTGTTCCGCGCAACCAATTGTGCGCCTACCTATGGTCGTATGCCCACTTGCACCCTCTACATGGAGTGCCGCGGGCCAATTGTGCGCCTACCTCTGAATACCACTCACTTGGACCTTGTGCCACGGAGAGTGCTGCTGCTCCGCTCACCCATTGTTCTCCCGTGCTAATTAATTCTGGCCTCCTCGTCTGCACTTCTTGCCTAATATTCCACCTTCAGCCTCTCCAAATGTCGTGAATGACTCATTGCTGGCCCAGTGAACCTTTTTGCGCCCATACAATTTTAAGCCAACTCAGGAGCACCGCATTGTCATTTGTCCTGCGGGGGTCGGCCAATCTCCTGGCACCGGGAAACCATGGGACTTTCCTCCTAGGGACCCTTCGGATGAAAACCCATTGCGCCAGGCGATCCCCAGCCTGGAGAATACGTGTGTGCGCTGCATGTGGGTGCTCAGTGTGTGTGCTCAGCGTAGGGCCAGGGGGGGAGTCGCGGCGCTGGCAGAGTTGCTCCGTGGCCGTGGCACCACACAACCTTTGATATGTGCAACTGTGAACAACCATTTTTAAAAATATTTTAGGCAGGAATTGGCAGGAAATTCGTTTTCAAATTTAGACCCCTGGAAGATTTGGTCCCCCCCCAATGTTGACTCCATGGCACGGCCTTGTACTGTACTGTATTCATGATGTGATATTAACTTTCTATATGTGTCACATTGCAAAGTGCTAAGGCTATGTGGATGCTCTCATACATGTATTGTTTTAATTATTTTTAGGACGTTGCATAGCTTTCTTTAATCGTTGAACTCATTGATCTTGAGTCCACCTTTGTAGCCTTCTTAATTTAGTTCTGCAATATTCTGTAATATATTTAAATCAGTCGAAATAATGACTGTGTCATCAGAACATTTGAGATTGTTAATACTTTATCTATAAACGTGTATCCCTTTATTTATCCAATCCAATGTTTAGAGCACATCTGTTTCTTTGAATACATTCAGCGAAAGTGTATTTACTTCCTCTACTCTCGTTCTGATGTGTTATTTGCAATTTCAAGAAATCCTGGCATCGCCATGACACCCTTATAACTTATTATTATTTCAACATATGCTTATTTAGGCCTTGATTTGTGAGAGCTCATATAACTGCAATGAGAACATGTTGGAGTGCTTTTGGGAAATTGAACAAAAACAACCTAAAATCTAAATACCATTGTGCCTGAAAAA
Organism: Lampetra fluviatilis; assembly: GCF_964198595.1. Classification (NCBI taxonomy): domain Eukaryota; kingdom Metazoa; phylum Chordata; class Hyperoartia; order Petromyzontiformes; family Petromyzontidae; genus Lampetra; species Lampetra fluviatilis. Next base: position 10,920,964 of record NC_136280.1, read on the forward strand.
CATTTTCAATCAAACATAGAAACTGACAAAGAAAATGGAACAAAACGCAAAAAAGTGCTCAACAAAGCATGGAGATGTGCGTGCGTGAAATTTAATTGAGAGACAGAAAGGAAAACAGATAGAATTGAGATGGTATGCAGGCCAAAGACATAATTTTGACTGTTCACAAAACTATTTGGGCTTAGGTAGGACACGTCACTGGAAGGGATTATGACCAATGCATGAGACTGGTAATGGAATAGCAGCAAAACAGAGAACATGCCCAAGAGAATGACTGTCATGGAGATGGAGTCATAGGATCAGCTCATGTGCAGGAGAGATATGGATTGTGACATCACAAGAGTTTTTGGGAGAGCAGGACTGTCATGCTGAAATTACAATTGATTTGAATGGGATCATCACAGGAATTCTGCAACAGAAGCTTTGTGCAATAGAATGGTATTCTATTTTGAAAATAGCTTAGCGAAGCTTAACTGTGTTTAGTTTCGCTTGGCTATACTTAGCCAGGTGAAGAAGCATTGCCAATTCTGGCTTGCCATAATTGCCATTGAATTGCACTTCCCAGTATACTGAATTGGCTTGATTTCAACCCGATTCTGGCATGGCCTTCAGATAAAACGAGAAGACCCATGGAGCCGGAATTGCCAAGTTGAGGCCGGCCTGGGCACGATCATTACCCCTGCCCATGCACAGTCAGGAAAAATGGAGCATGTGTGTATAGCCAAGGCTATATATATGTATACATGGCTACCCTGTGTATATGCTAGGCTACGCACTTAATTACTCCAAGAACAGCCTGGGATCACCCTATCTGGCCTGCAATGGGCCCTTCTGTATTGCCCAAATGTCATGCCACGGCGGTGAGGTGTTAACTACCTCACCTGGTATACATGAGGTCGTGGGTTCGATCCCAACCCTGACGGCATCGTCTATATTTGGAGACTGCATGTCTCTCTCCCCATAGCTGCGTGGATTTTTCTGCGGGTCCTCCAATTTTTTCCTCCACATTTAGGAATTGTTGTCCTTCCCCCACACCCCTGATTAGCAGGGTTGGCTATGTACGGTGCGAAAGAAGTTCAACATGCATACATACATACATGGTGGCATTTGGATAGAATTGGGGCAATTCTGCCTAATGGGCATTGGCCATACAATACATCTCAATGGTGATTCTGCAAGAATGGCCAAGTCCCATGCATCATCTTTTTTTGGTGAAAGTCTGTACTGGACTGCCCCCATAGTCCACACTATCATGTTGATCCTGTGATCCCATGAAGAATTGCATTGATTCTAAGAGTTGAATTGTGATTCCTAGCTAGTAATTCTGAAAATTTCTGTAAAAAAAAATGTCGTCCTCATGTAAAATGAGTGTCTGAAAATGCCAAAATAAACAGCCCATGTCAGCAGCAAATAATGTGCACTGGTGAGTCATAAAATGTCGTTGGGCTTTATATGTTCAAGACATTGCTTGTGGCTTGTTTTTAATAAAGTCAACATGTAAATAAATATATGATAACACATTTTAAAAGAAGAAAACATCCACCACCAAGGCATTCTTCATTGAAAATATACTTTGTGGTGACATTATAATTTAGCGCTGCAAGTTCATTTGCATTGGTTTCTTTTATGTGAGAGTATGGCTGTATTAAATTACTTGATTTAGTGCTCATGCATAGATGCAACACTGTGCTGTAGCATTAACATGATAAGTCCTCCTCCACTTAGACACTATGCTGGCCAAAATCCATATGGATTCTCACAATCTCTGTCACAGGATAGGGTTATTATAAAGTACACGTGCCAGTATTATGAGGCTATTGGAGGCCATATGACACAATATGTCAGTCTCCTTTAACTATTTGTTTTCAATGGATGTGTAATTACTTGCATGGAATATGAAAGCAACAGCACAACTCTTGGATGAAAGGCTGTCCATTACTTTTTGAGATCTAATTTCCTTCTACAATAGAGAGATATCATTTATCCTCTGAATATTGGACATGGTATCAAGCCCTTGTTACACAATACAATATACATTTTTTTAAATAATGTGTTTTGTCTATATATATGGCTGGGGTGGCATTGTGGCTATACTGCTCAACTCACAATCAGGAAGTTGCGTGTTAAAATTGTAATTGTTAGTCCACTCAGCCCATCTTCTGTCCAGGGTTGATAATTATATATAATGTAAATACCCCTTTGTGAGAAGGCAGGACTGATTGTCATACGAATACTCCAGCCAAAACATTCCAAACTGGCTCCGATCTGCTCATGTAGATAACAATGGTATGGTAGAATGTTCTTATATGTATTGCCTTTAGTAGAGAACCATCTCAAATAATTTCCTGAAAAAAAATACATTATACAAATATCTGCCTGGCAAAGCCATTTTATAAGGATGGCATTTTAGTTCTCATCTACTCATTAGAGTTATTCTGATGTCACAAGGTCATCCAAAGTCACAAAGTATAGCTGACGAAAACCTTTTTATTCTGACCTTTGGTATAACAAGTCTACAAGTTGTGGTTGAGTGCAATGTCTGTATTGTCGTATAAATAGTAAACAGTATGGGTGGAATGATTCACATCCTCAGAGATTCGATTGTCATGATTGAAGGTGGTGATTCCATTAAATCATAATCAATTCTTCTTGGGGTGACTGGGTAGCTGTGAGGTCAGAGTGCTAAGCAGGTACTGCTGAGATGGTGGGTTCGAATTCAGGTAGTTATCTTTGATTAAACTGGGTTCTCAATTGTAGTCAGTCACCAAGGATTGCAAAAAAAAACATCACAGTAATTTGATTCTGAACTTCATTTGGATAAATTCCAGCTTCGAGAATTAAATATCCGTTTGACTGTCATGTGACAAACGTTGTTTGCAAATGCAGAGCAGGTAGGAAACTGTAATTGAAGAGATCTCAGAGCTAGCTCTGTGATATCCTCTTGCGTGGGCCGTTCTCTAACACGATGTGATATACTGCTCTGTAAGACATTCGAATATATAATTATTAATTGAAGAATAGGACGTATGTATTATGACTTATTGAGTCTCCTAAAGTTCCTGCTATAAATAGGAGCCACGGGTAATAGGATCACAGGTAAGAGAAGTTTCCCTGTATCCGGAATTTATTGGCTTTTAATAACATCCGATCTAACCCAAAAAAACTTTTATTATGAATTTGCTTTGAGATCTATTTATTTTCTCAGAAGAACGACTACCAGTGGGGCCAGAAATCTCATGGGTAAGTGTTTGGAAGAATCCTTATGGTCTTTACAGAGTTTGAATGTACCGAAGGGATCGTGTTGACATCTGCCTATGGAAATCAGATGTAATTTAAGCTGTAAAATGTGGCATGCTTTATGCATGTTGAACTTCTTGTGCACCATATGTAGCCAACTGTAATAATCGGAGGTGTGGGGGAAGGATAGCAAACTAAATACAAGAGTGATGTGTGTGTGGAGGCACTAAGGATGTGGTGGGGGGGTGCTAATATCTTGGCCAGCTAAGTGTCATCTCAATCTGTCCCTCCTATGTACTGTGCCAGCTTGGTATTAGGTGCCTTCTAACAATAATTCGACCTATGTCCTGTGATCCTGAACTGGATATATTTTTATTTGTGTGTGTATGTATGTGTATTGAGGGTCAGTCACAAGGTTACGAGTGTGCATTTTTTCGTAAAGCAATCACACCATAAATGCTCGATGTGAAAGCGTAGGAATGCCCAATCAAGCAAGTAGTCTCCACACCAAGTACACATGCAATCAACATGCATACGATTAAGTGTACACAAATCCAATATGGTTATAAAATGTATAATAAGCTTAATCAGCTGGCATGCATAAAGCATTTATAATACATTGGACCTCTAACTTCTTTATAATGTGTTCATAAATTATCATTACCTACAGGGTAAGGTGAACTCCTCTTAAATTACCTAAAAAGGCCAGATTTTTCTTTCCACTTTGCCAGCCTCAGTCATCGCCAATACACTTAACTGAATGATTAATGCATTGCCATACTGTTCTTATTAATTGGAGTGGACATGCCTCGTGTTGGCAAACTGAATGGAAAAAAACACGCTGGCTCATTTGTCATTTTCAGCGTGAGGTTTTGTGGAGTCTAAACCAGGTACCACTTCTATGTATCGTGAGAACTTGGATGCTAGCCAGATACCCCTGCACAGTTTATAGCACCACACACCATGTGTAGGCAATCTTATTCTTGATCTGGATTTCACGTGATTCTATCTTTGTGGGCTCACGACTCCATTCAAGGAAAGGACATGGAAACCCACTTTCCTTTTGTTCAGATTAATGCAGTCTATGCTGGTGGTGGGTACAGGTGAAATGTTTGCTATAGAAAAGCGACAGGTTCAATTTACACACATCTCATTATTTAGCAGATTATTTAATGTATATGAATAGGATAATAATTATTTTTTCGTATGGTACTGTAATAACGCTTATGACTCGTTCACACCGGAGTTGGAGGCACACTTGTTTATTTAACACCACACGTTGTGACATACACACTGAGGGGGTATCGGCCCCCTCACCCGTCTATCTGAGGACACACCTCTAGGCTAACCCTAGCCTGCCTCTGAGTCCTCCTCTAATGGGCTAGGGGAGGCTATCTTGGCCCGACACTGGTCAGTCGGGCCCGGTACCCAGAGTCCAGACCAGCACTGGCTCTGGCTCTGGTACCACGCCACTGGCTCGAGCCTGCGCGGTCCTGATAAGGACGGCGTGCCAGGGGGAGACCAGGGCTCTATCTAGGACGTCTTCCGTCTCCTCTTCTTAGCTAACACAACACTCCCGAGCCCCTCGATACATTCCCCTTTTATACCCAACCCCTCCCTGAGGGGTGGGGCCCCGGGGGATCATAATGACCGAATCGACCCCCCAGGGTGTCTGGCGCGGACGTCGCAGAGGGCACCTGCTCGTGCACACATGTAGCCCCGCCTACTGTGTTTGTTTACCATAGGCTGCCATGCATAACGGGCTCTCTCTCTAACACCCCTACATCACTCCCCCCCGCATAGCATGCAGCCGTCCCGGCTGCCAACATACAAAAATTTGACAATAAAGGTGCCTTCACCCCCTGACCGCGCGTGTGCCTCACTATTTTTGAACAATAACAGGAACCAGAACAAGAACGCAACAGCAAGATGAGAAAACAACCCGTCGCACCCCCCCCGAATAAATACGAATTCCGTAAAAAAAAACAGCCTATATACAATCAGCAGGGAACCCACCACGCACACACAACACACGGTGAAGCCAACATATGTACATCCGAGGAGTGGGGAACACACCACCCACACAACATCCAATGAACACAACAGCTATGTACACATTTTCCGGCCTCACAACAGTTTGCGCATTTTAGCGCGCGTCCTTGCAGCGGGCCCCTCACACGGGGTAACCGCGTGTGGCGGACCATCAGGTGGCAATTGTCCGTCTTGGGGTGAGCATTCATCCGACTCCGCGTGACCCTCGGTATCCGCAGGAGGGGTGATTGGGCGTGAGCCCGTCACTCCTGATGCACCTGAAGGTGGCACAGCCGGCAAGGCATTAGGTGAGAGCGACGGAGACGGACCCAGCGAGTCGGCCGACCCCCCACATGCTTGGCCACGCGCGTGTGAAGTGTGATTGTGTACCGCAGAGAAGGGTTTTAACCTAGAGGGGTGCACGAACCATCGCCGCTTCCCCCACTTGATGCGCACGCACTGCGGTCGTAACACCTCCACCACTTCCACAGGGCCCCGCCACGGCCGCACCAGTTTAGAGGAGGTTGCCAGTGGCACCTGGGGGCAGTGCAGCCATGCCTTGTCCCCCGGCTTCCACTGCAGCATGTGCGCTCGACTCAATCTGAGGCGCTCATTCGCCTTCTGACGGAGGTCAGAGTTTTGCATTGCAGCATCCCGTGCCTCGGTCAATTTGTCCAGATTAAATTTAACGTGGTCAGCCAGATTAGTTTTTCCCTGCGGCACGGGGATCTGCAACTGGGCACGAACAGGCGGGTCTGGTTCTCGGCCGTACATGAGGTAAAAGGGAGAAAACCCCGTAGCTGCATGGGGTGCCATCCGGTACGCCGCCAAGACCCCCTGAATTTGTAGGTCCCAATCCGTTTGCGAGTCCGAAACTTGTTGTGATAACATGGACGTGATGGTGCGATGCAACCGTTCGACCATCCCGTCAGTTTGTGGGTGATATGGGGAGGTCCGAATTTTCTTTGTGCCCAGGAGATCACAGACTTGTCTGAGTAGTTTACCGGAAAAATTTCTGCCCTGGTCGGTCAGCAGCCTCTCCGGAGCACCTTTGTCCAGGACATAACCCTGAACAAAGGCCTCCACGATGGCTGCTGCCGACTGGTTGGCCAGAGGCCAGGCCATAGGCCAGCGTGTAAAATACTCGACACCAGTCAACAAATATCTATTCCCCCTGGGGGTGGCGGGGAATGGTCCCAAAATGTCCAGAGCGACCAGCTCGTTTATCCTGGACACTTTGATCGATTGCAAGGGCGGGTTAGACTCCCGTGCCGGCGGTTTGCGTTGTGCACATCGAGGGCATGATCCCAACAAATCCCCAACATCCCTCGTCATGCCAGGCCAATAAAAATCAAGTTGCAGCAAGGCGAGAGTCTTTTGGGTCCCCAGGTGTAGGAGGCGCTCATGAGCGGCCCATACCACCCTGCCCCGCAACCCAGTAGGGACCACCAGCCGATGTCGACGCGACTTCCCGTCCCAATGCATCAGCAGGCCTTGGCACATTTCCCATGCGTCGGAACCACCTCTTTTTCCCCCCGCCGCACCGCCAACGCGACGTCGCCACCCGAGGAGGGACACATCCTCCATCTGGAGGCGCCCCCAGTCAATGACGGGCAACCCCAACAGGGAATCTTTGCCCTGTTGTTCGATCGAATTAGTAACTACTGTATCGTCGTCGTTGGCGGCCGCCAAGACAGGAACCGATGTGTCCCCTGGAGGTCTGCAACGTCCAGACCCCAGGAGGCATGCACACTCGGAGGTGGTTGGCAAGCGCGACAGAGCGTCCGCGTTGGTGTGGCGAACGCCCTTACGGTATGTGGTTTGGAAATCGTAATCCTGGAGGACCTCCAACCATCGGGACAATTGTCCCGATGGCTGTTGAACCCTCAGGGCGTACTGCAGTGCCGCATGATCTGTGCGGACGGTGAAATGCCGACCGTACAGATATGGGCGATACTGTTGGATGAAATGGACAATTGCCAACAGTTCCCTACGGGTGACACAATATCGTTGCTCCGCTGGAGACAACACCCGACTGCCGTACGCAACCACACGTTCCACGCCGTCAACCACCTGGGAGAGCACGCCCCCAATACCCGTGTTGCTCGCATCGGTGTCGAGCAAGAATGGTTTTGAAAAATCAGGGTAAATCAGGGGAGGAGCGTTTACCAAAGCGTCCCGAAGGGAGCAAAAAGCAGCTTCCTCCTCCTGACCCCAGCAGAACCGAACCCCTTTTGATGTTAAAGCGTGTAGGGGTTTTGCTATAGTCGCAAAATTAGCGACGAAGCGTCTATAATACGACGCAAACCCAATAAAACTCCTAACCTCTCCCACTGAGGTGGGAGTCGGCCAGGAGCTTACACACTGCGTTTTGGCGGGATCGGTAGAAATACCTGAGCGTCCCACGATGTGCCCCAAATAACGCACGACTCGCGTAACAAATGGCATTTTTGGGGCTTAAATTTCAAATTAGCAGCCCGCATCTTTAGGAAAACCGCCCGCAACCTCTGGAGATGTTCATCAAAAGTTTTGCCAAAGACAATAACGTCATCCAAATAAATCAGGCACGACTCCCATTGCAATCCAGCCAAAACCAATTCCATCAACCGCTGGAAAGTTGCCGGCGCTGAGTGTAAGCCCATCGGCAACCGGTTGAATTGAAACAGGCCGTGCGGAGTACGGAAAGCAGTTTTAGGCTTTGAATCATCGTCCAGAGGAAGCTGCCAGAATCCCGAAAGTAAGTCCAATGTGGAGAAGAATCGCGCTCCCGCCAAGGCGTCAAGCGATTCGTCCATCCGTGGGAGCGGGTATGCGTCGGCAACCGTAATTTTGTTAAGGCGCCGAAAGTCAACGCAAAACCGCAACGAACCGTCCTGCTTCTTAACCAGGACGATCGGCGCTCCCCAAGGGCTGTTGGAGGGAGAAATGATGTCGGCGGCTAGCATGTCATCAACAGCCGATTTGACATGGTCCTTTTCGGCGGGACTCAACCGAAAAGGATTCTGGCGTATTGGCGCGCTGTCACCCGTATCAATATGGTGACGCAGCAGATTAGTGCAGCCCAAATCGTATTTATCCCGACTGAAAACGTCGGAAAATTCCCTTAGTAGTGTCTTAAGACGTTGACGCTCTAAATTTGACAGGTCCGTCGATCCCGCACAAAGCGCCTCGAGCCACCCTTCATCGCTGTCCGAATGTGGTCGCGGTGCAGGGACAGCGCCGACATGACTCGCGACGGGTTCCTCACAGGGCACCGGCGTTGCGTGAGCAAGCACGGTCCCCTGTGGGACCACCACCGTCTGCGAGCCCACATTGAGGACCGCGATGAAGGGTTCTCCTTCCCCTCTCACTATGGTCTGGGCCGGGAGTAAATCAGGTCCACTGACCCCGGCCCTAGACGGTCCCAACAGAACCCCTTGAGCCCCAATGCCCTTAGCGAAGGGCCGCCGAAGTTTCAAGGGAATCAACATTTGCGCCCCCGGAGGAACGCGCACCGTTCTATCTACGAACGCCGGCACCGTCGCGAACGCCGTCCGGCTCGTAGCGGGGGATGGCAGAAACGCCATGCGTCGGCCCGATGGGAGCTCAATGCATCCCTGGTCGATTAATATCCTAATCGGCATTTTGGCCAGGAAGTCCGTCCCCAGCAGGCACGGAACCGCCAGCGAGGAGGAAACAAAAATCGGCCCAGACAATTTAATATCCCCGACACAAATTTGGGCACGAATTTGTCCGATGATGCCAAGTGAACCCCCGTTAGCAGCAAAGAATGGCACGTTAACAGGCATCAAAGGACGGCTTTGGGCAGGGAGAATGTTATAAATCAACTCCGAAATAATGGTCGCCGATGCTCCTGTATCGACCAGGATGCGCACCTCGACCCCATCGATGTGGCCCACAACGGCCGACGACCCTGACGACGCGGCTACAACCCGATGGGCCAACACGGACCACTGGCTGGGTTCAATCTGAGTACCCAGAGCGGTGCGTGTTGGTGCCATGGTACGCGATATTGGCCCCCCCTTCGCTGCGGTGTTTGAGTGTGTGACGGGCGTGTGCGTGGGCCAAGCATGAGGGGTGCCGCGACTCGCCGGATTATGATGGTGGAGCTTGTGACGAGGGCCAGCGTCCCGTTGAGGTGTCGTCCTGCGCTGCCCAGGAGAGCGGCACCCCGAGGCGACGTGGCCCCGGATGCCGCAGTTGTAACAGCGTGGAAGCGCTGGTGACGACGATGGATGTTGTAGACGGCTTGAACCGGCCCGGTCCTCCCGTACTCCCGCTCCATGCTGCCGTTGATGGTCGATGGCGCAAACCTCTTCCGCCGGGAGGGTGGCTGCAGCGACGGCACGCCCGCTCGCCGCCTTGCTGGCCTTCCGTCGTTGAGAGGACAGGTTTGCGTGGAGAAGACGGGCCGCTTGGAGGGAGCACATCTCTGCATCGTCCTGTGCGACAATGACGATGTCTAAGTCGTCCGCCAGCAAAAGTATCTTCTCTGTCACCATGGCGTCGACACCCTCGTCATCCATTCGTGGAAAGGCCTCCTTCGCCAGTGCCAGGAGGCTTGTGCGGTACGCCAGGGGCGACTCCTTCGTCCCTCGCTGGCGATCGTAAAAGAGTTGGCGACAGTCCGATGGTGGACCATATACCGCCGACAGCACCTGCATCGCCTTCCGCAGCGTGGAGCGCCTCTCCTTCGAAGCCGATGTTAGAGTGGCGAGGGCGTCGCTGTCGAGAAGTGCTGGCAGCGCGCGGAGAGCCTCGGCGTCTGTCCACTGTGCCATCTCCTGGTGAGCGAGGAAGCGCCGCTGGAAGCCGCCCCAGTCGCCATCCTCGCCCACAAATTCCTTGAGTGGAGGTAGCCGCTGATGTAAGGCAGCGGCTGCAGAGGAAGAACGCACTCCCTCGTCCGCCTCACTCAAGTCAGCGTCGGCACGAACCAGCGATGGCATCGCCGGTCGCACCCGTGGTGACGTTCCGCCCGTTGGTGGTGACGCGGCAGGTACTGTACTCCCGCCGTTGGACGCGATGCTTAGAGCGGCCACGCCCTCAGCAGCAGCTGCGGCGATGGCGGGAGTTTCAAAATGTTGCTCCGTGGAAATGGCGGGAAGGCGCTGTGATCGTCGGCTGCCGTTGCCCCGTGGCGGTCCCGCAGCCCCCAGCTGCGTGATGGTGTCGAGCATGGCGGCTGCGGCGTACAGCAGCTCGGTCAGCTTCGCGTGCGCCTCCCTCAGCCCCTCCATCGACGGCTCCCCTTCCTCCAGCTGCTGTGGCGTGGATGCGCCCAGCCCCGGCTGGTCGATGGCATCTTCAGCCGTCTCGGGCCCTCCGACTGCAGTGGTGTCTTCTGCCTCTGGTACCCCGACTCGAGTCGTCCGGCGTGTATCCATGTTCGTACTTTGTTTCACTTCTGACGCCAGATGTAATAACGCTTATGACTCGTTCACACCGGAGTTGGAGGCACACTTGTTTATTTAACACCACACGTTGTGACATACACACTGAGGGGGTATCGGCCCCCTCACCCGTCTATCTGAGGACACACCTCTAGGCTAACCCTAGCCTGCCTCTGAGTCCTCCTCTAATGGGCTAGGGGAGGCTATCTTGGCCCGACACTGGTCAGTCGGGCCCGGTACCCAGAGTCCAGACCAGCACTGGCTCTGGCTCTGGTACCACGCCACTGGCTCGAGCCTGCGCGGTCCTGATAAGGACGGCGTGCCAGGGGGAGACCAGGGCTCTATCTAGGACGTCTTCCGTCTCCTCTTCTTAGCTAACACAACACTCCCGAGCCCCTCGATACATTCCCCTTTTATACCCAACCCCTCCCTGAGGGGTGGGGCCCCGGGGGATCATAATGACCGAATCGACCCCCCAGGGTGTCTGGCGCGGACGTCGCAGAGGGCACCTGCTCGTGCACACATGTAGCCCCGCCTACTGTGTTTGTTTACCATAGGCTGCCATGCATAACGGGCTCTCTCTCTAACACCCCTACAGTACTCTGAAAAAAACCGGCGATGTTTAGTGAACCTGGAAATTATCGCGATTCCTATCCGGGAATTGTGATTTAGTTCTTAAATTACAATACACATTTTTCACAGGATTGGAACCATGTTATCGTTGGGAGGGGTGCAGGCTGCGTGGAGCCCAGCGTGGCATTCAGACAACAAGGTAGGGTCCCAGGTGTATGGCTAGCCTAGTGGAATCACCATTTAAATATATGGCCAATGTCAGTATTGACCAGAATCGCCATTGAAATGCATTACATTGGCAGTACTGTGATGTGTGGTGTGCGTTTGTTGACTTTGTTATTTTCATCATTTTTTACTATTTTCACCAGGTGTATGGCTTGCCTCGTGGAATCACCATTTCACTATACGGCCGATGCCAGTATTGACCAGAATCGCTATTGAAATACATTATATAGGCGGTATTGTCAGTGTGATGTGTGTGTTGAATTTGTTCCTTTCATCTTTAATGTTTTCCTCATTGTTATCATCTGTCATCATCTGTCATCTTTTTTGTCCACTTCATCATCTTCGCCATCAATGGTACATAGCCCTGATGGTTCCAGGGGTAATTCTGGTGGTTCCGATTATCCAAGTGGTGGACTCCCATTGGTTTGATTAGCAGTTCCGGTGGTCGGAGTGGTAGACTTATATGAATAATGTATAGTCAGATCAACAGCCATACGTTTCAATAACTTTCTGTGGCAGGCTGGATTTTTCTTGAATTACCATTGAAATGTTTTACCTTGGCATTGGCAATGCATTTCAAAGATACATTTGGCTGTCTGGATGGGTGTTTTGGCCACCTGGAATCGGTCAGAATTATTTTTCGCTACACTTCGCACAAATGAAGCTCAATTCGCAATAGAATCCCATTCCCATGTACAAATTTGGATAGCAGAATCCCTGATTTAACCCCACTCAAATTAAGATTTCCACATGGGAATTGCCCGTGGAATAACTGGGATTCCTGTTGGAATCGCCCACCTCTAATATTCACACACGAAGACAAAGATATCCTACATAAACCATCAAGATTTTGATCGAGGGCCTTTAAGGTTAACATGGCAGGTTATCACCAGGTGGGAGAAGCTGAGGACAAGTGTATAGATTACATAGATCTCTTTGAACAATTCGGGAATTCATTCTCGTAATACAACTGTATTACGAGAATGAATTCCCGAATACATCAGGATGAACCAAATAAAAATATATAATGTGTTCAACATGTCAACATAGAAACGGTAATATTCGGTGATGTCTGATATTATATTTGAAAGCGTTCTGAAATTAAAACTTTTTTATAGATACCTTTTCCAATTTGGGATAACCAACAACAATTGTTATGCTCTTGTTATTAGTTTAGCAATAGTATCATGAATGGGGTTTGTTCAACATACATAACAATAAGTGGCAAGCATCACCAGTCATGTTTGTGTTTTTTTTATTTTCTGACAGGATCATTTTATCAAGATAAGCCATTGAACACGAGAGCACTGCTTGCATTTCTTTTGTTAAGAAGCAAACGCTCATGCGTGGAATTGTATCAGTAGTCAGCTTGTTTGGAGATTGTTTATGAAATTGTACCTGTGATTGCAATCTCTCAATTTTTTTTTGCGTCAACGATGCTGTCGACTAAATTAGCAGCGAAAATGGTCTGTGACCCCGCGAAACCTCCAACCAAAACGAACACGTCATTATTAATATATCGCTGAAGTTCAAAGGTCATAATTTTTTCTGATTCATAAACCAAATTATCTCATGTATAAAAGAATATAAAAAAAATAATGAATAACACATCTTGATTGAACATTAAATTATCTTCGTGTAGTAATTTCTGGGCATGCTTAGATAAGTAAATTTTAAAATGTCAGGCAGAGAATATTTATAAATGACAGTGCGCGAGCATTTATATAACACGTACAATATAACCTTTGATGACAAACTTTTTTAAAGTTTTAGATTACCAAAAGTTTTGACAAAAAATACATTAATCATCAATCGATAACATCAAATAAGCCATGCAGCACAAAGACGTCCTGCAATTTGCCTGCTCAGGCCATTGCTGGCAAATTGGCCTCAACTTGAGTGAAATCTATAAAATCCCTCTTGAGAGTATTTGGCCTACTCTTCATTGATGTGATCTGCTCGTCAACTAACTATGGTTAACCCAATTATACCCTTTTGTTATCACTAACTTTTGTTTTAATTTTACCAGGTAAGGACTATTAAGCTATATAGCTATTTTTCAGACGTGACCTGGCCACAACGAAGTGGCTTATCACGTAGAAATTTTAGGCAGCCAAATACTCAAAGCCCATGTTGATTCTAAATGTGGAAGGAAAATAAAGGGGGGGCTTGGGTGAGCGCTGGTCAAGCGCGGTGGCACCACGCACAGCATGCGGTGTGGGCTCTCGTTGAGAGAGCGAGAGAGTGTCAGCCAGCTAAGGTTACGTTGGGGGCATGATACACTGGTTGACCTGGGGACATGTGACCGGATGATACTGGAGGGGACCACAGGTGGAGGGGGCCAACGGGTTGTCACATGGTCCGAGAAGAACTCTCCAGAGCCTTCGGGCAAGGGCGAGAGAGATCGATATAAGGGGGGCCCTGAGAGGGGCTCGGGATTCTTACTGTTGTAGAGGCAGGAGATCCACGTCAAGCTTGAAGAAGCCTCCAGCCACGCGGTCCGAGACCCAGCTTGTGGTCCGGACCGGGATAGTGGAACCGTGTCTAGTTCCGCCGTAGCGTGGTTAGTTGGGTGTGTTAATAGCTTGGAGTATGTTGTGCTAAGAGTTTATTAAAACGTGTTACTCCCAAGACAACGTCTGCGACTCAGTTGGACTCACTACAGATCTATTAATCATAATCCAATGAATATGTACGCTTATGCAGACGTATATAATATTGTAATGAAAGAACTGCAGTTGAAGTGTTTAACAATAGAAAAAAGCAACTCTTAAGAAACTCCAAACAATTAAACATTTCCATTAAAAAATGTCTAAAAATATATTTAAATAATTCTAAAATGCAATAAGAACGTCGTATGCAATATATTTTGTAAACAATTATGTGATTACAAGTGTGCATAGCAGAAACTTTTAATATCAGGGTTGTAAGTAGTAATTAGGGGCCCAGGCCATGAAGGCAATTGAGGGGACTACCGCAGCATATCACGTGAACAACCCCCACATTCCTCCCCCTTGGCCAAAACTAAGGAGAGCAAATTTCCCTCTCTACTATTTAGCACAACAATGACATCATGTTGAATGACTGAAATTTGTCGACTCGTGGCCATTCTAAATTTCCATTCGATAGCATAAAATAATGGAGGAATATAGTTATTCTTGAAAATGTTTATGTTTTATTAGGGAAAAAAAGTTTTGCATGGCTGGATTCCTGGCTGGCTGGCGCATGGGCGGCCAAGTGTGCGTACGCTGTGATGTCGTCAGCCGCATCCCACTGCTTTCAACCGGGTCCGTGACGTCACGCCCCCCATCCTCAATACCCTCCATTCGCCGCGAAGTGACGGTGACGTCACGACGGCGCCTATGCCAGGCGCACTTTGAGGCCACGTAAACTGTCGAAGGGTCGCTGACAGGTTTCGGGACAGACCCAAGTGCCATGGGTTGACTGACTGAGGTTACTGGTAAATGCACCGGCTGTACCCCCTGCCGTGCCAACTTGCTGCACTTTATCCACCCTGCTCTCCGCTCGTTGTTGTGAGCGTCGCTCCCCTGCCCTCCGTTGTAGCGTCCTTCACGAGCCTCCTCCACAGAGGCCGATCTTGACACCGCTGGTACCAGACGTCGGCAAATCCACTCCCGTACCGCATCAGTCCATTTCTTCTCCAGCCCGTGTCGTGCCCGTTTAGTCCCCTCTATGTGGCCAAACAGAAACTGCTTGGGCATGCGGTGGCTGGGCATGCGGGCTACATGACCCTGCCAACGCAGCCTTGTCTGTCGGAGGAGCTCACTGATGGGAATGTGTCCAGATCTATCAAGGATTTGTGAGCTCGTCACACAATCCAGCCTGGTTAAACCCAGGATGGATCCTATGCAGGCCACCACTAACCCCCCCACACACACCCCGACCACCCTCCAAAGACACCTCCACCCCTCACACACATCCACCACCTCACCCTCACACATACCACCCCACCGCCCCCACAACCCCCATACACACCCCCACCTCCTCTCACACCCCACCA
Organism: Lampetra fluviatilis; assembly: GCF_964198595.1. NCBI lineage: Eukaryota > Metazoa > Chordata > Hyperoartia > Petromyzontiformes > Petromyzontidae > Lampetra > Lampetra fluviatilis. The sequence continues at coordinate 10,936,444 of NC_136280.1, forward strand.
CCACAGGAGGTCGTGGGTTCGATCCCGGCCCTGATGCCCAGATATTTCGAGTGTGCGTGTTCTCTGCATTGTCGCGTGGTCTCGCAAGCCCGGCACCACACAGTGACATTCCCAGTCACTACAGATCCACCAGAGCCTCCATGCATCGTGTTGCAGAAGTATATTTCTTACTTTTTATGCATTCATCTTTTATAAAATAGATTCAGCCTGCACACATTTAGCTATAATGCATAAACTCGTGAATATTTAGTAAACAGTTATACAGTAATGCAAATGAAGGCTGTGATTAATTTAGTGTGTTGCACATTTTTGGTTTTCTGCATTGAATCTAAAAAAAGATTTAATTATTGGGAGCAAAATCACATTTCAAACGGGTATATTGCGGTATAAAAGGATGCTGCACTAGTAATAAAAAACTAAATAGCACACAGGTTTCCCTTGTGCGATTTCGCGTGTATGCGTCTAACCTATTTCAATCCAAAATTCACTATACACTACGTTGATTGAATTTACTCTACATGCGGCTATGTGGTCAGACGTGGGACAGCTTTGTGTGTGCACTGTATACGCGACTCGGCAGGCAGCTGTCGCGTGCAGTGAATTGTGGGTTGGGTGACTTGTTGTCTATGCTTCACGATTTCTATTTTTGTACCATTTCTCTGGAATGCATCTACTGCTTAAAGTGAGGGAAACATGTACTCTTAGAACATATTTTTACATTTTGAGTTGCAGAGGTTACATGAGTGAGACATTGTATTCATAATCAACGACATTGTATTGTTATCGTAATTGGAAACCATTACACAATGGTTTCCAATTATGATGCTCTTTTTCACAGATGTTCAGTGTGAGCGGGTCAGCAGGTAACAACAGCAAACAATTAAAATAACTATAGGAGTGCAAAATAGAGAAAATGGTAAACAAGTCACGAAATATAAATACATATGAGTCGGATTTTAAAAGGGGTTGCCATTTCAAGTAATGTACACTGCATTTTAATTTGTTCACGGTCCAATGGTTAGCGCACTGCACTTGAACTCCAGATCAACAGTCAACGGTTATTCATCTCAGCGTGGCAGCTGAAAAATGGGCACGTTTCTTATATCCCCCGGGCCTCTGTCCACCTCGCAGCATACAAGGGTACACCAACGTTGGTCGATTGGCAGGTCTCGTGTGATGGAGTAAAGTGGCTCGTGTGGAAGGGTAGTCCAAATATCCTCCAGGGGGGGGGGCTCGAGAGCTCCCTAGTGGAGGCCTTTCTGTCAGCAGTGGCAGAAGCAAGCCATTTCAGGGCTGCACCTATACCTTTATTAGTATATTACCACAACCCTCACTGTGCTTTTATGCATAGATTACAAACATGCACAACTTATTTCCATTTACATAAATCATTGACAAGATCATCAGCTCACACTTTACACCGCCACCTGCTAATCGACTAACTGTGGTGAACCCATTTATATTGCTAGGTGGACAGAGGTGGGGGGTAGTGAAAAAAAAGTTCCCATTATGTCAACTCCTGAGCTGAGAGATCAAACTGGTAACCCTGGATTGCAAATGAAGTGAGCTAACCATATTCTATATTCGTATATGGTTGATGTAAATGCAGAGCCGCAACTATAATTTCATATTCAGGTGATCAAGCCAGATAACCAAATCAGGCGTAGTGGAGTGTATCGCTGAAATGTTTCCTTTGTGTGTGTGGATCGGGCATTACGTCGTTATATGTTGCATGGTCTGTTCTAGATTATCACAGTAGCACACTGGAGAGTTTTTAATTTTATATTTGTGCATCCGGTATCCTCATGCGGTTTTGGGTAGACGATAATCTTCATGGAAGATCAAATCCAGGGATATTCTGAGTTTTTGCCAGGTGTTTGTTGTAAGTTCTTTTGAACCCCATTCAGGTCTCCAAGCTTCATCGGGGTTGAACTTTTATTGCTCAAAGTTAAGCGCATGGGTCCAAAAGGGCTTGCATAACTTCAAGCAATGATGCGGGACGTTTTTGAGGTCCTGATGAGTGGGAAGGCAACTGTTTTCTCTCGATTCGCAGGTCTTCCTGGAGGGTTGCGGCAGATGGGTGGGGGAGAGATTTTTGACAGCACGGGTAGCTAGGGTGTTGGGGTTGACTTGAGGATTCCAGTGATATACCGCATTGCAGTGCTCAGTTTGATATCAACAAATCGAGTGACTACTTCTGGTCCATACTGGTGTAATGGTTTGATTGAGGCACTTACACTCGTGTGGAGGCAACACTATTTATTTAACACAACTGCAACACACCCTACACATAAGGTGGTGACCACCGTCCTACGCTCACTCACACTCGGGTACTACTTAGTGTGGCCAAGCCACGAGGGCTTCTGCTTGGCCGTGATGACTGGACGCTTCTCTCTTCAGAGTCTTCATACGACGGCTTCATCCCAGGCACCAACAGCCCAGCTTTGCGCGCTGAGCCTGCTTATAAGCCTCTCCGGCGTGGCCGGCCACACCCTGACCACGCCGCCCTTCTCGAACTCACGAGAAGGCTCCACTCCCTGACCACGTGATCCCCAGGGTTCCCCATGGCCCCCGGCCCCTTCTTGGATCCGGTCACATGTCCAGCCAGGGTCACTCGGAGTGCCATGGCCTGACACAACCCCCGTGGCACCCATCAACAGCCTCCATACCGAACAGGCAGTGACGTTACGCATACAGACCCAACATGGCAGTGACGTCATGTGTATACAGACCCGACATAGTAGTGACGTCATATGTCACTACATTGGTGCACAGTACTTGGCTACAGAGTGCACAAGCGCCATTGTTAATGTCCGTGGCACTCGGTGCTGATGCTCCCTATATTGCGTTTGCCACTTTCTGGACCAGATTGACCCTTGTTTTTGTCTTGGCAGCTCCCTATTTCAGGTGGTCGTGGAAGGGTAGCTTTTACTCCAGATTCACTGGACCGTAGGTTGGAGTGGGGTAATGTCGTAGAGTCTTGCAACAGAAGGCCACTTTCAGAGTATGATTGGTGCTCCTATTATCAAGATAAAATGCAGTGACTGGTGTTTTGTGGGGATTTGGCTTAAGCCTACATTTTTGCATATATTCTATGGTTTTTAGGTCATGGTTCAGTGTGGATTTGATCTTGTTGAAAATGACTGCATGCATTTCCACGGCAAGGTCATCTGCGTATACAAATTTGCGTGACCTGGTTTGTGGTATGTCGCCTTCGTACATTGAAGAGCATTGGTACAAGTACTGAACCTTGAGCTAACCATTACAACATGGGAGCCTCCCAACTATTGTTTAAGAAACCACAATAGTTTTTAACTGCATAAGATAGAAAGACCCAAAGAATATGAATTCCCTGCAGTCACGAAAGATTTAAGTCAAGATGTTTAGTCTTTATATCTTAACGTTAACTTTGCATGTTATACAATGGTGAGGGAGGATGGCTCCTGCCAATGATAGGTTATACTGTCCTGTACCTATTGCTATCAGTTGCACCAAGGTCAGCAACGTGCCCTCTAGCAAAGACACGCAATACTGATGACAGCACCAAAAAGTTGCATACAAAATGCCAATGGACAAGAGGAACGCGTGGATTACAGAGAAAACACGAATAATAAGACGACACGTGACTGTCAAGAAAACCCATTGACTAAAACACGTCACAATAAACAATGAGAGACGATGAGGGAAGGCTCGAATGTATTAGTTGAGAAACTGTTGCTAAGAAAATGAATCCTGCACGAAGTTGTGGCAGTTTATAAGATTGAGTGATGAAATCAGGGGACACTTGAGAGTAGAATGATTTACAGGCATGCATGAGTGTGAGGGATGATGGTCGTATAGACGCTCTTATAGCAATGAACTGGAAGATGCCCCTTTTGGTCATAAATTGAAAAGTTGTAGTAGTGATGATGATTGATGATAATGACAGTGACGACAACAGAACACATTTCCAGTTGCATACTGTCCCCAGATAAGAGCCTTGTTTTAACATAATAGTCGTAGAGGTATATAGATAACTCGCACAGCAGATATACTCATGATTTATTTACTTACATTTAAAATGTTGGTGTCTGCTTAAAGTTGCATCAGATATACATCTCACGTTCACTAAATTCTTATACAAAGGCAACATTTTGCTTTGAAGTGCATTTCTAAAACATTAATCATGGGGATTTTTTCAACCATTAATTAGTCACTTTTATAGTATTTTGAGGTTTTACAAACCGTGTTAGAGATATGTTCTAAACAGCCATGGATGTTGACTTCAATGCCACACGCATTTAATGATTTTGCCTTGTGGAAATTTAATGATAGTGGTTGAAGTTTCTTTTAAACTATTGGTCATTTTAAAAATAACACAAATTTCGACGAAAATATACTAAACAAATATGAAATATGGTCTATATCACCTTTTAATTCATATTGTTATGTATATAGTGGTCATTTTGATTGATGTGTTTTGAACATTGTGCCCCTTTTAATACTGGCGCTGAAGTAAGCAAGGCATAAAGGGGTGATGCCCTCTAATAAAATGTGTTAGATGTAAAACATTTATTTTTCGTAGAAGTCAGGACAGCCTAGTAAGGACAAGCTTGAATTAAATCTCCAACTTTGTTGATCACCATCATCGACAAGCATGGGCATAAGTTTAAGCTCCACTTTTGCTCTGCGGATGGTCAGAATATTTAATCCTCTGCTTATCTATCTACGTTCTTATGTTCAACAGTAAGTATAAAGAAGTTAGTATGCACATCAACAGTTAGTATGTAGATCCGTTTTATTGCATGAGCAAGCATATGACACTGCGATGTATAAATATTACCGGACTAACTTTTGTATTTTTTAGAAGGTGTCTGTCTTTAAATAAGCTGGTACCTCGTTATTAAAGTAAATTAATATAATCATGAGGACAAGTAATTCCCTGGGATTTTTGATATTCAAAAAGCACTATAAAAAATGTTACTCTACTTACAGTTGTATTTCAAAAATTGTCTGCAATCTGATGTAAATCGGGAAAACTTAATCCGTTATTTGCATTTTGGAGTTAATAATGAAATATGACCATCTTATCCTACAGCCATTTAATTCTGGAAAAGCATGGAAACATTTTTTGATTGATGGTATGGAGAAACATGATTAGTCTACTTTCAGTTGCATTTTTTTATAATGTGCAGTCTGATGTCATTCTGGGAAACGTAATCCATGTTTTAAATTTTAAGAGTAACCCTGATATTTTAGCTCAATAACTGAGTAATTATTTAAATAATTACATATTTTCATCTGATCCTACCGAAATAATCTTCTGAAAAAACAGGGGAATTTTATATACGTACTAGCGGAAGTACCCGGCTTTGTCTGGGTGAAAAATATATTTCTTAAAAACCTTACATATATATACACAGATACTAAGGTATTGTCAAAGCCTGGTGGGCCGTTTGTACATTTCTATACCAACAAATATATAAGAGGCTTGCACAAGTCCAAAAAATTGTAGAAAGTGTGGGGTAAATAGTTGATGTAAAAGGTTTCCAAAAATTGTGCCCCCCCCCCCCCCTCAAAAAATATCTTTACCCCTCGTAGGTATATATACTAACAACACCTTACATACAACAGAGGAAGTAGTATCTATTGACTCTGTAGTAGTATCTACTGACTGTACCGTAGTATCTACTGAGCCAGTAGTAGCTACTGACTGTGTAGTAGTATTTAGTGACTGTAGTAACTACTGACCATAGTAGTATTTACTGGGCCTAAAGTAGTATCTACCGACTATATAGTCGTAACGACTAACTGTATAGTATCTGCTGACTATAGTAGTATCCACTGACTATAGTAGTAACTACTAACTCTATAGGAGTATCTACTCACTCTATAATAGTATCTATTGACTGTAGTAGCTACTCACCGTGGTAGTATGTACTGACTGTATAGTACAGTAGTATATACTGACTGTAGCAGTATTGACTGACTGTAGTGGTATATACTGACTGTTTTAGTATCTACTAACTCTATATAGCAGTCTCTACCAACTCGATAGCAGTATCTACTATCACTACAGCAGTGTATACCGACTGAGGTGGTACCTGCTATCACTACAGCAGTGCATACTGACTGGTGGTACCTGCTATGATTATAGCAGTGCATAGTGACTGGTGGTACCTGTTATGATTACAGCAGTGCATACTGCTGTGTTGGTACCTGCTATTATTACAGCAGTACATACTGTGTTGGTACCTGCTATGATTACAGCAGTGCATATTGTGGTGGTACCTGCTATGATTACAGTAGTGCATATTGTGGTGGTACCTACTATGATTACAGCAGTGCATATTGTGGTGGTACCTGCTATGATTACAGCAGTGCATACTGCTGTGTTGGTACCTGTTATGATTACAGCAGTGCATATTGTGGTGGAACCTGCTATGATTACAGCAGTGCATATTGTGGTGGAACCTGCTATGATTACAGCAGTGCATATTGTGGTGGTACCTGCTATGATTACAGCAGTGCATACTGACTGTGGTGGTAGATTCTATGATTACAGCAGTGCATACTGACTGTGGTGGTACATACTATGATTACAGCAGTGCATCCTGACTGTGGTGGTATCTGATATGATGAGAGGAGTATCTGCTATGATCACCACTCACCCTCACCACTCACCCCCACCACTCACGCTCACCACTCACCCTCACCACTCACCACTCACGCTCACCACTCACCCTCACCACTCACCCTCACCACTCACTAATCACCACTCACAACCGCCACTCACCCTCATCACTCACCCTCACCACTCACTCTCACCACTCACCCTCACCACTCACCACTCACCCTCACGACAACCACTCAGCCTCACCCCTCACCGCTCACCACTCACCCTTACCACTCACCCTCACCACTCACCACTCATCCTCACCAATCACACCCTCACCAATCACCACTCACCCTCACTGCTCACCCTCACTGCTCACCCTCACCACTCACCCTCACTACTCACCACTCATCCTCACCAATCACACCCTCACCAATCACCACTCACCCTCACCACTCACGCTCACCGCTCACCCTCACCACTCACGCTCACCACTCACCAGAGGTGGGACAAAGTCATTGTTATGCAAGTCCAAGTCGAGTCGCAAGTCATCAAATTCATGACTCGAGTCTGACTCGAGTCCAAGTCACATGACTCGAGTCCACATCTCATAGGTGGGACAAAGTCATTGTTATGCAAGTCCAAGTCGAGTCGCAAGTCATCAAATTCATGACTCGAGTCTGACTCGAGTCCAAGTCACATGACTCGAGTCCACACCTCTGCCACTCACCCTCACCAATCACCACTCACAACCACCACTTACAACCGCCACTCACCCTCACCACTCACCCTCACCACTCACACTCACTACTCACCACTCATCTTCAACAATCACACCCTCACCAATCACCACTCACGCTCACCACTCACCCTCACCACTCACGCTCACCACTCACCATTACCACTCACCCTCACCACTCACTAATCACCACTCACAAGCGCCACTCACCCTCACCACTCACCCTCACCACTCACTCTCACCACTCACCCTCACAACAACCACTCACCCTCACCACTCACCACTCATCCTCATCAATCACACCCTCACCAATCACCTCTCACCCTCACTGCTCACCCTCACCGCTCACCACTCACCCTCACCACTCACCACTCACGCTCACCACTCACCCCTCACTAATCACCACTCACAACCGCCACTCACCCTCACCACTCACCCTCACCACTTACCCTCACCACTCACCCTCACTACTCACCACTCATCCTCACCAATCACACCCTCACAAATCACCACTCACCCTCACCACTCACCACTCACCCCCACCTCTCACGCTCACCACTCACTACTCACCACTCACCACACTCACCACTCACCCTCACCACTGACCCTCACCACTCACGCTCACCACTCACCCTCACCAATCACCACTCACCCTCACCACTCACGCTCACCGCTCACCACTCACGCTCACCACTCACCCTCACCAATCACCACTCACAACCGCCACTCACAACCGCCACTCACCCTCACCACTCACCCTCACCACTCACCCTCACTACTCACCACTCATCTTCAACAATCACACCCTCACCAATCACCACTCACGCTCACCACTCACGCTCACCACTCACCATTACCACTCACCCTCACCACTCACTAATCACCACTCACAACCGCCACTCACCCTCACCACTCACCCTCACCACTCACTCTCACCACTCACCCTCACAACAACCACTCACCCTCACCACTCACCACTCATCCTCATCAATCACACCCTCACCAATCACCTCTCACCCTCACTGCTCACCCTCACCGCTCACCACTCACCCTCACCACTCACGCTCACCACTCACCCCTCACTAATCATCACTTACAACCGCCACTCACCCTCACCACTCACCCTCACCACTTACCCTCACCACTCACCCTCACTACTCACCACTCATCCTCACCAATCACACCCTCACAAATCACCATTCACCCTCACCACTCACCACTCACCCCCACCTCTCACGCTCACCACTCACTACTCACCACTCACCACACTCACCACTCACCCTCACCACTGACCCTCACCACTCACGCTCACCACTCACCCTCACCATTCACCACTCACGCTCATCACTCACCCTCACCACTCACCCTCACCACTCACTAATCACCACTCACAACCGCCACTCACCCTCACCACTCACCCTCACCACTCACTCTCACCACTCTCCCTCACCACTCACCCTCACCACTCACCACTCACCCCCACCACTCGCGCTCACCACTCACTACTCACCCTCGCCACTCACCACACTCACCACTCACCCTCACCACTCTCCCTCACCACTCACCCTCACAACTCACCCTCACCACTCACCAGTCACGCTCACCACTCACGCTCACCACTCACCCTCACTACTCACCCTCTATCCTCACCCTAACCACTCACCCTCAACACTCACCCTCACCACCACCACTCACCCTATTCCCGTTTTAAAAAAACTTGCTTACGTGTCGCCAAGTATGCTTAACATTTCTTACAGACACACACATTCACTATCGATTTAAAGCTTTCGTGACTGCAGAGAGACCCCACCAACAGCCTCGTCTCGAAAACCAAGCAAATCATTTCTGATTCAACCACATTAATTGATCAGACCAAACAGTTCTCGTTGAAACCTTATGCAGCCAGGCCACCAAGATTATACGGCTTGCCAAAGATACATAAAGAAGATACACCTCTTCGTCCCATTGTCTCTACTATCAACTCCCCCACCTATAAATTGGCTCGTTTTTTGTCTGAAATCCTACGGCCTTTCACTGGAAAAACCACCTCTGCGGTACTAAACTCTACTGACCTGGTATCGACAATCAAGGGGATTGCCCTGTCCCCAGACGACCTGCTTGTCAGTTTTGATGTGGTTTCCTTATTCACCAATGTTCCTGTACCTGACACCATCGCAATCATTGAAGACTTGGTTCATCAAGGACTGAATGCTGGGGTACCCCCCCTGGTGAGACACTGCTTAACCAATACATACTTCACCTGGAATGGAACTTTCTACAGGCAAACTGAGGGCACCCCAATGGGCTTCCCCTATCTCCGGTTGTAGCCAACATCTTCATGGAGAAATTTGAGACTGACGCCATCCAGACTGCCACTCTACGCCCGACCTTATGGAAGAGGTACGTAGACGACACTTTTGTCATCTGGCCACATGGCCGGCCTGCTCTAGACCAATTTCTCGACCACATCAATTCCATACACCCAGCCATTAGATTCACCATGGAAGTCGAAAAAGATGGCAAGCTACCCTTTTTGGATGTCCTAATTAAAAGGAGACGTGATGGTTCAATGAGCCACTCTGTCTACAGGAAAGCCACCCATACGGATGCTTACCTAAAACCGGATTCCCACCACCATCCATCCCAGAAGAATTCCCTCATCAAGACTCTATATCATAGAGCCCAATGCATCTCCGACCAGGAACACATTGCCAGTGAACTCAAACACGTACGCTAAGCTCTTAAGGCTAATGGTTACTCCGACTACACAATCCGCAAAGCCATCACTCCAACCATCAAGAAGGATCCTGTTGAGGAGCCTTTCAAGACCATCACCTTACCCTACATTGCTGGGGTCACAAAAAAGATCTCCAAAATCCTGATTAAACACAAGATCCAGGTCCGATTCAACACAGTACATAAAATCCGTGATCTGGTCCCGTCTGTAAAAGATGTGGTTCCAGACATACAGTACCCTGGCGTCTACAAACTAAGTTGCCTCTGTGGTAGCAGTTACATTGGAGAAACCAAACGACATGTCTCGGACCGCATCCGTGAACATAAAGCAGACCTGAAACACGGTAGGACAAACACCTCAGCCGTGGCAGATCACTGTTACAACTCAGTGGGCTCACATGACATTGACTTCTCCAAGACAGAGGTTCTCTGCAAGCCATCTGGCTATCATGAGAGATTCGTTCATGAGGTGATCCACATATACAAACACAGAGACAATTTCAACCGAGAAGATGGATTCTGGCTTAGCAATCATTGGAAGGACGTAATAAACCATTTCGGATCTTAACTGATTGTGTTCACGTTTACGGTGACTTTCAGACCGCGTTCCACTCACTGGCATTGTATTCTCCGCAGGGAATGGATTCTTTGCTCCGCTGCAAGTTTCCCCCCACGACTCACCCATTGACACTACGGTCAATGGTACAGTGTATAATAACAAATAGTATAACATTTATATGCTTAATACAATGTACAAAGTAATATATAGTATCGTAATTGTATAGTAAACATATAGCAGTGTGATACACATTAGGGTGGGTAGAATAATACATAGTGTTATATTAAAATGTATAAGATATAGGGTGGTTTATAGCAATACAGTATATAATTTAATGTTGGGTTTATCTATGGCAGTATATAGTACGGTGTATGCTCGTGTGATGTAAGAGAATAAAGTTTAGATGGAAGCATATTATATAATTTTTACGACATAGAATTGTAATGTATTACTTACTGTTAGTAACTCAGCTTATTGTAGAGTATAGTAAGTATACTGATGATGCTATGTAGTTTATACTTTAGTTGTTTATGTAGTTTATACTTTAGTTTTCTACGTGGTTGTTTAGTAACTGCAGCTACATACTATTAACATTCCTTTCCTTTGTTAATGCTACCCCCCTTCCCCCTCCCTTTGATTCTGCTAATCCTGCATAATGCACGGGCATAAGATTAATTTGAAACCCCCCCGCCCACTTCCTACGCATTTTCCATATGCTAAATTCCTCTTGATATGCAAATTATTTTGTTAAGGCGCTCTTCTTCCCACCTCCCCCCCTCCAACCCAGCTTAAATATACGCTCCAAACTTGGTGGTGTCTCATTCTTCACCTGAGGACGGCTGCTTGCGTTGTGGCCGAAACGTCGTGAGAATTGTTTTATTATGTTTTATTTTTATTATTTTATTACTTCCCTTCTACGTGACTATACCGAAAGAACCAAGAAGACACATTCACTAATTTAGCTTTTGACATTACACATACAAAACGGCAGCTTGTACTACTGTCATGATAGCAGGTACCACCACCACAGTGATGGTGAGTGGTGAGGGTGAGTGGTGAGCGGTGAGGGTGAGTGGTGAGGGAGAGCGGTGAGTGGTGAGGGTGAGTGGTGTGGGAGAGCGGTGAGTGGTGAGGGTGAGTGGTGTGTAGTGAGGGGTGAGGGTGAGTGGTGAGGGTGAGTAGTGAAGAAGAGTGGTGAGTGGTGAGGGTGTGTGGTGAGTGGTGAGGGTGAGTGGTCAGGGTGAGTGGTGAGGGTGAGTGGAGAAGGTTAGTGGTGAGTGGTGAGGGTGAATGGTGAGGGTGAGTGGTGAGAGTGGTGAGTGGTGAGGGTGAGTGGTGAAGGTGAGGGTGAGGGTGAGTGGAGAGGGTGAGGGTGAGAGGTGAGGGTGAGTGGTGAAGGTGAGTGGTTAAGGTGAGGGTGAGTGGTGAGGGAGAGTGGTGAGGGTGAGTAGTGAAGAAGAGTGGTGAGTGGTGCGGGTGTGTGGTGAGTGGTGAGGGTGAGTGGTCAGGGTGAGTGGTGAGGGTGAGTGGAGAAGGTGAGTGGTGAGTGGTGAGGGTGAATGGTGAGGGTGAGTGGTGAGAGTGGTGAGTGGTGAGAGTGGTGAGTGGTGAGAGTGGTGAGGGTGAGTGGTGAAGGTGAAGGTGAGGGTGAGTGGTGAGTGCTGATGGTGAGTGGAGAGGGTGAGTGGTGAGGGTGAAGGGTGAGGGTGAGTGGTGAAGGTGAGTGGTTAAGGTGAAGGTGAGTGGTGAGGGAGAGTGGTGAGGGTGAGTAGCGAAGAAGAGTGGTGAGTGGTGAGGGTGTGTGGTGAGTGGTGAGGGTGAGTGGTCAGGGTGAGTGGTGAGGGTGAGTGGAGAAGGTGAGTGGTGAGTGGTGAGGGTGAATGGTGAGGGTGAGTGGTGAGAGTGGTGAGTGGTGTGTGGTGAGAGTGGTGAGTGGTGAGGGGTGAAGGTGAGGGTGAGTGGTGAGTGCTGAGGGTGAGTGGAGAGGGTGAGTGGTGAGGGTGAGAGGTGAGGGTGAGTGGTGAAGGTGAGTGGTTAAGGTGAGGGTGAGTGGTGAGGGAGAGTGGTGAGGGTGAGTAGTGAAGAAGAGTAGTGAGTGGTGAGGGTGTGTGGTGAGTGGTGAGGGTGAGTGGAGAAGGTGAGTGGTGAGTGGTGAGGGTGAATGGTGAGGGAGAGTGGTGAGTGGTGAGAGTGGTGAGTGGTGAGGGTGAGTGGTGAAGGTGAGGGTGAGTGGTGAGTGCTGAGGGTGAGTGGAGAGGGTGAGTGGTAAGGGTGAGAGGTGAGGGTGAGTGGTGAAGGTGAGTGGTTAAGGTGAGGGTGAGTGGTGAGGGAGAGTGGTGAGGGAGAGTGGTGGTGGTGAGGGTGAGGATGGTTGGTGAGGGTGAGTGGTGAGCGTGAGTGGTGAGGGAAAGGGGTGAATGGTGAGTGTGAGTGGTGAGGGAGAGTGGTGAGGGTGAGTAGTGGTGGTGAGGGTGAGTAGTGAGGGTGAGTGGTGAGGGTGATTAGTGAGTAGTGAGGGTGAGTGGTGAGGGTGAGTGGTGAGCGTGAGTGGTGAGGAGTGAGGAAGAGTGGTGAGGAAGACTGGTGAGGAAGAGTGGTGAGGGTGAGTGGTGAGCATGAGTGGTGAGGGAGAGGGGTGAGCGTGAGTGGTGAGGGTGAGTGGTGAGGGTGAGTGTTGAGGGTGAGTGGTGAGTGGTGAGGGTGAGTGTGAGTGGTGAAGGGTCTGTGGTGAGTGTGAGTGGTGAGTGTGAGTGGTAAGGGGTCTGTGGTGAGTGAGTGGTGAGTGATGAGTGGTGAGGTGGTGAGTGGTGAGGTCTTGAGTGTGAGTGGTGAGTGTGAGTGGTGAGGGTGAGTGGTGAGGTTCAGTGGTGAGTGGTGAGAGGTGAGTGGTGAGAGGTGAGTGGTGAGGGTGAGTGGTGGTGGTGAGGGCGAGGATGATTGGTGAGGGTGAGCGTGAGTGTTGAGGGAGAAGGGTGAGTGGTGAGGGTGAGTGGTGAGAGAGTGGTGAGGGAGAGTGGTGAGGGTGAGTAGTGGTGGTGAGGGTGAGTAGTGAGTAGTGAGGGTGAGTGAGTGGTGAGGGTGAGTGTGAGTGATGGTGAGTGGTGAGTGTGAGTGGTGAGTGATAGTGAGTGGTGAGTGATAGTGAGTGGTGATGGTGAGTGGTGAGGGTGAGTGAGGGAGAGTGGTGAGGGAGTGGTGAGGGTGTATATATTTTTGCCTATGATGACAGCAGTACATGCTGACGTTTTGTATGTTAAATGTAAAAGCTAAATGTGTGAATGTGTTTGTCTGTTGGCGACACGCAGTTTGTTATAAAGGGAGTAGGGCGATTCTAAAGTAATCTCCAACCCTCGATTCCTTCGCAACGATTGCAAAGAATCGCTTCTTTTCGCGCTTAGGCTACATTTTTAATTACAGAGTTTTATTTTCATTGGTATGTTATGTTTAAAAGTTTTCAGGAGTTTTTAATTATATTTTTGCTCAGGTCAACGCCGGATATTTCCCATTCGTAGCAGTTTATATCAACTCTATAACCAACATATATTAAACGGGATTAAGCCGATTCTAAAGGAGTCGACAAGCTTCGAATCCTCTGCGCGATTCAGAGAATCGATTCTTGGCGCGGTCGGTTTTAAATTTTAAATTACACAGTTGTATTTTCATTGGTATGTTATGTTTTAAAGTTTTCAGAAGATTTTAAATGCATTTTCCCCCGGGCAACGCTGGGTATATCGAGTTTATAGCACAAAGTCTTCGCCTGACAAGTGTGGGGTGTCGAGGCCTAGTACCGTGCAGAGCCTCCGGCCTCGCCTAGATTGCCCAGCCGGCCGAGGCTGGGTGCTGGGACCGTTTCCCCCCCCCCCCCCGCGCTACAATAATACTGTCTAATCGCTATAATTTTATTATCTACCGACCCTATAATAGTAATTGCACACATTGGGGTGGGGGGGAGTGAAGAGGACGTGAAACTTTGATGAATTTACCTCAGCGTCGCGTGTTAATGCGTGCGCATATTTTTAACGGGAATTAAAAATGGCGTCCACCCCTCAGCGACGGCGTTGCTGCCCGTTGCCAGGGGCAACCGCCTTCGCGCATGCGCAACGGCGTGCTTCGTCACGTGCCGGTCGGCAATAGTAAATAAATAAATAAAGAGACATCGCACTAAATCGATAATCGGTCCGATTTAAAGTTTAGAGACGAAAAATCGGAAATGACTAAGTTCACCGCGGGGCCATGGGCGTGCCCACCGGCAAAATTTTATCTCGGCGAACCCCATGGTCCGCGAGCCAAATCCCCCGGAAGCGAGCGTACGCAGACGGACAGACGGACAGACAGACAAAAAATGAATTATATAGGTTAGATAAAAATGCTGAAAATAATGTTCACTGCTTAACGCCACTGTTAAGCAGTACTATAGTGTACATCCTGACTTTTATCTACAGAGGTAATTGTATGAATCAGTGGATCTGTTGTGACTGAGTAATGCAGTTGGATAATACAGGGCTAGATTCACATTTTCTAGCAATTTCTCTCTCTTGTTGATAATTCAGACTTTGTATATTTTTGACAAACTTCTGACGAACATATACTTTCATCAACATAAATTATGACCAAAAACAGGCCAAAATTAACCGTACTGCATATAATAATGTTACCCAAACACATGTTTACGTATGTAAGCCATGAAAACGTCACTGCTTCAATAGCACACTCTGCACCGGTTTTGACATTTAGTGTCTCGTGTGCAGAATCCAACATACTGATAAAATTATGCATTCCCAGGAGGCCGTATGACTGATGGAATGTATAATACAATGCTCATATTTTTAATGTGGTGGGGCAGATATGGGAAGTTGGCATATTACCTGCTTATTGGGTGGCAGTGTGGTGCAGTGGTATCACCTGTGCCTGACTTAGGTGCCTTTATGCGTGGAGTTTGTATTTTCTCCCCCTGCTTTGCATCAGTTTCTCTAGTTTTTTCAGTTTTCTCCCATAGCTGAAAAAAACATACAACGTAACTGGTACTGGTCAAACATCTCAATGCTGACAAATTACCTTGAAATAACTCAATTGGGATTACATGCAACAACGTGAGCCCCTCCTGTGGAAAAACAAAATTGTCAGGATTCTCCTGAAAATTAATCACGATACTCAGTCTTGCCTTCCTGAATAAACACGCACAATAGTAATAATCTGAAATATATGATATTCTCCACAAGGACGCTAATTATTATTTTGTGTCGTCATTGACAGGGTGTGCTGGTTACAATTTGATTAGTTTATTTGTGGCCATCACTGTGTCATACCCTTGCAATTAATAATCGATTGTTTACTTGGCCATTGCAGGCTATATTTGATAAGATGAATATATGTTATGGTGACGATATTAAAATATGATAAAGTAACATGCTACAACGTAATTTTATGAGGATAAGATTTGTACAATACAATTAATGAAAACAATGTAACTAAAAGGAAACCACAGGTGTTATACTGGAATAGGGTAGGCTTCAATATATTTTCACAAACCAATTTCCAAACTTGGTTAGATGGCACTTACTGCACATTTTAACCCACATTTAATCTCACATTTCCTTCATTTGCTAACTCTGTGAGTGAATGGCACGATGGCACTCTACCAAATAAGCTCTTTTGTTCAGCCACCAGTGACATGCTGACTGATTGGTGTATTGGTTAATGGCTTTTTTCCAGCTCTTATTGAAAGACAGCACAATGTTCGGATGCTTTTTATTCATCACGTTAATGGACACTGGTAATAAATAGTTACCAGAACAAGGCTTTCAGTCCTGAACACATGGAATGCAAAGTACCTGCACATTAACTTAAAAGCAACAGCCATAATTCCTACCTCTGCTGTATGGTTTGTTTGTGAACACACATTGGATATTACTGCACTGTCATTAATAAAAGTGCTCTCTGAAGCTTATATCAAAAACATGGCTGAAATTGTATGATTTGAGTCATGATTTTCATATATTTTTTAGAAAATACCAACCCACGCTATGTCAGTTATGGAGGTGTTTGACGATACTTCACTGAGGTGGGAGGTGGGTGGCAGGTTGGGTCGAAGGCCGGGCCAGTTCACAAATGACTCACCGTTGATGTTAGCCATGGACAGAAATTGAACTTGTACCACTGGGCTAAAAGCTCAGTGGGCTGCACCTCCACTTTACTGTGACTTTTCTCTTGACTGAATCTTACTGCTCAAGTTGGTAACTGTTACTGATCGTTAGATTAATCTTTAAGGCCCTGAATTGACCAAGATTATACTTGTTTGCCATGAAATTGCTGATTTGTCCGTGAAAACCCAAAGCTCAAAATAATTGTAGTACAATTAATGAACATGGCAAATGTTTCAATGGCAGAATATAAAATTATCCACTATTGCAATATAATATATTGCCATTCCTGAGTGGGCTAGAGTGCTTTTCAGGCCAACATAATGGGAGGGAAATAAACCGGTTCAACATACATATGCCAACTAATCATAATTCACAGGCATGGCAATTGGATTCCGCGAAGGTATTGTCATATGATGGAGAAAACTCCACTTGCAGTCGACCAATCAGGCTCCAGTTTATCTTACATACACCTGCGCAAAGTATCTGTGCATTAATTTAAAAGTAACAGCGATACTTCCTACCTATGCTGCACACCTATGTGTGCATGTGTACGCACATACAGTGATGTAGTGGTGAGCATGCTGTGCTACAAACCCGGTGACCCAAGTTCGATTCCCGTGCACAGCCATTGCCAGTGACGATTACACTGGTCTACAGCCAAAATGCTTCTGAAATACATATAGTGCAACTTTACTAAATCTGGGTCACTGATAATGAAAATGATGCTTAAAATTTTGTATTGGCTCTAGTTTTAAGATATGCTACTGGATCAGTATATATGACCCTTGACTTTGGAATGGCAGAGGAAAAGTGAGTTATAAAGGGTAGGGATCTCAATTTAAACTAGGAATGACTAAAATAGATCTTTGCCTGGATCTATGAACAAATCTATGACTGGGTTTGCACAGTACTTGCTTTTTGAGCAAAACAATGAATGATGCAATCTGAACCTGTTATTGCATCATACATGATATGAATTGCATCATGTTATTCCTAGAAGTCATGGATGATGCAATCATAACTAGGCTTACATCCCTCCGCTGAACAAATTGCCCATATCCGCTCTAGAAATCATACAGTCTCATGCTCTCTTATTTGTCAGCGTTTGATTTTGCAAAGGGACACATTTATATTTAGCAAAAGTAAGCAGAGGTGCCTCACACGTGTGCGAACAAAGCAGATACTTCTGCTATGTTTGTGGTGAAGTAACTTTTGCATCACAAAAGTGCACTATGGTTAAGAAATCCTATCACCTTCATTTTGGCTGCAAAATTGGAGATCAGGACAAGGCGTGAGCCCCACACATATGCTGCAACACTTGTGCAACAAATCTTCACCAGTGGTTGAAAAGGAAATCTATTCCTTTTGCAGTGCCAATGATTTGTAGAGAGCCAACAGATCATATCAGCAATTGTTACTTCTGCATGGTGCCTCCAGTTGGAAAAGGTGTGTCAAAGAAGAAAAAGTGGTCTGTGCATTACCCAAACATTCCATCAGCTATATGCCCAGTACCCCTCGGAGAAGGACTTCTGGTTCCTGATACACCAGAATCATTCTCACTTGAGTCAGACGAGGAAGAGGATGAAACTTCTGGTCCTGAACCATCAAGGTCACATGACCCAGATTTTCTCTCATCCTCCTCCTCCGAACCACACCTCATAACACAAGGTGAACTAAAAGACCTTGTCAGGGATTTGGAACTACCCAAGAGTAAGGCAAAGCTGTTGGGCTCCAGACTGCAGCAGTGGAATCTCCTGGTAGGTGATTTTAGGGTTTCCATGTTCCGTGAACATCAAAAGGATCTTGTCCCATTCTTCTTCATGGAAGGTGATCTTGTAGCCTGCAACAAAATCGATGGTGTGATGGCAGCCCTCAACATCGTTCACGATCCAGATAAGTGGAGACTGTTGATTGATTCATCGAAGATGAGTCTTAAAGCTGTTTTGCTGCTTAATGGCAATTTTTGCCATCAATTCCAGTTGGTCATGCAGTCCATATGAAGGAAACCTATGACAACTTTTGGGGTGCATTAACTATAACCAACATCAATGGCAGCTTTGTGGCGATTTGAAGGTTGTAGATCTCTTGCTTGGTCTGCAGACTGGATACACAAAGTAATACTGTTTTCTCTGCAAATGGGATAGTCGTGCGACTGGATTCCCACTACATCAAGATAGATTGGCCACTCCAACAGTCATTAGAGCCTGGTAGGAAACGTGTTTAGCATCCACCACTTGTTGAATCAAGAAAGATTTTGTTACCACCCTTTACACATCAAGCTGGGTTTTATGAATAACTTTGTTAAAGCCATGGACAAAACACAAGCAGCTTTCAAGTACCTCCGTGGAAAATTTCCAAGGTTAAGCGAAGCTAAGATAAAGAAAGGTGTATATGTTGATCCTCAGATTCGTGAACTTCTTCGAGATGAAGCATTTTACATTGCACTGCGTGGCAGGGAAAAAAGACGGCATGGAAAGCCTTCCAGTTGGTGGCAAAACACATTTTCTGAGAAACAACAAGGCAGACAACTACAGTGAGTTGGTGGAAAACCTCAAGGTATACAAAGGTCTTGGTTGCAACATATAATTAATCAAAATGTGTACAAGAGATAAAAAAAATTGTTCAAAATTACTTTTTATCTAAACAAATCGGTGTCTTGCTCTATTTGAAGATAGTAACTAATGTTTGGATAAGCAGAGTCCCGTCACTTTGAGCAATGCTATCACCCTCGAAACATTTAATATTCATGGGCTTCAACGGGATAATTCATATATTAGGATTAGGCATTGGTCAAAAAAACTAAACACCACAAACAGGCTGTATGGATAACTGTATTGCCATAATAAAACAAACTACAATTAATCGTATATAGTAAAAAAATATATGGGAGCTGTACAAATAATGTATCTACCTCATAAATTATTATAGTGACAGACATCAAATGGTATCGACTCAAATTACATAAATAGTTTAACTACAAAATAAAGTACTGTTTGCACTTTCGACCCATTTTTTCGGTAATTCAAATACGTGTTAAAATGTGAAGATAATTATATTTATCGACTCACAGTTCATAAATGTACACAATGACAATTGTGAGTGAGTACGAGCGAATGTATTTACAAATGTTTATTTTATTGCCATGATATGTTTAAGTCTAGAAGTATGTCTGGCACATCAACTTTCATTGATTAAAAACATTATTGTTCCCTGACCTATCCTCATTCTACAGAGGTGACAGGTGGTTCAAACCCAATGAAGGTTCTGATTCTGCTTGCAGATTCAATGGCCATGGTGACAAGATGTTAACTACCTCGCATGGAGGTCGAGGGTTCGATCCCGACCCTGTATATTTGGAGTTTGCATGTTCTCTAAGCACGTATTGAGAGCATTTGGCTGCTATAAATTTCCACATAAGCCACTTCGTTGAGCTATAATTTGTGGCCAGATCACTTTTGAAAAAGAGCGATATAGCTAATTGGGCCTTACCTGGTAAAATAAAAAAAAATAGCAACTCATTTTAATATGCACTGAAAGCACTCTATTGTTACTCGGTGACATCAATTTAAGTCTTCACATGAAAGTCAGGAAAGAGCATGTTTACAGTTTTTATTTTATTTCCTGTACCATTGTACACTTGAAAGCAATCTCCCTCAGTTGTTTAGCCTTGGGCACAAGATATCATACATCGGAGAGTGAATAAAAGTGGATGATTATTTCCACTTGTTTTTAAACAATATTTCTGAACACCAATTTGAGTTTTCAAACAACACACATAAATGTGCAGAAAGCACACACACTTTGTGCATGGGCAAAAACTATCAGCATTTCCTGAAGAAGTGCATTGTGGTCCTCTTATATTTAAGTAACCGTAAAAAATAAATGTTAGCAAATGTAAATGAATGACAGACAGCAGTGATACAGTACACAACTATTGAATGGTTATTTGCTGATTAAGACCCGACAGCAATTTAGGAAGGTTTGTCACATAAACACAATTCTGGCTAATCACCTGATGAAGCTGGTTGTAATCACCAGCGAAACGTTATAATCAAATTGTAAATGTTGTGGGATTACTCTCCAACGCACCAGTGTGCTAAAGTAGTAACTCATTGGCACTTTTATTTACGTAACAAACCTTACTAATTGGCTGTGGTGGGTGTTGGCAGGTTTAACGATACATTCATATGTATATGATGCAACTATTTTTTTGCATTATTATGGAGCCATTTATGGCTCCATAATAATGGACCTCACATCATCCAGCCTAATATTATGATGTAAGCAGGCCTTAAAAAGGTGTCATGTATTTTGTGTTTATAATCATAATTTGGGTTTTAAAACACCTGCATGTAAATGTACAACAAAACATTGAAGTAGAGAAACAACATTTAACTTGTGGTTTGAAAAAGGCAAGGGGAGAGGTTGTATTTATTATATGGACAAATTATTCTACAGAGGGGGCGAAACCACTATATTGTGGAATTTGTTTACTAAGCTTCTGGACAAAAAGAGCAGGTCATCGACAGCAAGAGACGTTCGGCAATTGGGGACAGCTGGCTCGAGTTTCAGGCATCTCGGCTGACTGGGGGTGTAAAGAGACATTGGTGCGTTGCAGTTCTGTAAAAAAAAGCATCGGGTCCGTGTTTTATCATCTATCCAAGGGGCTTGAATGGAGGACATTTGAAAGATCGTACTGGATTCCCAGAGCCGGGCATATTGGGCTGCCCATGCACTTGTTCATTTTGAACTTATCGTGTTTATTATTTTTCAGACCACAATTGACCCATATTCATATATAGCAAGTGTGGATTTTGTATTCTCACACCACCCCACAGGAAATGCTTCGCCAACATAAATGACAAATCCAGAGGTCTTTTCCAATACCAATAAAACTCCTACAAAAAATTACAACACTCAGCAATCAATACTTACATTTATATGCCCCCAAGTAGCTCTTATGTGGCCATGCACACGCTGCCAATTACAGTGCGTGTTACTTAAAACGGGGCCGTTGGGCTATTCGGAAGGTTGGGCAGCCAATCAAATGAGTGTGTGCCAACACATGGGGTTTCTAAACTAATAAAATGGGCTGTAACGGAAAACTAATATTACATAGCGGGCCGTTTTCTCATATGGGCCATCCTCATTCTTCCATAAAATTTTCATACGATCACAAATAACTTCCATGTTGAGATTTGTTTTCCCTTTCTCCCCCACCACAGCCCATTCACGTTGTAGCACAGCCGTATTGTCAGTGAAAAAGGACTGAACGTCGAGCGTTTTCCCTCCTAATCCAGTGAGGCTGCCTTTCACCATTTCAATCTTTTGTGTCTCCAATAAATTCTATTAAATCATGAATATATTTTAATTCTGCTTTGTCAGCTCTTAAAAAAAAGACAGGATGCGAAGGTATTATTCCGTTTTAGTCACAAAAGGAGTACTGCACTGCTGCTCACGTGCTCGTGTTATTACCGTGTGTACAGTGTGTGTGTAGCATCGAATCACGGACCTGATTCCTACGTAGGTAGAAAAGCAATTGGCCGCTATTTTCTACAAAATTGGCTGTTTTACCTGAAATCAGTGGAAACTGCCTTTTTCCATTATGCGATTCAGTCCCGGTGTCTTGTTGACCTGCACGTGCTGTGTGGGTTGTTACAGGTCGTGTGCTGTGGAGCTCTCCGATGTGTTTTTGGGTCATACCGTGCGTTTTTTTTTTCAGTGCAATGTATGCTATTTCGCTTCCACGTGTTTTGAGCTTCGGGATACAACCTGAACAAAAAAAAACACTTCGTAGAGAGATGTTGAAACCTCGTCTCAATTATTTACAGAACACGCGATCATTCAAGACCATATGCGATTTACAAATCCACAGTACTATTGAGAAACAGGACCAATTACTGGAATTAATATTTTCTTCGCAAGTATATTACCTGTACGACTCATAGAATTCCCTTTTGCTTTCTTAGAGATACTGGATACACCTATAAAACATTATTAAAACCTGCTGTTGGTGATTTACGTAATTCCTCATCGCAAAGGCAGATAAATGAAAGTACATGTGTATTTGTGTTTTTTAATTTACCAATTTTAAATAATGTATCTTGACGCTAATCCATCCTTGTGATCATCAGGGTTTTATTAAATAATTGAAATGCATCTTGTGCTTTAAGATGTTAACAATGACTTTCTGATTATATAGTGGCCCCACTCCAACCTTTCTCAGAGTGAATGTGGACTGTACGCTAACCTTCCACGACCTGGTTCTGAAACTGGCAAGTACAAGCTGCGGAGCATCAGCATTAGTGCTATGAACAGCAACAATGGTCCGTGTGTACTCTGTAGCCAAGTACTGTGCACCAGTATGGACCAGAAGTAGTCACAGTCGACTTGTTGATGTACAACTGAGCACTGCAATGCGGTGTGTCACTGGAACCCTCAAGTCGACCCTGACAACCTGGCTGCCCGTTTTGTCACAAATATTTCCCCCAGCCATCTGCCGATCTGCCGCAATGCAGCAACCCTCCAGGAAGTCCTGTAAATCGAGGAGAACAGTCGTCTTCTCATTCATCAGGACCTCAATAATGTCCCTCATCATTGTTTGAAGTCATGCAAGCCAATTCTGACTCGTGCGTTTAAACTTCAACAATGCAAGTAAGACCCCGATGAAGCTATAAAAGCTGAATGGAATTCAAAATAACTTAAAACAGCTGGTGAAAGGCCCAATGCAGAATATCCCTGGGTTTCATCTTCCACAAAGCTCATGGTCCACCCTAAACCGCATCCGCACAAACCATGGCAGATGCAGAAACCTGATGCACAAATGTAAAATTAAAGACTCTCCAGTGTGCGACTGTGGTCATCCAGACCAGACCATACAATATATAACGATACAATGCTCGATCCACAAATATGAATAAGACATAACAGCGATACACTCTGCTGCTCCTGACGCGGTCGTCTGACTTGACCACCTGAATGTGAAATTGTAGTTGTTGCTCTGCATCTACATTCGCAAATTAAAGGAAGAAGACTTTTTTAATGTCATTGTAAAAACCTGTTTAGCTAAGAATAAATCCATTCAAATATTAGTTGGAATTTTTTTGTAATTATTTGCAAGTGTATAATCAAGCATGCTCTACAATATGCCTCTATGTGAACTCTATGACCATGTGAGAGGCCACTAAAACCTAAGTCTCTTTTGAACATTGTACATATGTGCCAATTGTTTCTTCATTAATAGACATGTTTTCTATACATTTCTATGTAGGTGTTCAAATGTCAGAATACCATGAATTTTCATTGGGAATGATAACTGCCACAGTAGGAAAAATAGCTGCATTATTAATAGCATAACGCTGGAGGCAATGCCACTGGCATGTTGAATATGTATCTGCACATTGAGTGTGTGTCTCAAACTTAATAGGTGATCACGGCATTTATCCCACTGGTCTGTACGGTTATACGGGTGATATTTGTCTTTGTATCTGTGAGTGTTGTGGTGAGCACTGGTACAGTGGGTGAATACCAAAATCCCAGCAAAACTAAAATAATATGAACCCATTGTTTCCATCAATAGAAACATGGTATTTATTTTTGTCCAATGCATATTCTAGGCCTACTTAGTTACAAATTAGCACCTGCTGCATTGTGTGAAAACACGCAACCTTCTTTGCGTGCTGTGCCGCCTTTCAAACGGTACTTGTGCCGTTAACATATACCGCTAACATATACCGCTAAATAGGACATATTTGTATTTTTGTGTACTCTATGCAGTTTAGGAAATCACTGTACTGAAATAAATAAGAAAACCGTACTGCAATATTTGCCTTATTATTGCTGAAAAATTGTAAGTGGTAGGCTCAGAGAGCATTTCTTAGGTGAGAACAGTCACCAGGTATTGAATGTGCTGTGCACATTTCAGATGTTGCCAAGTTTACATTTTGCCTCAGTAGCAGACCAATACGTTTGAAGCTGCTTAAACATAACTGAAAATTTTCATAAAGTGTGATTTAACTCTTTTTTATGGTACTGTGCGTACATATATATTGCCTGCTCCTCCGTACCAGGTGCAACATATAGTGTTAGTGACAGACTCTAACCCGGTGGACCCGGCATGCTTCCACTGAATGGTGGGGGTTTTGCTTGCTTGTCCATCTGTTTCATATTCCCCAGATATGGCCATGTTTGCTTTGCAGAGAAGAAAGCCCAGAATTGTAATGCAAAGGGTAACTCACATGAGGTCACGTTTGCATGAGAAGCTGATGAGACCTGCAAGTATTTAGTTTTGTCTTATGAAGAAAATGTCATATCCAGCGGTGGATCAGAAGAGCGATCGAAAACTCGTTCGACATGCTGATGAGAGATTGTGCAGTCTACAATTAGTATTCCACGCACATATGATTGGGGTTGAGTGGTGGTGCAGTGGTTCACGCGCTAGTCTTTGAATCCAGCAACATGAGTTTGATTCCTTGCTGCGGATAACATTAGTGGCAAGTGCTATCAGAACCAGTCATACCCTCTTCTCCTTAACCAATCCACACTATCTTAGGTTATTACTTCTCAATTGAACCATTTCTTCACTGGAATATAACACACATGTATATTTCTCCACCGTATGGGTAGGTTGTGGGATTTGAGAGATATTTGTAGGATACAGCAAAGCGTGGAAGGCATAAACTCTGTCTCTAAAGACATGGAAATTCATGAGCCCTTTTTGAATATGCATAATGTATGTTGAGTTCACATCCTATAAAACATGCTTGTTTTTAACAGCGATGCTTCTTTATATGTGCCTTGAAGTGTCTGTGTTAGTACATTTTACGTCACCTCTGAGTTGTCAAATGGAATTCATATTGCAGTGTTTCAATTGTTATAGTGCGAAATGGTATTGTGAAGATTTGTAATCCACTAGCTTTTGAAGCTTGCTACAACAAAATTACCCTTTATAAGAAAAATAACCCAAATGGAGGCTACTCTACGGTTACATATTTTCCTGTCTTCTTTTAAATAGGTGGTGTGTTGTTTAATTGCAATCAGTGAAAGGCAGGCACACGCATGGCATGGCTAAAATCAAAATTCAAGAATATTGAGGTGAATTATTACTCCGTTTAGTGTTTGTGTGCTGTATATCACAAAATGCCTTTAAATATGAACGACATATAACACTGTATTCCATGTTTATTGTTGCCCTCAGGTTTAAAGCAAAGAAAGGCATCTCTGTGCTCTCAATACATCCCAGTAATCCCATGGTGTGGGATGTAATGTCAGATATCAATCGAGGTGCCAAACACACGTTTGCTACGATAGAGGTCGTCAAGAAGAGGGGCACAGTCAGGTAAGCTTTATTTTTGTTTTAAACTCAAGGGCATTGGTTTCGAAATGTTTACCAATATATAACAACCAAACGTATGTTAACTTTCATGTATATGTACGACTGCAATTGCATTCACTGTAGCTGTAACAGGTGATTGCTGTGAAATCGTGGACATTTCTTTGCTATTTATTTCACACAGGAATATATAACAAAAAAAGCCTGTGAAACAGCTTGTGAATTGGTATTTTTCACACGTATATCAATGTTGCATAATACTGTACAGTTTATAAAAAAGACATGCCTTATGTTAGTATTGTGCCTGTGAAGATGAAAATGAAATGGTGTATAATATGACATTCTAGTAGTAAAATGTGTAGCAACTCAAGTTAAACCAAGAAAAATAAATCTGCCGATTGGTTTTTGGGTACTTTGTAATGGAAACATACGTACCATTGGCAGCCTACTCGGTGTCGGGTCATGAAATTAAAGTGCAGAAGGTCCTTTAGAAAGCACTGCAGTACTCTAATTAGTGGGTCTCTACATAGAAGGCCAATTGCCCTTAATGCATTACAATAGAGTGAACCTAAAAGTCATACTTCCTGCTGATAAGTAGGAGTATAACACTTTTAAACTAAGGTAAATTACATTCATCTTACTGGAGAATAAAATGGTGCTTTTGGATTAATTAAGTGCAGTAGTATTGTGGGCAACGTTTAATTGCGTTTAATTACTGTATGTTTGGGTCACACTTCATTGTACATTATGGTGTCTGCCCTTTATAAGTATGTGTGTGTGTAATTATATACCGTACGTATCAGCAATTATGATTGTTATATATTCTGTGTTCATACAATATGGTTTTATCAAGTGTGTCTAAAGGCTGATATGTTAGAAAGAAGAAAGTTGAGTTGAAATGGCAACGGTATCAGTGACGTCGATTACACAATTTCACCTGAGTCAATCACGGCATAAAACAGTGACGTATCTGTCTTGTGATTAACATATATCACTTATTCCATGAGCAGCCTATCTGCATGCATTTACTTCACATGTTTTGCTCCAACGGCTGGACTGGATTCATGTTGTCATGAAATCGGAGCTGCTTGTAGTGAAAGCCTGTGTCTTTCAAGGCAATACCATTGTTTGGTAATTGTCAACATTCTTAATTGGAGTGCTTATACATCTGGCCTAGAGTAATAAAAATGGAAGTGAAAATCATTATCAAATGGTGCAATTTGAGGTAGATCTAGAAACTTCGCAAAGGGGGATTGTCCGGAAATTACAAGCGTTTTAAAAAGGGCCCCATTCACCACCCTCCATCTGCCACTGGGTGTGATTTAGACCTTTTATTTAAGGTGAATATGTATATATATTTTTACGTTGTAATTGTTTGTCTTTGTAGTTGTATTTCTACATTGATATGCGCGTGACGAGACTTCTACAGAATGGAACATTGCTTTTGCTTTGTCCGGAAAAGTTTGCCTTTCATCATGAAAGTGTTCTTGAGTTCAGGACTCATTAAAAATGTATGACAGCATTGTCCAATGATTAATTTTGGCTGTGAGTCTCTTTCTCTCTCTCCTCTGACAAGCACAAGCAAACACAAAGACAAAGACCTCTCATTTAGCCTTATAGACTGCTCAGCATGTGCTATGTTGGTGAACATTAGTTATGCGGTGTAGCTAAGCATTCTGGCTGCATTTTTCATAGGCTGCATTTGGTACTGATTTTAGGATGAATCATACTATAGAAGGCACAGGACAGATTTCGAAAAAACTTTACCATTACAATACTCGGAATCAAAGTTCGTTCAATGACATTGTTGCACAGTACACTAACCACCACATCAGCAAACGCTCCCAAGAAGATACATGTGTGAACATCCACACATGCATCGACACACAATGTGAGTTTAGATTGAACACAGTCCACTGTCACGATTATAGGGTTATGTATAGAATATTCTATGCATATCCAAATGCTAAATAATAAACAGGGACTGCAATCTCATTAAACAAGCATGAATAATTTCGTGGGTTTTACTTAGTTATTTTTGTATTATTAGTAAATTAATTAGTTTACCAACATTGTGAAAAATAAGAATTGTAAATCAAGCTAACTTTTTTACGTGTTAGTTATGTGTGGTTGTATAATCGCACAAGCATCAACCTTGAACATTGATTTAACAAAGAAAATTAATTATGTCAAAGGTACATTTAAGGCTTTGAGGTATATGTGTGTGTGCATATTAATAATATACAGCATTATACTTTATTAATGCCATTCTGAGATGAAAGTTCGAAATTTTTTTAAAGAATTGTCCTGCCAGCTTTATTAATTGATTTAAAGTAAAATATATTCAATGTGTCCAGTGTATAAACAGCATACATGACGCTAAACTGCATATGTTTCGAGTTTCACTTTAAAGTGACCAATTTCATACCTTTTTCACGTAAGTTACAATTTTTTTTGCTGGTTTTAGAAAATGTATTTCACACTCAACATAGGTGAGCAATGGAACGTCACATAATTGGTATAGTGCTGGCTGGTGACTGTTAAAAGCTACTGGAAATGATAGCAAGACGGAACTCATGCAGGGTCGAATGCTGTTTGATAAGGAGTTTTCTTTGGTTACAAGTGAAATGTTTCAGATTCCCCACAGAGAAATTGTTCCACAACTTTAACCCATATTTTGTGTTTATTCCGTAACATTCTTAATTTTTTTAAATACCACACTTGGTGATTTATTGTACTATTTGCACTTCCAATGAGTACGGTTTTGGCTGCATGCGGTGCGAACTGGAATGGCAATTACAACGGTTCAATCTCCTGGCATGGGAGTTGATTCAATGGTGCACGTTTCTTATATCACCCACGAGCTATGGGGTAAAGAGTGGGCACTCCCACATCATACAAGTTATCTGGCAAGCATTGAACAGAAAGCCATGTTACCTTCGAGTTAGGCTCTCTAGAGACATGTACTGTCAGCAGTGGCTTCAACAAGTAATTGCAGGGCTGTCCCTTATCCCATTACCCGTACGACGCCATTTTAAATGTAATGTGTTTAAGTGGCATAACGGCAGTATTTTCTATCATCAAGTGTTGTATCATGTTTTTGTTAACATTTTAATGAACAAAAATGTAAATACAATTGAATTATGGAGCATATTTAACCACAATTATAATAAAATGACGTAACTAACCTTTAAAGGTTAACTTCTGCATATCTAAAGTAATTAATGCAATAAAAATAGGTTTTTCTAAGGGAAAACACTCCATCATTACATATATATTAGTGGACATTGTATGTTGAAACTATCAGTTTATTAAGGCATAACTACTTAAAAATAGTAAATAAGTTTAAAGTAATATCGTGTTATGGTGTATACAATCAAAGGGCTAGTAACATGTCCATAATGCACATTGCATATCAGCATTGCCATTGCACTCATAAAGCAGCAGTCTGGCATGCTCTCAACAAATCACTACGGGATGGGTTAATCAATAATTTCATTTTCGACCTTTCAATATGGACTTGTTATGTTATACATAGCCCCACTTAGATGTCTTACCAAGTGACCGCCTGTATGTCTAATAGCTTTGATTAATGGTGGTCAAAAGCGTGCTTTACTCTGAAAATTACCATTATAATTATTATTTTACCTACTTATATATGTATTTCTTATGATATTGTGACAGGTACTGCCATTTTAATTCTGAAAAGAAAAAAACATCCTTAAAACAGTCATGGTTGAACTCTTATTATCTATACATATACTCTATGCAGTACTATTTATTCATCTTCTTGGTTCTTTCGGTAAAGTCACGTAGAAGGGAAATAATAATAAAATAATAAAAATATTATTAATAGTAATTTATATGCATAATCCCATGTCATATAATATCTTTGATCACAGAGCCCTTTACCTCTGCATTGTATGGAGCCTAAACATAATTGGTGGACAATATTCATGAGAGGAGCAGTGATATAGTGGCTAGCCCACTGTGTTGTCACTAATATCAGCCGAAAGTGATATCAGAGCTTATTCTGCACACTCCAACCCGCATTGATCAGTGTGGTGAAGTATGGTCAAAAAGCCCTCATGACCGACTTCATCCGTTGGTGGATTGAAAATGGTTACACTTTATTTTACTTCATATACAAATGGATGGTTGCTACCATTTTAATGAGGGTGTGCAAGTGAACCATGGAAAACTCTGGCCTGATCCCATAGGAAACATTGATGTTTTACTCTTTAAAAAAACGCACTATAGATTATATGAAAGTACCTACCTTTAATAATTTAACTAATGGCCATTATCATTATGTGTTTTTTAGTGTCTAGCTGTTTAAAATAATTGCGTAACCCCCAAGGTAACCTTAAACACCTTCACCTTTAAAGGCTTAATGTATCACGTGATGTGACATGCTAGGTGCTTCTCGTGGAAAATTGTGGGTTGAATGTGAGTATGCAGCTTTTGAGGGCTTCGCTTCTTAAATTCCCATTTAGGTGTGTTAATACTGTGCAGTATTTTGAGATGCCATGCTATCATTTAAGCAAGCACTTTTCCAGGTCTGAAAATACTTATGATCTGGATTGATCACCTCGAGACTCTTAGTCCTTTGAACTCATAAGTGTTTGGCACACATCAATATGAAGGTCCTACCTATAATGGTGAAGGCTTATCTATGCAGTTGACTTGAATATCACCATTTTAATGAGGGAGTACAAACGAACCATGTAAATGTACATACACATATGTGCATTATATGCATAGCTTAGTTGATGTTAATTAATACATGACGTATATTGAGTCACTATGGCGTTGTGCCAGCTACTGAGAGAAGAGAGTAACTGTACGTCTTAGAGCCTCTCTCGGTCACCAGAGTATGTATAGTATACGTGACAGTCTCACGTGACCTGCAGTGGATAAGGGCGGGGGCCAGAAGGGGACCAAAGGGATAGGTGATGTTAGGTCCCAGAACCCTCTGGGAAGATCCCGAAGGGGGTGTGGCCGAGGGCAGAGTGAGACCAAGCTCAGGAGGATAAAGGGGCAGTACCGGGAGCGTTCTTGGCTGTCTTCTGGAATAAACCCGCCGTGCTACGCTCTTCAGTCTTCGCTCTTAGGCTTCGGTTGTCACATTCGACATCGTGGGTCAGGCAGTACTTTACTGACATGAGCCGTTTATATAGTGACCTTGTTGAGGTCTCACTCCGTGGCAGTTGCCACATAGTTATTCCGAGTGTTTTATGTAGTTACCCTGTTGGGGTGTATAATAAACTTGTTGCCTCCAAGTTAAAAGTGTCTGCCTCCGTGGGACCCACTAAACATGTGTTGCATATTTTTGATTTGGTTAGAAATTTTGATTATTTGCTTTTGCAGTAATGTGCCGATGATTGCCACGTTGGTTCCAAATGTAATTTGCGGTACATTTTTTTAAATGTGCAAATTTGGACTATGACGCCAGCACACAGCAGCCTACTTTTGCGAATTACATCATGGGATATTTAATGTCCACTGTGAAGCATACAGCGCATCTTATTATGGTTAATACGCCCACCATATTAATCAGGGCACCAGCTGGATCTGACAATTCTTGGTTGATGATGTTTGTTTTTTCTGGATTTCATCTCTGCCTTATAATAATATGCTTATAGAGCTTGTGAAATAAATACAATTCCAATTTGTGTTGCTTACAAGTATTGGACAATGTTCCAGTGTTGTATCAAAATGTGTATAATTACCCTCAATTAAGACATCGCCAGATGGCCGCTTCATGACTGTCCGCTTGGACTAGATAGTCCACCACTCAGTTGGATGTTTACCCCTTTGAGAAAAAAAACACGTGTACAATGCAAAACTCAGTTTTGATTCGAGATGGTGGTGGTCATAATTAATGCAATGTTAAATGTAAACAATGACCACTCTTCACATTGCTTGGCTGAAAATAATTTGGTGAGAATTGTGAATATTTTGAAGGAATATATATAAATTGTGCAATGCCACACATTAAATGGCCAGTGATTGAAAATAATGTTCAAACAATGTTGTGCAATATCATTAGAAGTTTTGACGTACAAACTCAACTCCTTGTTGATTATATGCATACATATTCTATGGTTCTTTCGGTAAAGTCACGTAGATAGAAAATGTAATACAATTTAATAAAAAAATAAAAACATTCTATCAACACTATGAGATCTCTTTTACCAGTGGCAAAATATAGTAGTAGGTTTTTACCCTTTTAAACTGGTACAAAACTGACACCTTTATTCAAGGCATCATGTTTGCAATAACCACAACACAAGTAGTCAAAAAAGCAAACAAAAGAAGCAACTCTGATAATGATAATAATATGCACTGTCCTTGAAGTTGATTGGTCCACACCCGAGACGGCTTTCTTTAGAGCCTAGTCCCCATTGGTGTTGGACCAGATGACACCAGAAGGCGGCCTTCTGGTGTCATCTGGTCCAACACCAATGGGGACTAGGCTCTAAAGAAAGCCGTCTCGGGTGTGGACCAATCAACTTCAAGGACAGTGCATATTATTATCATTATCAGAGTTGCTTCTTTTGTTTGCTTTTTTGACTACTTGTGTTGTGGTTATTGCAAACATGATGCCTTGAATAAAGGTGTCAGTTTTGTACCAGTTTAAAAGGGTAAAAACCTACTACTACATTCTATCAACGTTACTTTACCGAAATAACCATAGAATATGAATTCCTGCAGTCACGAAAGTCTTAAGTCAACATTTATATGCATCTATAACAATTCAACAGCTCATCACAGAATGTGTTCCAGTATGTCACGTTTTTGCCCGGTTCTCGATTAAGTATCATGGTTAATATGAATATATTTCAACACTTGAATATCTCGTGTTTTTTCTGATGACATAGCCATGATGACGTCCAATGGGAATGAGCTCTAACAAATCTTAGGACAACTGAATGAAGATATCTGCACGTTTGAACTCGAGATAAACATATTGACAAGCTTGTTAAAACGATTAGGGATATCTGTCTGAGGGGATGCAGCTGGAAAAAACATCAGAGTGTGTGCACCTAAGACAGCTATTTAAGGTGGACCAAGATCAAAAGAGGTAAATAGGGATGTTAATGAGAGCATATTGAAGTGCTTTTGGAAATTTTAAATGTATAATGAAAAGTAAACCTATAAATGTGCGTAAATAATAGCATCCTCACGCAGTGCATATTGCTTGCTGTGACATATACTTCAGAAACATGAATAATGACAGAGTGGAAGCCAAGGGAGGGAACGTGCCTGAGAGTACGTCCACCGTGGAGATGGACAAATTAAATTATCCCGTGTCGAGGTGCTAGGTGGATTGTTACATCATAGAACCGTGAGACATGGCGCTGGCTTGGGAAGACCAGCAGATTATTGATCTTGGTAGATGTTGATGCATTTGTTACAATGACAATTCTCTTTTTTACACATTTATCCTTAAATACTGTTCATTGCAGACACACATACATTGGGTAGAGGCTCGCAGATTTAACATACAATCCATAGGTACCAGATTAAATCCTCAATAATGAAAAGTTGCTAAACCAACGATATTATTTATTCAGCCTTTGGTCTACCCTATTATACAATCGGCAAATGGTAATTTGTTGGTCACTGTCAGTGGAGAAAGGTGTGGGTATTTATCCGCTTCCTTCGTATTTTCCTGCTAAATGACACGACAAATGGGGGTATACCCTTCATGAGCAGTGGGGTAGAGCTCAATGTGGTGGGCACACATTTACAGTTTTCAGTTCAAGGATTTGGAAAAATAGTTATTTAGATATATATATTATATATTTAGATATATAAATAACATGGCAAAGAGCCTGGATTTGCTTTGGCTTTGAAACTAGTTCGACAATGGAGTAAATGGCCTGTGTCTTGTAAGTGCAGCACCACAAGCGCTGGTGAGTTGTCGTCGCGGAGTGCTTAGGAAATGTTTACGGCATTATTTTTTTGCTTTCTGTGATTTAAAATTTCCTAGCAGGACCTGCAATTAAAGGTGCTAACGATTTATCTCCACCATCGCTTAGTGGACATGATTAGCGCAAAGACAAACGATCGGCATTGGGGAGCAGACTGGGCAGCTGAAGTGGGCCTGGTGGAAAAGGTTTAGCTGTACGCCGTAATTTCTATGATGAATTTTGCAGCACAGTGCTATAATTTTTGTGTTTTCTTGTAGGGTGCACTGCACACGGCTGTGGGTTTTGAGAAATAGCAAGGGAATTTAATTACATTGGGTACAAATCAATGAATTATAAAACAAGAAAAAGGGAAAAAAATTAAACTAAGCAACTGGTTAATGAGATAACATATCAACATTCACTTAATTTGATGATGAAGAACAATATTCAATGACAGTGGGTTTGCAGGTAGGATTCACCATGAATTCAAGTAATTATATTGGATATTAGACATGCGTGAGGTAAATAAGGGGCAGTTTGCTGGGGTAAACATTCAATTGACACATGGCTCACGTAAGCATAATTTGGCCAATGCACTGGAGAAAGCATGCCAAGTGAATTTAAAAGATGGGGTTTATTTTTCTGGGTGGTCAGTTGAGACATTGCCTTACACTCAGTGGAAAATATGCTTTACATTAAATATACCAACGTTGATGATGAACGATAGTGATTCGTAGCGTTGACCTAACATTCAATAGTAATATACTTCATTGCTATCATATAGTGGATAAAATTCACAACCACAAACAACTAATACTAAATAAATAAAGCACACGAAAGTAATGCACACACAAAAAGGTAGAAATGCAGACAAAGAGTGAACGTGGATATAGATACCACGGGTGCATGATTTAGGTCTAATGAGAGTCAATAATATGGGGACCGATCAAAACCTGAATAAAATTTTGACCCAATCAGATCTGTGTTATGAAATCAGATCCGGATTGTGCATCGATTAACAATCTCTTAATCAATCCTGTGTTGCTTTAAAGCTACGCTTATACTACTTTACCATTGCCAAAGTAACATAATGTAACCTTTCAGTGAACGTCATTTGAACAACAGTGCCCTATTGCTGACAGGTGCGACAGCCAAGGGGGTAGGGACACTCAGCAATTTCACTTAACACGTGTCGTTACAAGTAAGATTATTGGTTCAATTATTGTGTATTACTTATTATGCTGATTCACTCCTTTGTGGGAGTGATCATTATTTGAAAAACTAATCATTTTTAAAATTTTGACACAACCTATGAATTGGTAATAACCAAAACATTTTCAAGGGCGCCATAGTGTCCTACCTTCTCAGCCACAGTGTCTTCTAAGCCAAAAGACCCCGTTTTTTTTTATTCCGTGAACAGGTTACTGCGTACAACCAAATGGGTTCTACTAAGCAGCTGTTCAAATAAAGTGGTTACAATGTAACATTATCATGATAACGTTATGTTTTTGGGCATGTACTGCCAAAAAGAAAATGCAGATATTCTTAAACTTTTTTTCCAGCCCACTGAGTTACATAGTTATTTTTCAGAAACTACTTGGCCACTACTTATAACAACAAATACTCTAAGCGCACATTTCTAAATGTGGAGGGAAAGACTGGAGAACTCAGAAAAATCCATGCCACCACAGGAAGAACATAAAACTCCAATTATACAAGTGTCAGGGTCGGGATTGAACCCATGAACTCTTGAATACCAGGCGAGACAGACAACATATCACCATGATTCTGAAACGAACTGGTTATGCACCTATAATAAACGGAAAAAATGTGCAGACATACAAATGTGCAATGACTTCAGGATGCATGAGGACCGATGTATATAATATACCAACGAAAGTTGTGAAATGTCACCGGTGGCAGCAGCCCAAAGGACACCCACGTATGCAGTTTTTGTAATTGACGAAAACCAATGTAAGATTGGTGAAATGCACGTGGGGAAAGTCAGTAGTGCTGTTTTTGATGAAGATGTTTCACTATTTTGCCACCGCCATTTTTAGAACTCCCCAGAGAAGGTTTTTTACAGTGCAATTACGTTCATATAGTTTCTTACAAATACTAAAGATCATGCACGTGTACTGCCTGCTTGTTTTAATCCACTGATGAATGAGGGCCTCCTTATGCCTTGAGGACTTTGAGAGATATTTGACCATACTTCACCATGCCGGTTCGTAGTGTGGGTTGATGGTTGGAGGAGCGCAGAACAGCAATGGATTTAATGCACTGCCCTTTCCTGCCCACAACGCCTGCTACTCCTGGATTTTGTACAGAGTGGCAGTCACCCATACAAGAACTATCCACTATTCTAATCTGCTCAGCATTCCGGGTGATTTGTTTGTAGGCATTTGAAAGAGAATGTACTGTTTGTGGTGTGTAAACATTGTTATACGCAACCCACCAGCACTCCGAAGCTTCTTATGGAGAGATTGGTCACCATCATATGAACGTGGAATTTTCACAAATTTGCACATAAGCACTGCACAACACTTACAATACACTTTTTCTTTTGATATGTTTAAATGAAATGTAAATGAGTGATATTTTTAGTACTCAGAGAGTGCAGTTTGTAGACTTTTTGCATTGGTTTAAATTCCACATCCATATGACAGATTCAGTCTTTGCTTTGATTGACCGCTGTTGACTTTCCACAAAGTGATGCTTATGTAGTAACGCTCACGACTCGTTCACACCGGAGTTGGAGGCACACTTGTTTATTTAACACCAACGTTGTGACATACACATTTGAGGGGGTATCGGCCCCCTCACCCGTCCTATCTGAGGACACACCTCTCTAGCTAACCCTAGCCTGCCTCTGAGTCCTCCACTAATGGGCTAGGGGAGGCTATCTTGGCCCGACACTGGTCAGTCGGGCCCGGTACCCAGAGTCCAGACCAGCACTGGCTCTGGCTCTGGTACCACGCCACTGGCTCGAGCCTGCGCGGTCCTGATAAGGACGGCGTACCAGGGGGAGTCCAGGGCTCTATCTCAGACGTCTTCCGCCTCCTCTTCTTTAGCTAACCATCACTCCCGAGCCCTTCGATACAATCCCCTTTTATACCCAACCCCTCCCTGAGGGGTGGGGCCCCGGGGGATCATAACGACCGAATCGACCCCCCAGGGTGTCTGGCGCGGACGTCGCAGAGGGCACCTGCTTGTGCACACATGTAGCCCCGCCTACTGTGTTTGTTTACCATAGGCTGCCATGCATAACGGGCTCTCTCTCTAACACCCCTACATCACTCCCCCCCGCATAGCATGCAGCCGTCCCGGCTGCCAACATACAAAAATTTGACAATAAAGGTGCCTTCACCCCCTGACCGCGCGTGTGCCTCACTATTTTTTGAACAATAACAGGAACCAGAACAAGAACGCAACAACAAGATGAGAAACAACCCGACGCACCCCCCCGAATAAATACGAATTCCGTAAAAAAACAGCTTATATACAACCAGCAGGGAACCCACCCCGCACACACAACAAACGGTGAACCCAGCATATGTACATCCGAGGAGCGGGAAACACACCATCCACACAACACCCAATAAACACAACAGCTATGTACACATTTTC
This sequence comes from Lampetra fluviatilis, assembly GCF_964198595.1. NCBI lineage: Eukaryota > Metazoa > Chordata > Hyperoartia > Petromyzontiformes > Petromyzontidae > Lampetra > Lampetra fluviatilis. Next base: position 10,974,096 of record NC_136280.1, read on the forward strand.
CGGCCTCACAACAGTTTGCGCATTTTAGCGCGCGTCCTTGCAGCGGGCCCCTCACACGGGGTAACCCCGCGTGGCGGACAATCAGGTGGCGACTGTCCGTCTTGAGGTGAGCATTCCTCTGACTCCGCGTGACCCTCGGCATCCGCAGGAGGGGTGATCGGGCGTGAGCCCGTCACTCCTGATGCTCCTGAAGGTGGCACAGCCGGCAAGGCATCAGGTGAGAGCGACGGAGACGGACCCAGCAAGTCGGCCGACCCCCCACATGTTTGGCCACGCGCGTGTGAAGTGGGGTTGTGAACCGCAGCGAAGGGTTTTAATCTGGAGGGGTGCACGAACCATCGCCGCTTCCCCCACTTGATGCGCACGCACTGCGGACGTAACACCTCCACCACTTCCACAGGGCCCCGCCACGGCCGCACAAGTTTAGAGGAGGTTGCCAGTGGCACCTGGGGGCAGTGCAACCATGCCTTGTCCCCCGGCTTCCACTGCAGCATGTGCGCTCGACTCAATCTGAGGCGCTCATTTGCCTTCTGACGGAGGTCAGAGTTTTGCATTGCAGCATCCCGTGCCTCGGTCAATTTGTCCAGATTAAATTTAACGTGGTCAGCCAGATTAGTTTTTCCCTGCGGCACGGGGATCCGCAACTGGGCACGAACAGGCGGGTCTGGTTCTCGGCCGTACATAAGGTAAAAGGGAGAAAACCCCGTAGCCGCATGGGGTGCCATCCGGTACGCCGCCAAGACCCCCTGAATTTGTAGGTCCCAATCCGTTTGCGAGTCCGAAACTTGTTGTGATAACATGGACGAGATGGTGCGATGCAAACGTTCGACCATCCCGTCAGTTTGTGGGTGATATGGGGAGGTCCGAATTTTCTTTGTGCCCAGGAGATCGCAAACTTGTCTGAGTAGTTTACCGGAAAAATTTCTGCCCTGGTCGGTCAGCAGCCTCTCCGGAGCACCTTTGTCCAGGACATAACCCTGAACAAAGGCCTCCACGATGGCTGCTGCCGACTGGTTGGCCAAAGGCCAGGCCATAGGCCAACGTGTAAAATACTCGACACCCGTCAACAAATATCTATTCCCTCTGGGGGTGGCGGGGAATGGTCCCAAAATGTCCAGAGCGACCAGCTCGTTTATCCTGGACACTTTGATCGATTGCAAGGGCGGGTTAGACTCCCGTGCCGGCGGTTTGCGTTGTGCACATTGAGGGCACGATCCCAACAAATCCCCCACATCCCTCGTCATGCCAGGCCAGTAAAAATCAAGTTGCAGCAAGGCGAGAGTCTTTTGGGTCCCCAGGTGTAGGAGGCGCTCATGAGCGGCCCATACCACCCTACCCCGCAACCCAGTAGGGACAACCAGCCGATGTCGACGTGACTTCCCGTCCCAATGCATTAGCAGACCTTGGCACATTTCCCATGCGTCGGAACCACCACTTTTTCCCCCCGCCGCACCGCCAACGCGACGTCGCCACCCGAGGAGGGAGACATCCTCCATCTGGAGGCGCCCCCATTCAATGACGGGCAACCCCAACAGGGAATCTTTGCCCTGCTGTTCGATCGAATTAGGAACCATTGCATCGTCGTCGTTGGCGGCCGCCAAGACAGGTACCGATGTGTCCCCTGGAGGCCTGCAACGTCCAGACCCCAGGAGGCATGCACACTCGGAGGTGGTTGGCAAGCGTGACAGAGCGTCCGCGTTGGTGTGGCGAACGCCCTTACGGTATGTGGTTTGGAAATCGTAATCCTGGAGGACCTCCAACCATCGGGACAATTGTCCCGATGGCTGTTGAACCCTCAGGGCGTACTGCAGTGCCGCATGATCTGTGCGGACGGTGAAATGCCGACCGTACAGATATGGGCGATACTGTTGGACGAAATGGACAATTGCCAACAGTTCCCTACGGGTGACACAATACCGTTGCTCCGCTGGAGACAACACCCGACTGCCGTACGCAACCACATGTTCCACGCCGTCAACCACCTGGGAGAGCACGCCCCCAATACCCGTGTTGCTCGCATCGGTGTCGAGCAAGAACGGTTTTGAAAAATCAGGGTAAATCAGGGGAGGAGCGTTTACCAAAGCATCCCGAAGGGAGCAAAAAGCAGCCTCCTCCTCCTGACCCCAGCAAAACCGAACCCCTTTAGATGTTAAAGCATGTAGGGGTTTGGCGATAGTCGCAAAATTAGCGACGAAGCGTCTATAATACGACGCAAACCCAATAAAACTCCTAACCTCTCCCACTGAGGTGGGAGTCGGCCAGGAGCTTACACACTGCGTTTTGGCGGGATCGGTAGAAATACCTGAGCGCCCCACGATGTGCCCCAAATAACGCACCGACTCGCGTAACAAATGGCATTTTTGGGGCTTAAATTTCAAATTAGCAGCCCGCATCTTTAGGAAAACCGCCCGCAACCTCTGGAGATGTTCCTCAAAAGTTTTGCCAAAGACGATGACGTCATCCAAATAAATCAGGCACGACTCCCATTGCAATCCAGCCAAAACCAATTCCATCAACCGCTGGAAAGTTGCCGGCGCTGAGTGTAAGCCCATCGGCAACCGGTTGAATTGAAACAGGCCGTGCGGAGTACGGAAAGCAGTTTTAGGCTTTGAATCATCGTCCAGAGGAAGCTGCCAGAATCCCGAAAGTAAGTCCAATGTGGAGAAGAATCGCGCTCCCGCCAAGGCGTCAAGCGATTCGTCCATCCGTGGGAGCGGGTATGCGTCGGCAACCGTAATTTTATTAAGGCGCCGAAAGTCAACGCAAAACCGCAACGAACCGTCCTGCTTCTTAACCAGGACGATCGGCGCTCCCCAAGGGCTGTTGGAGGGAGAAATTATGTCGGCGGCTAGCATGTCATCAACAGCCGATTTGACATGGTCCTTTTCGGCGGGACTCAACCGAAAAGGATTTTGGCGTATTGGCGCGCTGTCACCCGTATCAATATGGTGACGCAGCAGATGAGTGCAGCCCAAATCGTATTTATCCCGACTGAAAACGTCGGAAAATTCCCTCAGTAGTGTCTTAAGACGTTGGCGCTCTAAATTTGACAGGTCCGTCGATCCCGCGCAAAGCGCCTCGAGCCACCCTTCATCGCTGTCTGAATGTGGTCGCGGTGCAGGGGCAGCGCCGACATGACTCGCGACGGGTTCCTCACAGGGCACCGGCGTTGCGTGAGCAAGCACGGTCCCCTGTGGGACCACCACCGTCTGCGAGCCCACATTGAGGACCGCGATGAAGGGTTCTCCATCCCCTCTCACTATGGTCTGGGCCGGGAGTAAATTAGGTCCACTGACCCCGGCCCTAGACGGTCCCAGCAAAACCCCTTGAGCCCCAATGCCCTTAGCGAAGGGCCGCCGAAGTCTCAAAGGAATTAACATTTGCGCCCCCGGAGGAACGCGCACCGTTCTATCTACGAACGCCGGCACCGTCGCGAACGCCGTCCGGCTCGTAGCGGGGGATGGCAAAAACGCCATGCGTCGGCCCGATGGGAGCTCAATGCATCCCTGGTCGATTAATATCCTAATCGGCATTTTGGCCAGGAAATCCGTCCCCAGCAGGCACGGAACCGCCAGCGAGGAGGAAACAAAAATCGGCCCAGATAATTTAATATCCCCGACACAAATTTGGGCTCGAATTTGTCCGATGATGCCAAGTGAACCCCCGTTAGCAGCAAAGAATGGCACATTAACAGGCATCAAAGGACGGCTCTGGGCAGGGAGAATGTTATAAATCAACTCCGAAATAATGGTCGCCGATGCTCCTGTATCGACCAGGATGCGCACCTCGACCCCATCGATGTGACCCACAACGGCCGACGACCCCGATGACGCGGCTACAACCCGATGGGCCAACACGGACCACTGGCTGGGTTCAATGTGAGTACCCAGAGCGGTGCGTGTTGGTGCCATGGTACGCGATATTTGCCCCCCCTTCGCTGCGGTGTTCGAGTGTGTGACGGGCGTGTGCGTGGGCCAAACATGAGGGGTGCCGCGACTCGCCGGATTATGATGGTGGAGCTTGTGACGAGGGCCGGCGTCCCGTTGAGGTGTCGTTCCGCGCTGCCGAGGAGAGCGGCACCCCGAGGCGACGTGGCCCCGGATGCCGCAGTTATAACAGCGTGGAAGCGCTGGTGGCGACGATGGACGTTGTAGACGGCTTGAACCGGCCCGGTCCTCCCGCGCTCCCGCTCCGTGCTGCCGTTGATGGTTGATGGCGCAAACCTCTTCCGCCGGGAGGGTGGCCGCAGCGACGGCGCGCCCGCTCGCCGCCTTGCTGGCCTTCCGTCGTTGAGAGGACAGGTTTGCGTGGAGGAGACGGGCCGCTTGGAGGGAGCACATCTCTGCATCGTCCTGTGCGACAATGACGATGTCTAAGTCGTCCGCCAGCAAAAGTATCTTCTCTGTCACCATGGCGTCGACACCCTCGTCATCCATTCGTGGAAAGGCCTCCTTCGCCAGTGCCAGGAGGCTTGTGCGGTACGCCAGGGGCGACTCCTTCGTCCCCCGCTGGCGATCGTAAAAGAGTTGGCGACAGTCCGATGGTGGACCATATACCGCCGACAGCACCTGCATCGCCTTCCGCAGCGTGGAGCGCCTCTCCTTCGAAGCCGATGTTAGAGTGGCGAGGGCGTCGCTGTCGAGAAGTGCTGGCAGCGCGCGGAGAGCCTCGGCGTCTGTCCACTGTGCCATCTCCTGGTGAGCGAGGAAGCGCCGCTGGAAGCCGCCCCAGTCGCCATCCTCGCCCACAAATTCCTTGAGTGGAGGTAGCCGCTGATGTAAGGCAGCGGCTGCAGAGGAAGAACGCACTCCCTCGTCCGCCTCACTCAACTCAGCGTCGGCACGAACCAGCGATGGCATCGCCGGTCGCACCCGTGGTGACGCGGCAGGCACTGTACTCCCGCCGTTGGACGCGATGCTTAGAGCGGCCACGCCCTCAACAGCAGCTGCGGCGATGGCGGGAGTTTCAAAATGTTGCTCCGTTGAAATGGCGGGAAGGCGCTGTGGTCGTTGGCTGCTGTCGCCTCGTGGCGGTCCCGCAGCCCCCAGCCGCGTGATGTTGTCGAGCATGGCGGCTGCGGCGTACAGCAGCTCGGCCAGCTTCGCGTGCGCCTGCCTCAGCCCCTCCGTCGACGGCTCCCCTTCCTCCAGCTGCTGTGACGTGGATGCACCCAGCCCCGGCTGCTCGATGGCATCTTCAGCCATCTCGGGCCCTCCGACTGCAGCGGTGTCCTCCGCCCCTGGTACTCCGACTCGAGTCGTCCGGCGTGTATCCATGTTCGTACTTTGTTTCACTTCTGACGCCAGATGTAGTAACGCTCACGACTCGTTCACACCGGAGTTGGAGGCACACTTGTTTATTTAACACCAACGTTGTGACATACACATTTGAGGGGGTATCGGCCCCCTCACCCGTCCTATCTGAGGACACACCTCTCTAGCTAACCCTAGCCTGCCTCTGAGTCCTCCACTAATGGGCTAGGGGAGGCTATCTTGGCCCGACACTGGTCAGTCGGGCCCGGTACCCAGAGTCCAGACCAGCACTGGCTCTGGCTCTGGTACCACGCCACTGGCTCGAGCCTGCGCGGTCCTGATAAGGACGGCGTACCAGGGGGAGTCCAGGGCTCTATCTCAGACGTCTTCCGCCTCCTCTTCTTTAGCTAACCATCACTCCCGAGCCCTTCGATACAATCCCCTTTTATACCCAACCCCTCCCTGAGGGGTGGGGCCCCGGGGGATCATAACGACCGAATCGACCCCCCAGGGTGTCTGGCGCGGACGTCGCAGAGGGCACCTGCTTGTGCACACATGTAGCCCCGCCTACTGTGTTTGTTTACCATAGGCTGCCATGCATAACGGGCTCTCTCTCTAACACCCCTACACTTATTTCATCAAACCTGGAGGATTGGTATGTTGAGTCATCCTCAAATGGAATCACAAGCTCGTATCTAGGCAATCTCCGTATTTACAATATCTTTGCAATACTATTTGGATTTATATAGCTCCTAAAACAATCACGTCTCAAAATGCTAGATATGGGCATCCTGGAAAAAAGGAAGAATATATTTTTTTTTAAAGAAAGATTGAGACAGTTAGTCGTAGGCAAAGAAAAAGAAGAAGGCATTAGTCCTGAATCGAGGCAGGGAGTTGACCGCACGCATTGCAGGGGGAAGGGAGTTCATTACTGTGAGGGCAGTGGAGGAGAAAGAGCAACTCCATCCACTGAGCAAATGCTTGTGTACATGTGCAGGTCATTCTGCATGCAATGTTTTATATATAGGTAATCTCAGCAAAGGGGCATTGCGACCGATTAATTATGCAGAAGGGGAAATCTGGTAATGAGAAATAGCTACTTAGCAATAGCCAGCAACACACAATAGCATAGTTTTATAATACTATTGCATACTGTTGTGCCTTTTCACAAATTATCTGCTGTGTGTAAGTTCATGAACTTCGTGTTTCCTATAATGAAGCTGAGAATGAATTAGAACGTGTAAACTATGACTCTATTAGACATTAGAACAACCTCACCACTTGTATAAAAAAATACAAAAATTATATTAACTTGGAAGAATAGCATCTGCATTATCTTTAGGAATTCTATTTGAATTTGGACTTGCTGTGCTATTTAAAGGTTTAAAGTAACCATTGGAACCAACTTTTGCCAGTAGCAAAATATGATAATTGTTTTTTTAGCCTTTTATCTGGCAACAAAACTGACACCTTATTTACAAGGAGTCATGTTTGCATTGACCACAATACCTGCGGTCAGAATGCAAACAAAAACACAACTTTGATAATGTATGCACTGTCATTGAAATTGATTGGTCCACACCCGAGACAGCTTTTCTTAGAGCCTAGTCTCACATGGTATTGGACCAGATGACGCCAAAAGGCAAATTATCTGCTGTGTGTAAGTCTCACATGGTGTTGGACCAGATGACGCCAAAAGGCGGGTCCAACACCATGTGAGACTGGGCTCTAAGAAAAGCTGTCTCGGGTGTGGACCAACCAATTTCAAGGACAGTGCATACATTATCAGAGTTGTGTTTTTGTTTGCATTCCGACCGCAGGTATTGTGGTCAATGCAAACATGACTCCTTGTAAAAAAAAAAAAGGTGTCAGTTTTGTTGCCAGATGAAAGTAGTTTCAGATAAATACTCCTATATGAAAGAAAAACACACTGGGGGGCTTGCAGATTTTTTTGAGTGAGCATTAATTTCTCTTCACAGTGTAAGCCATTAATTGAGTTCATTTCAAATTAAAATGGGACTAAACAGTGGAGTAAAATGCTGATTAAACATTTCCACAGAATCGTTGGTCAACCGTAATACTTTGATTTAGATCAGCTTAAATTAGAGCCGTCTGCAGCCAATGGGCTGGATGTACAATTATTTAAAAAAAAATTGCATTGGATGTCTTCTTCTGGTGGTAATAGACTCAGAATTTAGGAGGGGTTTAATTGTGTACGGATTTCAATTGTTATGCTGTTTTCTCTCTGGTCCAAATGCATAGTAAGAAATGGCATTAAACGATGCAGGGTCAAGATACATTTGTATTTTCATGATAATTTTGATTATGACCAGAAACATAAAAAAAAAGATATAAAAAATTACCTCCAGTTTATCCCAATTGCACTCTCAGCATCAGTCAAGCAATGAAAAATCCCAGAATAGTGGGCACAAGTGTCAGAGGATGGCTACATCACAGATTATTTACAGGACTTAAGAAACATTCTTAATGGGATTTTTATCCTTTACACAATCAGGTTCATTATTTCCATGCACTCTGCCCTGAGATTGTTTTGCATGACAATTAAGACAATAAATGAATTAACAGAGCGGGATTTAGACAAATTAAGTAAAATACACAAATATCATGTCATCGGATTTTTTGTGTGTGCACTCATTGGTGACTATGCTGAGACCATTAATTTGCTACAACAGAGAATCCAGTTTAATCATGGGTGAGTGAAACCGGGAATTAAACCCATAACATCAACAGTACTGACTCAGTGTTCTGACCTCTATGTCATCTGGTCACCTCATTCACAGAAAATAAAAATGTATTTAACAGTGCAATAGCTGGGTGACTCAGCCTTGAGAGCACTGGGCTGGCACTGCTAAAATATCCGGAGTTTGAATTCCAGGAAGCTGCCTCTGTTTAAACCATGTCCTAATGTGCAGTGAGTTAATCTCAACCTAGTCACCATTCATCGTACAAAAAACAACATCACATTAGATTTTGTTCTGCACTTAAGCTCACTAAATCCCTGGTCTTTTTAAAAACTTTTTCTTGCAACACAACAAGGGCCCAGTACAAGGCATACACCACAAGAAAGGGAGAGGGTAAAAAAAGCACCAACTCAGCACTCCTGCATCCAAAGATGGGGGCAGAAATTGGGTTCATTGCCCAACACACGTGGAGACTACGAGTAGGATTATCGGTATTTGTTTGGCTGTCGTGTGATAAACTTCAATGTCATACACAGTGAGTGGGACGTGCTCTATGCTTTGTGTGGACCAGAGGTTAAATCAGCGGATCTCTGAGGTAGTTCCGTGATATCCTCTTCCCTCGGCCATTCTCTAACACGACGGGATGCACTGCTCTATGAGAGTTCCAAAAGGATGTTTCACCTGGTGACGCGATGCCGATAGTACCATCGGAAGAAAATAATACTTTAAAAACGTGTCATTAAAAGTACAAAGTACATGTTCTGAGTCTAATAAATAACAAAAGGTAAAGGTGCAGCCTTACTTGTTGGTTGCTCATGTTACTTGCCAATCGACTGACTGTGGACACCCATTTACAGTGCTGGAATGCAGTATGAAAATAAGCAATGAATAAGTAAATTAGATCTGTAAATTAATACATCGGAATTTCCAGCCATCCCAAGCAGGATCCTCATGAAAAGTATTTTTGAGTCTCATTTTATGGGTAAATAAAATACGTTATGATGGCATTACAAAATGACAGAATGGCCCCCGGTGCTTGCAAAAGGACAAACCATCCATCTTAATGCCACGACTGAAGAATGTCACGCTCTGTGATGCTGTGCTGACCACAGCATTGTTGAACTCACAGGACCGTGATCCTCCTTAGGACTGACCCCACCATGGTCACAAGCTTGTGTGACACAAGCAAGCACCTCCTTGCAGCTATAACGCATGGGAACACAAGGGAAGGGTACACTAATCCCATAGATCTCTTTAGGTGCATCGGGATAGTATAGTTGCTGTGAAGCCAGACTCTCACCTGCACTTTGGTGTCTCTGAACTGTAAAATAAATTCAAGTAATTTCAAACACTTCATCAAAAGGGAAACAAAGATGGCAATAGTTTATATATCGGCTGTAAGAATCATGTTTGTTAATGTCGGTAATGGGTGGAATTACATTCATATATAATTTAATTTGTCGTAACCAAGATGAATTTGCAGGGTGAATTGAGAAATCCGTATATTTTAACAGGTGATGCACCCAAGTGCTTTGAAAGAATGTTATTAGATAACTCAATTTGAATATTAGCTCTGTAATAACATTATTTTCAGGAATTTGTAAATCCACTGCCAGATATAGGCCTCTCCGCACTGTGTCAAGGTGATTTTCTTTACAATACCTCTACACTCTAATCAGTGCGGGTTACTTTCGGGGAGGGCCAATACCAGTTAAAATATTACTCAGCATTGATGTTGGTCATGGCCAGGAATCAATCTCGGGACACTGGGTACATCGTGGGTGTGCTAACCACTGCTCCACTACTTCACCCCCCTAGAATATTAGCCAATGTTAATTGTATATATTGGGAACGTTCTAAAAATTATAGAACATTTTTTCTCAATTGTTTTTAGGTTGAATCAATGGTCGCATGTGTGCGACTTGCAAAAATATGAAGTAAACTTTGGAATTACATTTTTTTCTCTCATATTGGCTTATGACAGCGATCTTCATTTTATTGAATACTAGCGGGAAGTACCCGGCGTTGCCCGGGGGGGGGGGGGGGACAATATATTTTAAAACTTGTCTTAAAAACATGACATATACATACACAAGTACTAAGCGATTGTGAAAGCCCGGCATTCCATTTGTCTGTCAATTTGTCCATCAACCAAATAATAAGAGGTTTGAATAAGTCCTGAATGAAAAGGTAATAGAAAGTGGCGGGTAAATAGTTGATCTAAAAGGTTTCCAAAAATAATCGATCTCCCCCCCCCCCCCTTAAAAAATATTTTTACCCCCCCCGTAGGCATATATACCTACACACCCTACATACAATACAGTGATTAATACATAGTGACTCTATAGTAGTATCTCGCTCTACAATAGTATCTGGCTCGTCAGTAGCATCTACTGACTGTATCGTAGTATCTATTGACCCTACAGTAGTATCTACTGACTATA